>NW_026571140.1:42485975-42758475 GCF_026225935.1 Boleophthalmus pectinirostris
TCCCATGCCATGAGCTGTTTAATGTCACACTGTGGAACATTCCCAGCAGAGCAATGACATCTCCATAGAAACAAGAAGGTGACAGACCCCCAAAAGTTACATAGTGCCCCTTTAAATTTAAGTTTCAGGTTTACAATAGTTTAACTACCTCAGAATTTGCCTTTGTGTTTTTAAATATCCAGTTGACTGTTGCTTGTTTTATTTTCAGAAATGTACATCCATCCTGTTTATTTATTCAAAACTCCAGCTTTAGAAAGTCTCTCTGGGTTTAATTTTTATTATTTTCAATTTTATTCTAAATTGAGCTTGTAGTAAATAAGTAGATTCACTGCAGTGAGTGACACCTGCTGGTTTGTTTTATATTTTCTCACACAGTCAGTGAAACCAGAGTCTCCTGTGGAAGAAAAAAAAAAACATTCACAAGAGTAAAGTGGGAGAAGTGTCTTGCTCAAGTGAGTGAATGTTCTAGCACTGAGCCAACGCTGCCCCCTGTCTGTACACTGATGACATGACAGGTGTTAGTCTCAGATCAGATCAGACAAGTACAAAGTCATTCAAAGTGATTTACACAATAACAAACACATGACAACTACAATACAAACAAATAAAATAATAATAATATTAAAAGAGAAGAGTGAAAACCAGGATAAATCAGAATAAAAGAAGTGTTCTGAGGTTGATTTAAACACTGTTAAAGAGTTTTCCAGGTTTAATCAGAATTAAATCCTGAAGCTCGTGTGAAGCAGATCCCCACAGAACAGAACTGAACTTTCACTTTTGTTTAGGCTCTGAAATTTATCTGGAGAAAATATTAAAAAGAAAACAGCCCTAAAATATTCAAACTGGATTCAATTGTTAAAAATTATGAGCTGTAATAAAAACAAAAAAAACAAAAAACAGGAGTATAAAACACTTTGCATTTAGTTTGCGTCTGTCATGAGTCGTAGAAAAACTGATCAAAGTTTATTGAAATACAGAAACATAACAAGAAATTCTACCAGTGTCACGATATTTGGCCTGTCGAGGGGAAAAACAGTTTGTCCTCCTGTGCTGCTGAATCTGGCAACAGAAAAATGTCACTTTGTAAACTGAATGTCTCTCCTCACTCTTCACCCCCATATCATACAACATCTACTACTATCAATCAATCAATCAATCAAACTTTATTGGTACAGCACTTTTCATATATATAATACAATAATTAAAAATAATACAATAATTAAAAACAGCAGCAACCCCCCACCCCAGTGTTTCATCCATATATACAACAAATTAACATAAAAACAATTAACAATTTAAACATAAAAATAAAGCTCCTAAAGGTTATAATAAAAATAAAAATGGAGAGCTAAAATCAGATGGAGACAAAGTAAAATAGTAATGATAATTTAATTTAAAACAAATATAATAATAACGGCCCTTCAAACCTTTTAATCCGGCCCATCAAATTTGAATAAATTATAATAATAAATCTTGTTAATGTTTTATTTTTCCTGCATTTCCGGCGTTTCCCAGTAGATGGCGCACTCTCTCTCTCTCTCTCTCTCTCTCTCTCTCTCTCTCTCTATATATATATATATATATATATATATATATATATATATATATATATATATATATATATATATATAATAATCATGGATCTATTAAAATAACTGGATACAGTATTGCTGCTTGTAGCTGCCTCGAGTTGACGTACCACTCAGTGGTTCTACAGTCGAAAAAATCCCATGGGCCGAGAGAAGATTTTTCTCATAGAGCACAATGTAATCACAAACTACTCGTGTTCGGCTGACAGGGCACCTACAACTTTCGAAAATGTCGGATATTGTGGCGATTTTTACCTATTTTTAGATCATAAACTTTTTCTCAGCTCAAAATCCTTCAGTTGTCTTAACAAACGCTTTATAATCATTAGCTTCGGCTCCGCTCTGCTTCGCTCTGGCTCCTCTCGCTCTGATTGGTCAAAGCGATCACGTGATACACGAACTCGCGCACCGTGCGTGCGTTCGCGTGCTTTCGCGTGTGCCCGCGGGAGAAAAGAGCACTACTGCGCATGCTCGGTCGGCCCACGGCCACCGGAAGTACCTAACCAGGCTAGGCTAATCTGGGATCATGCGCCATTGAGCTCGGCCCATTGACTTGAATGGGCGGCCATTTTGGAACCTGGGGGCTTGATATATATATATATATATATATATATATATATATATATATATATATATATATATATACATTGAGGTGCGGCGTCTTTTGTTGGCCGCAATGCTTTATGGGAAAGTATTGACAGGCGTTTTTTTTCGGGCGGTGTATTCCGACCATGAGTGAGGTAGAACTGTTCAAGATATAAGGTTGCACTGATTTCATTTGAAGTATGTCCAAATTAAACTATGTTACATTTGAAGACACAATGTGGTAAGCACAGCACATGATGTGTTTAAAAGGACTGTAATACATTGGCATGTCTATGTCATTGCTTTTGTACTTGTGCCGCTGAACTTGAATAAACTGCAGTCAAGCCTTGAGGTTTGAAAATGGCTGCCTATTCAAGTCAGTAGGCTGAACTCAATGACGCGTCATCCCAGATCAGCCTAACCCGGCTAGGTACTTCCTGTGACTGTGGGCCGACCGAGCGTGCGCAGTAGTTCTCTTTTTCTCCTTTCTATGAAAAAAATCTTGTCTTGGCCCATGGGATTTTTTCTGCTGTGAGTCACTACGTCAACTGGAGGCAGCTACAAGCAGCAATACTGTATCCAGTTATTTTAATAGATCCATGATTACAATAATAAACTTTGATGATGTTTTCTTTTTCTTGCATTTCCGGCGTTTCCCAGTAGATGGCGCATTATGTATACATTGAGGTGCGGCGTATTATGTTGGCCGCAATGCTTTATGGGAAGTATTCTTTCTGACTAGCTAATGACAAGAGTCATTTTCGGGCGGTGTATTCGACCATGAGTGAGATAGAAGTGTTCAAGACATAAGGCTGCACTGTTTTACTGTCAACATGGTCAGAAGTAAAGTCATACAAAATACATGCATGGAAGCATAAATTTTAATTTGTAAAATGTCAGAATGGTGTAGTTACGCTCCATGTGTAAGTGAGTCCGAGCATGGGTCCTAGTTCTATACAAGATGTAAGTGCAAAGGACTCAGACAGATATTCACCTGTGGTCTGCAGTGGAACAGACCTTATTCACTTTTCATGAATTCTGAAGTTTTCACGTCCAAAAGTTGTAGCATGTAGTGCCAAATACGTCCTACATGAGCGTAAATACGAGTGCAATGGAGCTGGGATCTAAACACGTCATGTCCATGGATCTATTAAAATAACTGGATTACAGTATTGCTGCTTGTAGCTGCCTCCAGTTGACGTAGTGACTCACTGGAACTTCAGCAGAAAAAATCCCATGGGCCGAGACAAGATTTTTCTCATAGAGGCAATATAATCACAAACTGCTCGTGTTCGTCTGACAGGTCACCTACAGCTTTCAAAAATACCTGATTTGCCGACAATTTTTACCTATTTTTATATCATAAACTTTTTCTCAGCTCAGAATCCTTCAGTTGTCTTAAAAAACGGTTTATAATCAGTAGCTTTGGCTCCGCTCTAGCTCCTCTCGCTCTGATTGGTCAAGGCGATCACATGATACACGAGCCCGCGCTCTGTGCATGTGTTCGTGTACATTGGCGTGTGTCCGTGGGAGAAAAGACACTACTGCACATGCTCGGTCGGCCCACAGCCACCGGAAGTACGTAGCCATGCTAGGCTAATCTGGGATCATGCGCCATTGAGCTCAGGTCCCATTGACTTGAATGGGCGGCCATTTTGGAACCTGGGTTTTGGTCATGTCTTGTCTCCTGTCCGGCCTTTCAGTCAAATTTTAGAACCTTATGTGGCCCCTGAGCCAAAAAGTTTGCCCACCCCTGGGTTAACATCACAGGTTCTACTGGAGCTCTGTACAGTGTTTGATTAGAACTGGTTTTCTAGTCGAGTTCTGTTGTAGACTTTTGTGTGGTGTGTGTACTCTTGCTGACACCTTTAGTATAAACATATCATGTTGTGTTTGGATCTTAATTGTTTAATTTGCTCTCATAATAACTTTATATTCTGTAGCTGCAGGAGGATCAGTTTTGTCTCAGTCTGCACCAGCTCCTTGTTTTACTGTCACTGTTATTTATTAGATACTTTGTCATGTCTGAATGTTACGATGTCAAAATTATCCACTGATGTCAAAGTTTAATAAAACTACTGAGTTTTGTCTTTTGAGTTTTCATTTGCATCATTAGTCTGTTCATCCACAGAATGATCAAGTGTGTGAACAGAAAAGTTTCAAACCAATGAGCTGATCTGAATATTTAACACTTTATCGGACACTGACATCATGTCCAACAAAGTCGTGGAAGTTGCAACATCTTTGTGTTTATGTCTCTGTGTGTCTGTGTGTGTCTCTGGGGGGGAGTTATGTAACAGATAATACTCCCTACAACTGTACAACTCACCCTAATGTAACAGATAATACTCCCTACAACTGTGCAATGACTCACACTTATGTAACAGATAATACTCCCTACAACTGTGCAATGACTCACACTTATGTAACAGATGACCCTTTGTCCTGTCAATCATTATTTCATCTTTGCAACTGCTTGTTTATAGCTGAGATGTATTTTTTACTCTATTTATATATTTTATTTTTACTTTTACTTTACATTTTCATTTATATATTTAGACATTATTTGACACGTGTCTCTTGCTATTTTTGCTATTTATTTAGAATTTATTATAATTTATATTTTTACTCTTTCTTTAGTAGTAGTAGCAAAAGTAGCAGTAGCAGTACCAAAAAATGTACAAAAAATGTGCTTTAACTGGCAAAGTTTGCTTTCAGTTTCATTCTGAACGTGTCAGAGGAAACCCCCCTCTAGGAGTCTAAGATGAGACAGAGAGCAGAAGCACGAGCACAGGAGACGACAAGATGATGACAAGATGATTTTGTGAAGTGGTCCCAGGCAAACCATCTGCTCCTGAACATCGACCAGACCAAGGAACCGGTGATGACTTCAGGAGGAAGAGGACACGAGTGGAGCCCGTCACCATCCAGGGCCATGAGGTGGAAATAGTGACTGAAACAAGGACCTTTGCTCCAGGAAAAGGGAAACTGGACAAACTGATCTGTAAAACTGCTCACGTGATCGACTGTGACCTGGAGACATTTGTCACAGTGAGGGACACGAGGACACTGGACAAACTGCTCTCCATCATGGACACTCCTGCTCACCCACTGCACCAGACTATAGAGACAGATAATACTCCCTACAACTGTACAACTCACCCTCATGTAACAGATAATACTCCCTACAAATGTACAACAACTCGCCCTTATGTAACAGATAATACTCCCTACAAATGTACAACAACTCGCCCTTATGTAACAGATAATACTCCCTACAACTGTGCAACGACTCGCTCTCATGTAACAGATAATACTCCCTACAACTGTACAACTCACTCTTATGTAACAGATAATACTCCCTACAACTGTACAACAACTCACCCTTATGTAACAGATAATACTCCCTACAACTGTACAACAACTCACCCTTATGTAACAGATAATACTCCCTACAACTGTACAACTTACGTTTATGTAACAGATAATACTCCCTACAACTGTACAACAACTCACCCTTATGTCACAGATAATACTCCCTACAACTGTACAACAACTCACCCTTATGTAACAGATAATACTCCCTACAACTGTACAACAACTCACCTTATGTAACAGATAATACTCCCTACAACTGTACTACAACTCACCCTTATGTCACAGATAATACTCCCTACAACTGTACAACAACTCACCCTTATGTAACAGATAATACTCCCTACAACTGTACAACTTACCTTTATGTAACAGATAATACTCCCTACAACTGTACAACAACTCACCCTTATGTAACAGATAATACTCCCTACAACTGTACAACAACTCACCCTTATGTAACAGATAATACTCCCTACAACTGTACAACTCACCCTTATGTAACAGATAATACTCCCTACAACTGTACAACAACTCACCCTTATGTAACAGATAATACTCCCTACAACTGTACAACAACTCACCCTTATGTAACAGATAATACTCCCTACAACTGTACAACAACTCACCCTTATGTAACAGATAATACTCCCTACAACTGTACAACAACTCACCCTTATGTAACAGATAATACTCCCTACAACTGTACAACAACTCACCCTTATGTAACAGATAATACTCCCTACAACTGTACAACAACTCACCCTTATGTAACAGATAATACTCCCTACAACTGTACAACAACTCACCTTTATGTAAACAGATAATACTCCCTACAACTGTACAAACAACTCACCCTTATGTAACAGATAATACTCCCTACAACTGTACAACAACTCACCCTTATGTAACAGATAATACTCCCTACAACTGTACAACAACTCACCCTTATGTAACAGATAATACTCCCTACAACTGTACAACAACTCACCCTTATGTAACAGATAATACTCCCTACAACTGTACAACAACTCACCCTTATGTAACAGATAATACTCCCTAAAACTGTACAACTCACCCTTATGTAACAGATAATACTCCCTACAACTGTACAACAACTCACCCTTATGTAACAGATAATACTCCCTACAACTGTACAACAACTCACCCTTATGTAACAGATAATACTCCCTACAACTGTAACAACAAACTCACCCTTATGTAACAGATAATACTCCCTACAACTGTACAACAACTCACCCTTATGTAACAGATAATACTCCCTACAACTGTACAACAACTCACCCTTATGTAACAGATAATACTCCCTACAACTGTACAACAACTCACCCTTATGTAACAGATGACCCTGTGTCCTGTCTCTATTTATATATTTTATTTTTACTTTTACTTTACATTTTCATTTATATATTTAGACATTATTTGACACGTGTCTCTTGCTATTTTTGCTACTTATTTAGAATTTATTATCATTTATATTTTTACTCTTTCTTTTGTAGTAATAGTAGAAGTACTGGTAGCAGTACCAAAAAAAAGTACAAAAACAGTGCTCACAGTAAAAGTTTGCTTTCAGTTTCATTCTGAACGTGTCAGAGGAAACTCCTCCCTCACGAGGAGTCTCAGGATAAAACACAGAGCAGAAGCAGGAGCACAGGAGACGACAAGATGACTGCCTCAAGGTAATGTGGGTCTGTTTTTATTCTCTTAAAAATATTGAGAGTAAAAACAGCAAAGATGAAGCTTTACATTTCATGAAAAACTACAGATTATACATTATTACAGTGGGTCTTTGTCAGTTGTTCATATTGTTTACAGTTTGAGGAATAGTTTTATAAATGGAAGTGTGTGTGTTTTATTCTTGGTCTGTAGTTTCTGTTCACTGTCGAGTCTCACAGCAGCAGGAAGGAAACACGTCTCTGTCCTTCACACAGTGAGGGAGGATCAGGGCGTCCAGAAGGGGGCAGTGTTGCTCACAGTGCAGCACAGATGTGAATTAAAGGACCTGTACCTGATTTCTGTCACTGTGATACTGCACCACGACACAGACACGACTGATCACAAATTTACACGAGAATAAACAAGGACAGATTTATGGAGTAAGAAAACTTTCAGAAATAGTCGTGTGCATAGAATAGAAATCTGTGCGTATTTGGTTGTAGTTGCGCATAAAATAAATATTCGTAAACTCTCAAATGAGTCCAGTCGTACATAAAATATACTGTGTGTATTTTATCCATCAGAATACGAATTGAAAAGTTACAACGTCAAGAATTACAATCACGAAATGAAAATTTACACTTTCATCAGTACAAACATGAATTCACAGACAGGACTTTACTGTCAAAAATACGTCATCACTTTACAGAGATTTGCTCATTATAATCATGAACATTAGGGATGCACCGATACCGATACCGTTATCAAATACTGGTGCTGATCCATGAACATTTGCTGGATCAGGTATCGGCTCAAAAATATCAATTATGTCAATATCCTGGTTGGGCCTGTAAATTGATGTAATAAGAATATTTATTGGTTATAGTTGGTCCAGAAAGTCTCATGTTTGAACGTTTAATACAAAGTTGTTCTGTAATTACTTGAGAGGTAAGTAAGAGCTGCTTAACACATTTTGTCACATAGTAAAGTCTATTTTTAATGAATGAATTCATTAATCGAGATACCCAAAGCCCTGTACAGTTCATTATTCATTCACTCAACACTCAGTGGTGATATAAACTACTACTGTAGCCACAGCCACAAATTTCCTTCATCCCAGCCACTTCCTCCAGCTCCTCTGGGGGGACCCCAAGGTGTTCCCAGGCCAGCCCAGAGACATAGTTCCTCCAGTGTGTCCTGGGTCTTCCCCAGGGCCTCCTCCCAGTGGGACATGAACACCTCCCGAGGGAGACGCCCAGGAGGCATCCGGAACAGATGCCCGAGCCTTAGCTGCTCCTCTCGGCGTAGAGTCCAACATGCACCTGGAACAAGTCTGACTTACTGCCGACAATGTGAACACAGCTCCTGCTCCGGTCATTCAGACCCCAGACCTCATACTCCCAGAGCGCCCCCCACAGGACACCACGAGGGACATGGTCAAATGCCTTCTCCAGATCCACAAAGCACATGTGGACTGGTTGGGCAAACTCCCATGAACCCTCGAGTGCCCGATGGAGAGTGTAGAGCTGGTCCAGTGTTCCACGGCCAGGACCAAAACCACACTGATCCGAGGTTCGACTATCGGCCGGATTCTCCTCTCCAGTACCCTGGCATAGACCTTACCGGGAAGGCTGAGGAGTATGATTCCCCTGTAGTTGGAACACACCCTCCGGTCCCCCTTCTTATACAGAGGGACCACCACCCCGCTTCGCCAGTCCAGAGGTACTGTCCCCGACCGCCACACGATGTTGAAGAGGCGTGTCAGTCAAGACAGCCCTGCAACATCCAGAGACTTAAGGTACTCGGGATGGATCTCATCCAACCCCAGAGCCTTGCCACCAAGGAGCTTGCCAACCACCTCAGTGACTTCAGCCAGGGTGATGGATGAGTCCGCCTCCGAGTCCCCAGCCTCAGCTGTCTCTGCAGAAGGAGTGACAGTGGGATTGAGGAGATCCTCAAAGTATTCCTTCCACCACTGGACAACGTCCCCATTCGAGGTCAGCAGCTCTCCCCCCGCACTGTAAACGGTGTGGGTGAAGAACTGCTTCCCCCTCCTGAGGCGCCGGACGGTTTGCCGGAATCTCTTTGAGGCCGTCCGATAGTCCTCCTCCGTGGCCTCCCCGAACTCCTCCCAGCTCCGAGTTTTTGCCTCCGCGACCACACGGGCTGCAGCACGCTTGGCCCGTCGGTACCTGTCAACTGCCTCAGGAGTCCCACAAGCCAACAAGGCCCGATAGGACTCCTTCTTCAGCCTGATGGCATCCCTTGTTTCCAGTGTCCACCACCGGGTTTGGGGATTGCCACTGCGACAGGCACCACAGACCTTACGCCCACAGCTACGAGCGGTCGCATTGACAATAGAGGCCGAGAACGCAGTCCACTCAGACTCCATGTCCCCAGCCTCCCCCGGAATCTGTCAGAAACCCTCCCAGAGGTCTGAGTTGAAAGTCCCTCTGACAGAGGGCTCTGCCAGACATTCTCAACAGACCCTCACTACACGCTTGGGCCTGCCAGGTCTGTCCGGCTTCATCCTCTGCCAACGAACCCAACTCACAACCAGGTGGTGATCAGTTGACAGCTCAGCCCCTCTCTTCACCCGAGTGTCCAAGACATGCGGCCGGAGGTCAGAAGATACAACAAAGTCGATCATCGACCTCCGGCCTAGGGTGTCCCGGTGCCACGTGCACATTTGGACACCCTTGTGCTCGGACATGGTGTTCGTTATGGACAAACTGTGACTAGCACAGAAGTCCAATAACAAAACATTGCTCAGGTTCAGATCAGGAAGGCCGTTCCTTCGAATTACCCCTCTCCAAGTGTCACTGTCGTTGCCCACATGGGCGTTGAAGTCCCCCAGTAGAACAACGGAGTCCCCGGGTTGCTGCACTGTCTAGTACCCCTCCCAGGGACTCCAAGAAGGCCAGGTACTCTGCACTGCTGCTCGGTCCCGTAGGTCCACACCACAGTGACCTGTCCCTGACCTGAAGGCACAGGGACGCGACCCTGTCGTTCACCGGGGTGAACTCCAACACACAATGGCTGAGCTGTGAGGGAATGAGCCCACACCAGCTCGCCATCGCTCCCCGCGGCCAACACCAGACAAATAGAGAGTCCAGTCCCTCTCAAGGAGTTGGGTTCCAGAGTCCAAAATGTGCGTGGAGGTGAGGTTGACTATATCTAGTCGGTAACGCTCAACCTTCTGCACAAGCTCAGGCTCCTTCCCCCCAGTGAGGTGACATTCCATGTCCCTAGAGCTAGTCTCCATGTCCGGAGATCGGGTCATCAAGGCCACCGCCTTTGACTGCCGCCCAGATCTCTCTGCATCAGCCCTTTATGGCTCCTCCTGTGGGTCCATGGGAGGACATCTCCACATCGCTCCTTTGGACTGAGCCTGGTTGGGCCCTGTGGGGGAAGGCCCAGCCACCAGATGCTCAGTGCCAAGCACCCACCCCACAAAGCTGAATTGGTGCATCTTTACTGAGCATCCTAAGGATTCACTGTGAGGTCCTTTCATGATTCTCAGAGACTGGTGTGATGCACTTGTTGATTTGGGGCAGCAGTAGATCAGTTGGTAGAGCATTTGTCCAATGATCCGAAGGGTGAAGTTTCCAATTCTGCTCTTGACATAAAAAAAAAAAAAAAAAACATCATGGGTTGAGCGGTCAGATCCACTGACCCAAAGGTTGGCTGCTGTGATTCCAGCTCCCACGGATGAATGCTGTCAGGCAAGACACTTAACCCACCTCACCCCCAGTGTGTGTGTACTCTGGTGTGTGAGTGGTGTCTTGTTGTAAAGAGTTTTGATCCTTGAAGGTGGAAAAGCGCTGTATAAAAATGTGACCATTACCATTATTAGGCAGAATTTGTCTTTATAATTCGATACAGACAGTGCACAGTTGACTTATTTTGACCTCAAGGATCTGTTCACAGGAATGAACTGGAGACGGCGTTGGGGAACTACGTCTCACTCACTTTCAGCTCCATAAAAATTGTCAAAAACTTTGTTGCCAAAAGCTCTGAGTGGATAAAGGAGCGAAAGGAAGAGAAAAGCACTTTGGCCACAATCCCAGAGAGAGCAAGTGACATCCACAACAGATTCAACCAGGTCAAAAAGGCAAAAACCAAAGGCACCACTTTTGTGGCTTTCTGGAAATTTGTAGGAGACAGTATTGTACCAGGAAGAACATCAAAGAAGCAGGCTAAAGAGCAGAAGGAGCTGCAGACGGAGCTGGAGGTCCTGGTGCTGAAGATTGTGGAGGGTCTAAATGAGATGCAGATCTTTTTGGAGGCGGTGGAGAAGTTAATGGTGACTTCAGATCGAGTGTTTGAGCAAACCCAGGTGGTAGAGCTGTCTGAAGAAACTGATCTGGAGTCAGTGAAGAGGATCATATTTGCTGCTCGGATCATCAGGCCTCTGCTGCTGCTCTTCAAACGGAACAATGAGGAGTTCTTCAAAGCCAAAGTGCACAATGTGGAAGTGATGAAGAGTCAACTGCGTCAGTACATCGGGACCATCAAGGACATCTGCAGTGCTTTTAGAGAAAGGTTTTAAAACTCACAAATATTTTATACATTTGTGTAAATTTAATTAATAAATGTGAGTTTTTTCACAGCTCTGTTGCAGATTTCTGTCTGAACAAACCCACGTTTTCCCTGAAACCAGAAGTGTCTGAAGATGATGTTGAAAAGATGCTCATCAACATAAACACCCTCGACCAAATCAGGTACAACAACAAACACGTTATTTCTCCAGAATAATTCATTATTCACTTGTTTAAATAGATTGTGAGCGGTGGACAAAAGTGTGAAATATACTCACTACAACATAAAGGCCAAGTCCTCAGACTCTAGTCCAGTGTCTTTCCAGCTGTGCCACCAGCACGATTAGAATATTATTTATAGGAATAAAGCAGAGGATTTCCTTCTGACATCTGCTCTTTCAGTCAGTTAAATGAACCGAGCTTCCACAGCGAGATCACAAGAATCCATCTTGAGATCCTCCCGCTGTAAGGTTCAAATTCGCCAGCAGAGAACGAACCAATCACAGAGCAGCATTGAAGTTTGTTCAGAAATCAAAGGCGAAACGCCCAAATGAACCAAAACAAACATGGTGATGCAGACAGACATACTTCAGACTATTTTATTGAAAACACAGACTGTTTAGTTTGTAAAAAATGTGAAAGAAGAAGAGCTTTGTGCATTTGTGGAGGGAAAGATGTTTGCGCTTTTCTCTAAACTGGGTCTAAACTGGTTTTGAGACACTTTGACTAATCAGATTCAAATATTCATTACGACGCTCCACCTTTTTCCTGACTGCTTTTTGCAGACTGAGTGTAGAAGTCAAATGAGAGTTCTACACATATCAATCCAGCAAAAGCCAGGTTAGTTAAAATGGGAAGAAAAGAAATTACAAGAGCGAATAGAGGCATTTAATGAAGTCATTTAATCAGAGTGTGTTGAGTAACAGATTAGTCCAAAATTGTTTACAGAAATATTAATGGAGACGTACATGATTCAGATCCTGGAGTCTCTTCACTAATGATTGATGATGATCATTATTGTTTTTTGATTCTCAGGAAGAACAAACACTTCCGGATGTTGTTCTTGTTCCATGATGAACACAGAACCTTCATGGAGATGTTTCGAGAGAGGAGGGAGAGGATGCTGGAGGTCCTGGATGAGCTGGAGCCCTGTGCAGTGAAGTTAGACCGAATGAACAAAGGAGCTCGGATCTCCAACGTGGTGAGCAGCTCTGTGGGGGTGGTGGGAGGAGGTTTGTCCATCGCTGGTTTGGCTCTGATCCCTGTCACTGCAGGATTGTCTCTGGGTCTGACTATAGCTGGAGCTGCGACAGCAGGGACCACCGTAGTCAACAGTTTAGTAACCACGGTTACAGATCATTTTTACAGTAAAACACAGAAGAACAACGCCAGTGAGAACTTTAAAAGGTTCATGACAGATGTGGATGAGCTCCAGAACTGTCTGAAAAACATCATTGACAATCATTTCCGGAGCACAGAAAACATTGATATTGTCAAAGCTCTGAAGATGACAGGAAAAGGGGCGACATTTGCGAAATGCATTGATGCGATTGTAGATGGTGTTTCTGTCATTAAAATGTTGAAGGCAGAGAAAGCTGTAGTTAAAGCTGCAGGTTCAGGGAGGGCTGTAGGTCAGGCTGCATCAGACGTCCCAGAGTTGGGCCAGGCGGCTCTCAGAGGTCCTCTGGCCATGTCCACAGCTGCTCGAAATGGCTTTATCGTTGCTAATGCTCTGTTCATTGGTGTGGACGTGTTTATCATCACCAGTGAAGGCATGAGTCTGTCCTGGGGAAGTGAGACCGAGACCTCAAAGTGGATCAGAGCCAGAGCCGCTCTGTGGAGGTCAGAGGTCAACTCTCTGCAGAGGATCAATGATTCTCTGGAGGAAGGACAGAAGCTCTTGGAGAAGAAACATGTCCTCCAGGAGCCCTTCTATTGTGAGTGATGGACTGTAGAAAAACCCACAGAAGGTTCAGAGCGTTTTAAAGGGAGCAAACATGTGCCATGGCCTTTTGCCACGTTCAGATGAATAAAGTAATAAAATACTTAGAGTTTTATGGAAGTGAACGTAACACAGACAATGATTGACCTGAAGATGGTTATAAAAGTGACACACAAAATGTGTCCAGTGAAATCTTTTTCAGTCTATTTCACAGTTCTCTATGTGTTTTTGAATGGTTTTGAAATCATTATTTTATCTACAGAGGTTCCTTAATCAAACCAGAGAATTTCCTTTCAAAGTCGTATATTTAAGCGCAGTGTGTAACAAACATGTAAATACTGCAGTAATAATCCATCATAACATAGGACCAGTGTGTATATCTCACTTCTGCTGAGCTTCTTTCCTCCACCTCCGTCGTTCACTTTCTGTCACAGGTCTGAGCACAGATCCACACTTAAAACCACGTCAGCTTTAAACAACTGCAGTCTCTTTGTAACGAGAGACGTGTCATCACTAAAACAAGAGGAAACTGTAAAACATGGACTCTATAAAAGTTTCTTCCCTCTGACTCATAAACTCTTTAAACACCTGTAACACTTGCTGTTTAAAGAGGTTTTCTGCTTTTGTGTCTTCAGCCATTTCTTTGCAACTGAAAGTCTGTAAAATGAGCTTCTTGGTGATTTTTTTTTTCTTATTTTGGTCTATTAAAAATAAAATCATATTATGATTATTATTGGGACAGGAGGAGAGAAAATCAGGATGTCTTGTAGTTGTGTGTAATTTGTCTTTTATGTGATTGTCTGTTATCGTCTGTTGTGATTCATTCTTGTTGCTCTTGTTACTTTCTTGAGAAAAAGATGATGCAGCTCAAGGGGTGATCCTTAATAAAATATGAATATTAAATATAAATATTACTGCTATATTGGTGTTTCATTCTGCAACTGAGCGTCTGTTTTGAAAAAAAGACATTGCCTGCCACCAAAAACTATAAATTTGGCCCCTTTGATGATTTAACTTTTTAATACTTGGTATGAATGTATAATTTTATTTATTAACAGGCTCTGCAGGAGGATGTCACTTTATAAATGAAGAGAAAACTTCAGCAGAGGGCACTTCTGCTTTTACAAAGACACTTCTTTGTGTGTCAGGGCAAATGTTAACGCTGATTTCAGAGCCAATTAAATATTTAAATAACATTACAGACTGAAATAATCTCCAGCAGAACCTGGCATTGTCCAGCTCCTAGAAAATGACATTTTTTGTAAGGCAGCCTCACTTTTTCATTGCTTAGTCACGGCGAGGAGAAAACTCAGTTTGTCGACTGGACAAAAGTTAGTTTGGTTGAAGACTAACTTTTGTCCAGTCGACAAACTGAATTTTCTCCTCGCCGTGGATTCTACCTGGACGACTGAGGGATTCTTCACATTGCTTAGTCATGACATAAAGTATTTTCTGCACTATAGTTCACTCTGGATTATAAGTCACACTGTCATAGAATGGTCTATTTTCAAACTTTTTTCACATATAAACTGCACTGGACTACAACAGTTTGATAAGTCAGTCAAACTCTATTTAACACGTTCACAGTAACTCTCAACTTTGTTCAGTTGTAACACGTAAAAAAAATCCTGTCTGAGACGCTAAATTGTTAGAATATTCACAATAATTCATAATAGTTCAAACAGTTGGGTGATTCCGGCGTCCACACGTCCACATCCGTCTGTCATGATCCGAGTCAGTGTGGTTCCTGTTCCCTGGAGTTCAGTTCAGTGATGATTCTGGTCTTGGTGAAAACTCGGACCAGAGTTGATCCTGATCCTTAGCCCGGGCGTCAACGATCCGTCGGCAGATCGTGGCGTAAGTGGCTCGGCGCCGTCTCTCTGTCTTGGTGAATATGTGTTCTTCTTCTCTCATCCACTGCTCCCACGCAGCTAAACGCACTTTCACTTTATAAGAGTCTTGAGTTTAAAGTGGACATTGTGAGCGTGTCTCTTGACAGGTGCATTTTGATATTAAAAGGAATCATGTCTGTATTACCGTAACGCTGCAACTGGTGCGGCTTTGTACTTTACTAAAGTCGTACTAAGACAAACCAATAAATTCATATATAAGTCGCTCTGGATTATAAGGCGCGCACTCATTTTTTGATGAAATTAAAGGCTTTTAAGTGCGCCCTATAGTGTGGAAAGTGCGGTCAACTCTTTTTTTTAACAATTAATATTACACAGAACTGAGTTAAACATTTTGGCCTCCATAATATTTTCTGTTTCTCATGTGGCCCCATGGAAAAAATAATTACCCACCCCAGATCTACACCTACAAATAATCGTGTCGTCTTTACTATAAAATAATTTCTCACACCTGAAGTTGAAATCAAAATGAGCATTAAACAGAAATAAAACCCCACAGGAGAAGTTTGTGTTTAAATAAAAACATTTATTCTGATATATCTGGTCTCTGAGCTGATCTGAGGTCAGCCGTCACTTCACAAACTCCTCTCTCTCTCTCACACTCTCACACTCACACTCACACACACACACACACACACACACACACACACACACACACACACACACACACACACACACACACACACACACACACACACACACACACACACACACACACACACACACACACACACACACACAGGGGCAGAGCAGGGCTGCACAACGTCACTAAAGTCAAGTTAAAGGTGATAAAAGTCTGAACCACGACTGGAACAAAAGGCTTGAAGCGCACGTGACAGGTTTCCGCGTTTCTCTGATTCTGGCTTGGTTTGGCGAGACGGCACCTGGGGTCAATATTTCTCAGAATGTTGCATAAGTTCTGAGTGAGTTTGAGGAAGTTGCAAAGAAAAGTAGAAAGAGGAGTTCTACAGCACAATCCCTCCACCTGCTGTACCCAAAACTCCATCCAAAACGCCGAGACATTTAATAACATAACATAAAGATACCGACATTTACATTTATTTGTGTTTAATCGTAACTGTTGACAACGAAATTCACCTCTGCTGCCAACGTCCAATTATAACTGCACCAAAAGCAATAAACTAGGTCAGATTTTTAGTAAAGTCTTAAATCTGATGTTACGTTTTAGTGAAATGAGCAGTTTAACCCGTCACGTGCACTTAAAAGTTCCCATATAAAGCTTTATTTTTAGCAAGCCTCTGCATATTTTATGTAACTCTAACAGTTTGAACTTATATAAGTGTGTATGAAAACAGTAGTTTGACTTGAACACATGCATCACGAATCTCAAGACATCCGGTCATCGCGCGATTCAACCTGGGAAGGATCCTCTGAAAAAGTGAGCATCAAACCTCCATGTTTGTTTTCCCAGTGGGATGTGTCTATTGTCAAAGTTGATTTTTTCAAGTCTTTTGAACCATATCACTTTTGTTCCTGGTTCTGATCTTGTCATATTTTAGTTTTGGGATTTGGACATAGTTAATTTGTGGTTGTTGGATCTTAACAGTGGAAAACGAGCTTCAGAAGTTTGTAAACTCCGTAAGTGCAAAAGTGAATCAGATGTGTGTGACTCAAACCTCTGTTCAAACTGTTTCTCTTCCCAACAGAATTGAAAAATAGTGAAAGGTGAAGGTGATGGGCAGGATTGATCCACAGGAAGAACCAAAAAGGAAACATTTGACTGTCTAAATCAGGCAAACTATGGCCCGGGGGCCAAATGCGGCCCTCAGACAAATTTTTCTTGGCCCTCAAGCTTCCAGGTGAATTGGCCCAAATGACCTTGCATCAATTAAAAATTTACTTTTTACTGCAAGTTTTTTGAAAATCTACCTTGAGAAAGCCAATATTTAATATTTAGTGTTTAGTGGTTTTAAGGATCTTAGCGTGAATAAAGACTGATGGCTCATTTTAACATGTTTAAACATGCACATATTTCAGTTATTCACTGTATTGAGCTCCAGTCTATGGCCCTCGATCAGTCCTCTGCTTCATCTGTGTTTAGATATGTGGCCCTTGATAAAAAAAGTTTGGACACCCCTGGTCTAAATCATCCCAAGTTTGCAGAGAACATTTTGTATGTGGAGCGCCGACAAAGCAAAATCCCGATCCTTCGCTCAACCTCAGTTTACAAATTTAAAAAGTCAACACCAAAGTGAAAAGCTCCAACTGTTCACCAAGAAACACCTTCCACTGCAAAGAGACCAAGACGTGATGTTTCTGTAAAACCACAAGAACAAGAAAGTGCAGCTCAGTCTGTTTGTCTTCTGCTCCTCTACATTAACAAACGGGATTTTGTTTTGTCGTCGCTCCACATACAAAATGTTCTCTGTAAACTCGGGATGATTTCTTAAACAGTCAAATGTTTCCTTTTTGGTTCTTCCTGTGGATCAATCCTGCCCATCACCTTCACCTTTCACTATTTTTCAATTCTGTTGGGAAGAGAAACAGTTTGAACGGAGGTTTGAGTCACACACATCTGATTCATTTTTGCACTTATGGAGTTTACAAATTTCTCGAGCCGTTTTCCGCTGTTTGGATCCAACAACTTCACAATTACGATGTCCGAATCCAAAACTAAAATATGACAATATCAGAACCAGAAACAAAAGTGATATGGTTCAAAAGACTTGAAAAGATCCACTTTGTCAATAGACACATCCCACTGGGAAACAAACATGGAGGTTTGATGTTCACTTTTTCAGAGGATCTTTCCCAGTATGAATTGCGCGATGACCGAAGTCCAAAATTTCGAGATGCATGTATTATCTGGGAGCTTAAAAGGTGTAAGTAAATATATTATACAGACGTCTTTTCTTCATTCACCTTTTCAATGTCCAGTGCAAAAAATCACAGAAATCTACACAAATTATTCAAAATATGCAGCTTCATTTGACAAGCTTCAATCTTTTAAATTTTTAATTCTGATTTAACTTAATAATTCTACTATCCTCAAATTTTAATTAAAGCTATTGTAACTTAAAGGTGAACTGTGTAACTTTTCTGGTGGAGGGTCCATCAAACGCTTTTCTCTCTCCATCCATTTTCTTCCACGTGGAGGAGCAGCGGCTCTACTCCGAGCTGCTCCAGTCTGACTGACTTTTCTCCATGGAGATATTGTTGCTTTCTCTGGAATGTTCCAAATTCATGTATCATATCATTCATTTTTCAAAATAAAACCAAAAATAATGAAAAAAAAAGTATATATATAATTTTATATATAAAAAAATTATTATATATATTATATATATATATTTTTTTTTCTTCATTATTTCTCTCCAAAACCAAAACGAAAAAAAAAAAAAAAAAAAAAAAGACCCGTTTACGTGACTTAAACTGCAATGCCGGACTGAACCAGGACTGAACCAGGTTTAAACCAGGACTCAACCAGGACTCAACCGGTCTCACTTCTGGTCTGGTCCCAGCCTGGTCTTGGTTTCAATCCTAGACTGGTCCTAGTCTCAGTCCTAGTTTAGCCCTGGTTTAGTCCTGGTTCAGTCCTAGTTTAGTCCTGGTTCAGTCCGGCATCACAGTTTAAGTCATGTAAAAACAGGAAACCATTTTTCATTTAAACACAAAAATCAGAAAATGAAAAAACAAATTGTTATCAAATTTCATTTTATTTTTTTGGAGACAAATAATGAAGAAAATTGTTGTTGTTTTTTTCATTTTCTTATTTTTGGTTTGACTTTGAAAAACAAATGAACGAATGACACACAAATTGTTCCACAGTACGGCATTAAACCTTTCTGTCGTCACGGAAACCAAACCGGACGAAGTTACAGGTCAGATCTGTGGAGAGGCGACCCAGCTCCGTCGTTTTTGAGCTATAAAATGTGAAGTAGAGACGTTTTAATGTCACACCGTGGAACACTCCAGGAAAAGCAACGACGTCTCCATAGAAACAAGCAGCAGGGGACGGACGAACCTCCACCGGAAAAGTTACACAATGCAGCTTTTTTTTGTTTGTTCTCCAAATTAAGGTAAGAAAAGTGTATAAAAGCATCGTGTCTCCTATTTTTGTACGCAGTTTTAATTAAAAGTTTTTAGTTTAGTCAACACAAAATATCTGATTGGAAAAGGTGACGCAAACTTTTATTTTCAGAGGATTTTTTTTGTTTTGTTTTGTGTTTCAGTGACGATCGTGCAGCCCTGTTCGTGAAAAGGTCTGAAAGCATCGCCCAGTCCCTACGAGTCTAAACACTCAGCGTTTATTCACTTAATTAGAACCATTTTTCAATTAACTCCACGAATATAAGTTTTACACTGAGGTATTTTAAGATAATTTAAATATTCTTGGTAAATAAAATGAATTTTTAATGTAAGAAATCTGATGTTAAAGGGTCAATATTACACCGTTTTCTGATCTTTGTTCTAATGTCGTTTCCTCGTCACAAACAGACCTGGAGTTGTGTTTTTTTTTTGTTTCATTCACGCGTTTAAAACACAAACCTGGAACATTTAAGTTTACGAGATCTTCTCTCCAACGGAAAATAATTCATAAATAATTCATTCAGTTGTTTTTCAAAATAAAACCAAAAATAAAATGAAAAAAAACAACAACTATTTTCTTCATTATTTGTCTCCAAAACCAAACTGTGATGCCGAACTGAACCAGGACTGAACCAGGACTAAACCAGGTCTAAACCAGAACTGAACCAGGACTGAACCAGGACTAAACCAGGTCTAAACCAGAACTGAACCAGAACTGAACCAGGACTAAACCAGGTCTAAACCAGAACTGAACCAGGACTGAACCAGGACTAAACCGGGTCTAAACCGGTCTCAGTCCCAGTCTCAGTTCTGATCATCCGATAGTCTATGCATGTGCACGTCCAGGCCTGTCCCAACACTCTTGGTTTAGTCCTGGTTCATTTCTGGTTCAGTCCTGGTTTATAACTGAAACCAGAACCAGACCAGGCCTGAAACCGGAACCAGACCAGGAAGTGAGACCTGTTTTAGACCTGGTTCAGTTCTGATTTAGTCCTGGTTTATAACTGAGACCAGGACCTATCCAGACCTGAGACCGAAACCAGACCAAGAAGTGAGACCTGTTTTAGACCTGGATTAGACCTGGTTTAGTCCTGCTTTAATCGTGGTTTAGTCCTGGTTTAGACCTGGTTTAGACCTGGTTTAGACCTGGTTTAGACCTGGTTTAGACCTGGTTTAGTCTCTGTTTAGTCCCAGTTTAGTCCCGTTTTAGACCCGGGTTAGACCCGGTTTAGTCCGAAAACTGAAAAAAAACCAAATCATTATCTGTTTTTCATTTTAGTTTTGGCAACAAATAATGAAGAAAATCGTTGTTTTTTTCATTTTCTTATTTTTGGTTTTATTTTGAGAAACCAATGAACGAATGATACAAGGACGTGTCTGATGAGTGTGTGAATGTTTGTTTTGTGTGTTTGTCTTGTCTTGTATAACACACGAGTTTATTAAAGAGCTGAAGTGTCGTCGTGTGACATTTGGGAGGTGATTGGAAATGTCTTCGCTTTGCTTCATCCATCCCCTTTTCAAACCTGGACGTTTATATCTGCGTCTGTACTGTTACGTTTTTATGTGAACTGTGCAGGTTTGAAATAAATAACTAATTAAATATGTGGTAATACAAGTGTCTGTCTGCATCACACTGAAACGTATCATCGTAAACAATTTGCGTCCAGACACGTCATTTCTGTGTCCGCAATCCTTCCCTAACTACTTTTTACAGAAATTGAACTTAAAACCACATCAGACTCATTTGCATAAACTAATCGCTCAAAAAAAAAACTGGTGCGGTTCAGCTTCTGTCGGACATAAAAAGTTCACGACTCAGTGGAATATGAGTGTTGTTTCTGTGACAGAGGGGTTCTGCTGATGGTGAGTCTGTTCTGTGTTTCTGTCGTGTTGGAGATGGTTCATGTGAAACTTTTCAGAGATTATACGTCTGCAGGTCGAACACACAGACACACGTTTATATGAATGGACAAATATTCTAGTCTCTTTGTGTTTTGGAGGTGAATTGCTCCGTGGCTACATCAGAGTATCAGTGTTTTCAGGAGTCCACACGGCGCTGGATCAGATCTGTACTCAGGTGAATTCATGGGAGCTGGAGGCACCAGATCGTTCCGTCTCTGGAGCAGTTTTCAATTGGATTAGTCGTTCCTCGCTATATCACAATCTCGCAGATTTCTTTTTTTTTGTGTGTGCAATTTTGTATGCTTTTTTTTTTTTTTTTTAAACACAGTGTATGAACGTGTGTTGTGTTCGTTAGTGATTACACACGGGCGAGACCAGGACTAAACCAGGACTACACCAGGACTAATCTCGGACTTGAGAGAGAGAACCCCGAGCGGTTTGTCCGCAAAGTGCAATCGGGTAATTGCAGCGATTAGTTCCGTGAGGTGCGGAGCTCTGAGCCGGTCCTTTCTGCGGTCACCTCCGAGCCCGTCCCAACAGTGAGTCCTGGTTTAGTCCTGCAATCAGTCCTAGGTTAGTCCTGGTTTAGTCCTGGTTTAGTCCTCCTTTTCAGTCCTGGAATCAGTCTTGGAATCAGTCCTGGAATCAGTCCTGGGTTAGTCCTGGTTTAGTCCTCCTCTTCAGTCTTGGAATCAGTCCTGGTTTAGTCCTCCTCTTCAGTCCTGGAATCAGTCTTGGAATCAGTCCTGGAATCAGTCCTGGGTTAGTCCTCCTCTTCAGTCCTGGAATCAGTCTTGGAATCAGTCCTGGTTTAGTCCTCCTCTTCAGTCTTGGAATCAGTCCTGGTTTAGTCCTCCTCTTCAGTCCTGGAATCAGTCTTGGAATCAGTCCTGGTTTAATCCTCCTCTTCAGTCCTGGAATCAGTCCTGGAATCAGTCCAGGAATCAGTCCTGGAATCAGTCCTCCTCTTCAGTCTTGGAATCAGTCCTGGTTTAATCCTCCCCTTCAGTCCTGGAATCAGTCCTGGAATCAGTCCTCCTCTTCAGTCCTGGTTTAGTCCTACTCTTCAGTCCTGGTTTTGTCCTGGTTTAGTCCTGGTTCAGTCCTGGTTTAGTCCTACTCTTCAGTCCTGGTTTAGTCCTAGGTTAGTCCTGGTCACTCAAACATGTGAATGAAACAAAACACAACTCCAGGTCTGTTTTCGAGGAGGTAACAACATTAAAACGCGACTAAACGCTCACATGAGTCAGTTTTGCGTAACATCGGACCTTTAACGTTTATCAGCATCAGTGTAACTACATAAATCTCTGCGTAAATTTGTTTAAACTTGTTATAAAAAGGTTGCGGGTTCGACTCCCTGTGCGGCTCGTACTTCAGTCTCCTCTCAAACGTTAAAGCTCGACTCCTGATTTAAAGCTGCACTGTGTCACTTTTCTGGTGGGGGATCGACCGCTCGCTCGTCTTCACTGAGACGCCATTGCTTCGCCCGGAACGTTCCGCAGTACTAAAGGTGCGCAAAAATATCGGAATACTAGTAACGGTGTAACGATATCTAAGTCTCACGGTACGATATTTATTGCTGATATCGTGGGAAAGCTCACAATATGTCGAGGAGGCTCACGATTAGAGATGAGAAAATACCTTGACAAGACTTAATCCAAAGAACTAAGACTTAAAAGTGTTAGAATTGTTATTTAATAAGGATCATGGTCTATGTAGTTCCCTTTGTCTTTTTGAGCTGTTGCTGCACCAAAACTCTTCATTTAAGCAGAGACTTGTAATTCGATATATTGTGATGGTCCAGGATATTATTGTGACTTTGACGATACGATATCACTGTATTTCGATTATTGTTACATCCCTGCAGAACACCAATATATCGCATCATTTAATTTGATGATACAGCATCGATATTGTCGGCTGCTGTATTGATATATCGCCAAGAGTATTTTTAAGATATGCAAGGCTTTGGAGGCAGGAGTGCAACTTGGATATACAAAAAATGTGAAGAAATGTCCTTTTGGTGCTCTTCAGTGTAGGGACCAGTCTCAAATACAAAGTGGGAAAAAAAACTGAGGCACTCAAAAAGTAGGCCTAATATAGGCCTACATGTCCCATCATGCATCTAGGGGACTGTGGACCAGCCCACTGTGAACATGTGACCTACACCTATTACTTTAAATCTGCACTGTGATAACCATCTCGAGTTTGCCCTGATGAAGGCCGAAGGGCCGAAACGCGTTGGCGTATTTTAACTATATCTGCCATGTGGTATTAAAGGCTTTTAATTATTTTGTACTTTTTGAGTGCCTCAGTTTTTTTCCCACTTTATTTTTAAGATATATTTTAGGAAATTATTTTGTTACAGCTACAGTTTTGTTGTTTATTTAGTGGAAGGAAACTCTTTTATGAGACACATTTGACATTTACACTGTTTTGAGGATTAAAATGTTTGTGTTTCATTTGAACTTTGCACAAGACATGGTTTAACAAAGACTTTTAGTATCACAGACATGATTTAGCCCAGGGGTCTCCAACCTGTAGCTCAGGAGTTACCAGCAGCTCTCCACGCCCTTCCAAGTATCTCACCATGTGATTTCTAATTACACGTATTGTGCTGAACAACTAAAACTGGACAGATTGAAGGCTTTTACTTTTTAAAATATATTATTTTGATGACTGATGCTGTGCACGTTGTAAATGTATAAACATCTAACTGTGCCCCATCTGAGGCCGTGAATCTTAAATTTACTCCATTTCTTGTGACCACTAGAGGAGCTCTTTGGCATTTTCATTTTGTAAAAGTAACTCGTTGGAGGAAAAAGGTTGGAAACCCCTGATTTAGCCTTTATTTTTTATTGAACCGTATCAAATCGATTTGAAATATATTGTATCGTTTAATGTGATGATACTGCATCGATATTGTTGGAGTATTTTTTTTACATATATTTTACAAAATTATTTTGTTGTTCCAGCTACAGTTTTGTTGTTTGTTTAGAGGAAAAAAACTCATTTATGAGACACATTTGACATTTTCACTGTTTTGATGATTAAAATGTTTGTGTTTCATATGAATTTTGCGCAAGAAGTGGTTTAACAAAGACTTAGTATCGCAGACGTGATTTAGACTTTATTTTTTATTGAACCTTATCGAATGGATTTGAAATATATCGTATCGTTTAATGTGATGATACAGTATCGATATTGTCGGCTGCTGTATCGATATATCACCAAGAGTATTTTTTTGGTTAATTTTAACTCAATTATTTTGTCACAGCGCTACAGTTTTGTTGTTTTTTATTGAACTGTATCAAATCGATTTGAAATACATCGAATCGAAAGTGCACTGTACCGAGATAAATATCGTATCGTGTCCCATGTATCGAGATTCGTATCGTAACTTCTTCTTAACGACACCCAGCCCTTAAACATTAACGGCATTAAACATCTCTGCTTTTCTTCATTTACAGGTGATTTACAGTTATTGCTACAACATACTTGGAAAAAACGTGGACTCTGCTCTCCACAGATCCGACCTGTAACTCAGCCCGGTGGCTTCTTCTAGTCGTATCCATGCAGGGTTATACTGTACGTTTAATGCCAAACTGTGGGATATTCCGGGCAAAGCAGCGACGCCTTCGTGGAGACGGGACGACAGCGGACCAGCGCCACCAGGAAAGTTACATGTTACAGCTTTAAAAAACGAATCAACTCCTAATCTAAACGCGATGGCGACACTCGTCCGAAGAAAACAAATGAAAAAGGAGGTATTACACTTCTACGTTACACATTTAGAATCACCGTGTTGCTTTTTATCGTTTTGAAAATGCCGCGTTCGCCGAAAACAATGCATTAACATGATTTATAGGTCTCCCCCTCTGTTTGCTCTCTGCGCTAACCCACTCCCCCTTCAGAGCGCCGTCACAACACCGTCAGCGCGCGCCCCTCTAACGAAACTACTCAGGTTTGTGAAGTCGTCGCGAGTAGTTTTTGCATCGCATTTTTTGCATCACATTTTTGTACATTTACAAAAAATTTTACAGAATCTTACAGCTAAGGGGCATGGGAAAGATCGCTAAATGACTCAAACATGCACATACGACTCTAAAAAACACTTCGGACGCAGTTTTTCGATGAGGGAGCGACGTTATAACACGGCGGAAAGCTACGAAAAGTCAAGCTTATGCGTAATACCCCCTCTTTAAATAAAATAGTTCAGCTCTAAACAAGATTTTTCTTTCTTTCTTTCTCTGCTCCTTCTTCAGTAAATAATGACACGCTGCCCCCTAGAGGCACGAGTTCCCGACGCAACAGAATCAGACTCATTTGAATAAAGTCTATTCAACTAAATTTCAACAACGTTTTGCCCTGAATTTCAAGTCCCTGTGACTTTTTGACACTTGTACATGTAAACAATCTGTAAACCTCTGTAACAATACATCTGCTTCTCCTATATAATATAAATATGTAACTACGATCTCATACATAAAGAATAAAACTGGTATACGCCGTTCATTGCATTTGTTAATAACAAATGTACATTGGAATAAGATTATTGCCTAAAAATAAGTCACTCTGTACAGTGTAGAGTTATAAATACGCGGGTTGATAAAGTAGAGGGACTGGGCGTGGTTTCAGACTGGGTCAGGGTCTATGGGGGGGACTTAAAGAGGGTACTCGGGGTACTTTAAGGGGTATATCTGGGGTATATTTGGGGGTATTTGGGGTACAGTCCTGCTCTGTTTATGGCCGTCGAGTTGAACCAGAGGCTGTTGGAAACATCACAAGCTGAGGTAACAAAGATTCATCCTACGGAAAAAAACAAACACATAGAAAACAGAACGGATTTTAGTGAATTAAATTGTGATAAATACATGTTTTACAGTGGGTACATTTACATGGCCAGTATTAATCAATGTCAGTGAAATGTGTCAGTTAAAGGAACTGTAAGACAATCCCATCTGAACCTGTGTCTCTCTGTCTGTGCTTTCACCTGCAGATAAACACGTCCGAGTTTGTCTCATTCTCACTACGGCAGCGTCTCATTTCTCTTTCCTCGCTTCCTTCTCCTTGATTCCTCTCCTCGATTCTGCAGGAAATGGGTGAGGAAGTCCCGCCCACAGAGGAGGCACAGGGAGGAGAGAGGATCTAAACTCCTCACTGTGACCAATAAAGTTTGGTTCTTTCCTCTGGCGTCTGCTCCTGAAGTCTCCCTCAGGTTTACTCCTTCATTCAGTGGTTTTCTTTGGGACAACACTTAAAGTGCCACAAAACAGCAAAATCACTTTTTTTCTTCTGATTCTCTGTGTAAAAGGGTCTAAAATAGAAGTGTATCTCTATCCCTGGCCTTATTTTGGCATTTTAGTGCAGACAGTGTTGGGGAGTAACAGATTACATGTACCAGAGTTAAGTAATCAGAGTACAAATTATGAGTAACTGTATTCAGTTACAGTTACTGTTTCAGTGAGTGGTCAGGACTAAACAAGGGGAGTCAGCGTTTCAGGTTCATGCAGCTAAAACCTGGAACAGTCTGAACATGTGAGACAGACTCTTCTGTGACGCTGTTTAAATCCAGACTCAAAACATTTCTGTTTAACTGTGCAAATAACTGAAAGGTTTTCATTCCACACTCTTCTCTCCAATTTATGTCTCTCTTTTTAATTTTAATCTTCATGATTATTTATGTTTTGATTTGTTTTTATTATGATTTTAATGTATTTCTTATTCTGTAAAGCACTTTGAATTACTTTGTGTACGAATTGTGCTATACAAATAAACTTGCCTTGCCTTGCCTTGCCTAATTGGATTACAGTTACTTTGTTGAAATAAATGGATTACATGGTGGTATTTTCCTGTTTTCACATTTTGGGCTATATCTCTTATTTATTTATTTATTTATTTATTATGGAGTAATTCCACTCATTGCCAGACAGTAAACCAGGATTAAAACGAAGTCTAAATCAGGATTGAACCAGGAGTGAACCCAGGTCTAAACCAGGACTAAAACCAGGTCTAAACTAGATCTAAATCAGGACTAAACCAGGACTAAAACCAGGTCTAAACTAGATCTAAAGCAGGTCTAAACCAGGACTAAAACCAAGTCTAAATCAGGTCTAAACCAGGGCTAAAACCAGGTCTAAATCAGGACTAAACCAGGTCAAAACTAGATCTAAACCAGGTCTAAACCAGGTCTAAACTAGGTCTAACCTAGATCTAAACCAGGACTAAAACAGGATTTAACAGGACGAAACTATTCTATCAACAATATATTTTAATATGGTTAAGGAAAGACTGGGCTTTTTATTGTCTTTTAACAGACAAAATACCTTAAGTGAAGATATACGAGTCTTTGTTTCTCTACAGAAAATCAACTAATCCAAAGTATTCAGATTACATTACTCACTTTAAGTAATTTAATGGATTACGTTACAAACTACATTTTGGGATATGTAATCTGTAATCTGTAGGGGATTACATTTTAAAAGTCACCTTTCCAACACTGAGTGCAGATTTCTTAAAAATAAGACTTTTGGGTGATTGCCGTGTCTGTAACAGCCTCTTTAGGATCAACTACGGCCAGGACGTTAAAGTTTCCAGGTTGGACTAATGAGTCAGATGCAGGTTATTACGTAAGTGCAGCTGCTCATGATCAGCTCACCGTCTATTGGTGGTACGTGAGAAGTCCCTCTTAGCCCTGCCTATACAAAGCTGCGCCCTTTGGCCAATCTAATCTCGCTGTCACCCTCCATTGGCAGTATGCCATTGTTAGCGCTCGCTGTCGGCGTTGTCCCCAGGCTGTCACTCATAGGTCAAGCCCCACCCCACACCATCACCCCACTCGCGCTCCCCAACCCGCTGAGTACTGCCCACTTTGTTGGATTTTTCAAATTTTGACTGTGGGCAGAGTTAACTCTAGCACACACCTTTAACGGGTCTTTAATATGACACATTTGATTGACAGATGAACAATGGAGGCTCGAGGAGAGGAATGACGGAGAAGGAAGTGAGGAAAGAGAATTGAGATGCAGCCCATGCCTGAAAGCTCAGAACCTCCAGAATTCACTCAGTGAGCTAAAAATGGATTGAAATTGATAACAATTATCAGTAAAAGCTGAATTTGATTTGAACATGTTCACTACAGACGCAAATAGATCACGTTTATGACATTTCAAATGATACAGTTACATACAATTCCAATGGACTTTTAGAGTAATGTCTGTATTTGTAGGGCAAAGTACAATTAATTTGATCATTTATCAAATAATCTATATCTATATCTTGTTACATAAGACACTTCCTTGTGCTCTACTGCTGATCCTTTGCAGTTCTTGGTGGGACTTTGACACTGCCCTACATTTACCTGTTGAGTAAGTATCATGTGGCGTTCGAGTTCACTGCCTTGGATCCGTCTGAGTTGGCGTTGGTCTGTTCCTTCACAACAGGAACTGAAAAACACAGACTTTTCATCAGCGCTCGAACACGTCACGACCAGGTTGTAAAAGTGGATGTGACGGTGAACAAACGTAAAACTCCACATCCGAGCAGGTTGAAGTCCCTCTGTACGCGCGTTTGTACAGGGCGTTGGTGGTGCATTCAGGAACTCTGTGTGTGTGTGTGTGTGCATGTGCGTGTGGTGCGTTCAGGGACTCACAGAAGTACGGGTGCTGCATGGCCTCGGCTGCGCTCAGTCTGGTCTGATGGTCGTATCTCAGGAGCTTGTCCAGCAGGTCCAGAGCTTCAGGACTCACCAGGTGCTGGTTCTCCGGCTGCACAAACTGCTCCCAGCGTTTACGGGACTGTCTGAGGGGAGAGAAAACACTGTAAGTGAGTGTGCAGCGTGAGGACAGAAAAGTGCCCCCTGCTGTCCTGGTGTAACACTGACGGACGCCTGACCAAGGACTTTCCTCTCGACAAACTGAGTCAGAACAGGGCCCACAGCGAGCGTGTACAGACGGGACTAAAGAGGCTAAAGCTGCTGCCTGTTCTGCCCCCTACTGCCCTTTTCTACCTTGTCTTTTTTACAAATGTCTAAGGCCCCGTCCGCACTAGTTCATATTCGAGTTGTTTTCGTTGTGGGTGCAGAGTTCATTCACATTAATCCGATTGAAAACGGCTCCAGAGACGGAACGATCTGGTGCCTCCAGCTCCCACGAATTAATCTGAGTACAGATCTGATCCTTGACTGTGTGGACGCCTGAAAACACTGATACTCTCATGTAGGAGCTCTAGTCTCTTCTTTATTGGACCACGTCACTGTGACTCGCTCCTTCCTGATTCTCTGGGTTCGTCACATCGGTCATGTGACGATATTGCGGAAAACAGTTTAAACAAACCACAGACAAGACTGTTTTCATGCTTGACATCTTCCTCGGCTCAAAATCAGCTGCTACAACTTCAGACACAGTTAGGAGAACACCCCTCTGTCACAGAAAGAACACTCAAATTGCACTGAGCCGTGTCCTTTAGTCCGACAGAAGCTGAACCACATTAGCGCAGAAGGAGTGAGATGTTTTTTTGAGCACTTAGTTTTTGCAAATGAATCATGTGGTTTTAATTTTTGTTTCTGTAAAACGTAAACAAATATGCTCAAAGCTGTGTGGACTGAGTGCGGACACAGAAATGACATGTCTGGAGGCAAAATGTTTCCAATACGGTGATACGGTCATTTGTTTCAGTGTAAACGTAACATAAACTACAAACAAAGGTATCCCTCTATTTATATAAACATCACATTTTGAAGTCTTGACAGGTTTTCTATGCGTGCCCTTTTATAAGTCTGAGTTCCTGCCCCCTGATGCACATAGACTGTTTATATAATTGGACATAGCTAACCTGCCGGCTGCCGTGTACCAAACAGGAAGTGAACATGGGCGCACTTCCGGCTCCATCAGATCTGGCTCCAGTTGACTTAATATAGAAAAATTGTCACCCCTCTCTCTGTAACAGCTGTAGTGAGCTTCATCATTTCAGTCTTAATACTACTACTAATAGTAATAATAATAAGTATGCTTGTATTAACCTACTCCATATGATCCTGGTGTCTCCAAAAAAAAAGCACTTGTTCGTCAAATACTTCTCTTGGTCAGTTTTTATATCATTATTTTTATTATTAAAGCGACCTGTATGTTTTATATTCGTATATTTGTGTATATCTGTCTGTAGTCTGGACTCACTGTCCGAGCAGGTCCTTGAAGCGCGTGTCCAGCTCGATGTGGTACTTGTGCAGGTATCCAAACAGCTCATCTGTGCCCAGGACTTTGGCAATGCGCACCAACTACACACAGAACAAACATTCAGTAACAGACAGTCCCAGAATATTCAGTGTGAGCTGGGACCACAGCGCAGTCCCGGTACCTGGTCGTAGTTGTCTTGTCCGTGGAAAAATGGCTCCTTCAGGAAAATCATACTGGCCAACATACAGCCCAGGCTCCACATGTCCAGACTGTAGTCATACATCTGTCACACAGAAACAACAGCGGCTCTCAACAAGTCTCCAGCTCCCGGTGCCTAAAGGTCACCACACACTACAGGATCTTTTGGTCTTAAATGATTGTTAAACATGGGGTCTGATCGTAAAGACTAGAGCCCGACCGATATATATCGGCCGATATCAGGGTCTGGGGTTAGATTGACTATCGGCCGAAATTCTGTTGATCAGGACCGATATTTTTCATTTTGGTCTATTACAGCCCTGTAAAGCCGTGTCCCCACCAAATGTGAATGGTGAGAATAAACTGTGCTGAACGCCCCAAGTTTACCACTTGACTTTTTTGAGTCATTTGCTTCATTTGTGTGTCCTGGTCGCTCGAGTTTGGGAATTTGGTCACGTGAGTAAATCCGCTCTATTCACTCCAGAAAGATCAACTGCAGCTGCGCAGTGTCCTCTGCATCTGGTTTCATTTGGAAAAATGGCGGACTTGGACTACATTGAGATGACCAGACCGGGACCAGACCGGGACCAGACCGGGACCAGACCGGGACCAGACCGGGACCAGACCGGGACCAGAGCTTCTATGCCGAGTCTCTGCAAGCTCTGAGCTCCGCCCTGGAACTAAAAGCCCACGGCCAGAAACTGTACAAACTGGAGATTATTGAAGCAAAAACAAGTGCAGTTATTTTTGTGCCTTATATTTTATATAGAGATATTTATTTTTTGTTATTTTGTTTTCAAAGATTATCATTCTGGTTATTGATCAACATATTTTTATTTAGTATATTCAGTACATACATATTTTATTATTATTTAATTAGATTCTGGTTAAAGTTGTTTCAATACGCTAAAAAGTAAAACATTGAACCTGATTATTATTAATAAAACTTTTTCGAAAAAGGTGAAAGTTTACAGGATTATTAAACTTGCATATCTCATACAAAGCAGTGAATTTTTTTTTTTTTTTAGTTTTAAGAATTACCTGCTATTATATGGGTCGGGCTGTAGTAAAGACTGCCGCAGGATCTGACTGCGGACTAGAGAAGTGTAGATTACAGGCAGAGGTGAGGGTTGTACCTGATAGTCGACTAGCAGCTCGGGGCCTTTGAAATAACGCGATGCGACCCTGACGTTGTACTCTTGAGCAGGATGATAGAACTCCGCCAAACCCCAGTCAATGAGACGCAGCTGAGGACAGAGCACAGGAAAAGATCAAGGTACAATGTGTATGAAAACTTTTCCTTCAGAGTCTCTGGGTTGAGCCTGTCAGGAACCATCTCCAGATCTTGGTCTAGTCTTGGTCAGGACTTTAGCTGGAGGATTTGACGTTTGTTGTACGTTTTGGGATGATTAGGAAACCCCTCAATTTTCCTCCTTTCTTCCCTCAGGTTTACTACTTTCTTACTTCCTTCCTACAAAATTTAAGCTATAAACACTTAAGTCAAATCAGAAAATGAATTAAAGGTGGTGAAATTATCTGTCCATACAGCAAAATCATTTTACTTTAAGTTCTCTTAAAATAAACGACCTCTAGACTAGAATGAAGAGTCTCTGGTCTAGTATGTAGATAATAAACCTGAAAAAAAGATGAATAACATCATATAAGTTTTAAAATCTTGGCCAGATCAGAAAAAGTCGTAGTGTTGAACCTTCCTGGTGTGTGGTGCGAGTGTTTGTAGAGGTCAGGGGTGAGAGGAGAGAGGACGGGGTGTTGATATAAAAAGGAGTTGACAGGGAAGAGAAAATAAAGTTGTACCTTCCTGAGTTGGTGGTCGATCATGACGTTGTGCGGCTTCACGTCTCGATGCATGATGCCCATACTGTGACAGTAGTCCAGGGCCTGGCACAGACACGGCACAGTTACACACCTACACAGAATTCTATACAAACTTTATCCACATTTTACCGTTCGTTTTTACTTTTTACTTTCTTATATTTGTCAGATTATATTTTCCATGTAGATTAGAGAAGTTTTACAGAATTCCCTAGTGTGATGTGATGATTTCCAACCAGGAGGTACAATTTTAAACCTAGAAAATTGCCAAATTGGGAAAATAAGTGTGTAGGTTTTTGCAAAAATATAAAAAAATATAATGATCTTAACTGTATTTTAGTAAAATAAGTATTCTAACCTGTCATATGCCCTTTAAGGCTCATTGAGAAAAACATCGAGAAAAACCCCACGTTTGTTTTTGGTGAGTAAACAAAAGGGTAACGATACTGGACGATATTCAATACCAATATTTTTGCACTTCCCCCGTTCTCTGAGTGCCCTTTTTAATCAGACTAAAGAGTAAAAATGGAAATAGAGTGTTTATAGAGTGTAGAGTGTATTAGGCTGGTCCATCAAAGCACCGTAAAAAATTAAGTTTCAGAAAACCTCGATGAGAACCCTGCATTAGGTTTTAGCTCCAAAAGATGATTTAGGAAGAAATGCGGAAGAAAAAAAGACGTTTTAGAGTTTGCTCGAGCTGCATGAAGTTTTCTGGAAATGTACTAATTTAGTATTTTCAAGTAACTCTTTATTGACTTAATGGATTTTCTAAGCAACTTTCAAGGACTTTCTAATTATTTTTTTTTTTTTGTAAGTTTCACTTTGTGTTTGCAGAATAAAATGACAAATTATTGAAATTTGAATTATTTATTATGTTATAGTACAGAGCCTATAGGGCAATTTCCAAGTGTCTTGAGCAACCTCTAAATATTAATAAATGTGCATAAAATTTGGATCCAGATCCAGATATGGAACCAAATGCAAGGTTCTAAAAACCCTCAAAAAAATTCTGGGTCACCCTAGTGTTGTACAGCTGAATCTTTACACAAACATGGAACTTATAAAGTATAATTTGTTATTATTTTTACAAAAGTGAAAAGGTATTGTTTGGTGATCTTTCTTTCAATTTAAGAAAAAAATTCTAGCATTTGAAATAGATTTTAAAAGCCAGATATGTGTATTGGCAAATATGAGATAAATAATAATAGTAAAAGGACCTATCCCTAGTAAACTACATTATAAGATGATTGACAGCCCGTGTATTTTCCACACTGACCTTTAGCAGCTCAAACATGTAGAAACGAATGTCATAATCTGTCAGCTTCTGGTACAGCTCCTACAGACCACAAGGGGGCAGTGTTACAGACACACAGGTGGATTCACACAGGACGTAAGAGACAGGTGGAGATCGGCAATGTGTTTAGTGGCAAATGTACCTTAAAGTCTGTGTTATTGATGAATTCGAAAACAAGCGCTGGCGTTCGAGACTGCAACAGACACAGGGTTAGAGCGAGATCATGAATCCTCTGCATCGTCTGACCCTCTCTTCTGCAACTTTTACTCCTTCTGACCCTCTCCTCTGCATCTTCTGTTTCATCTGACCCTCTGACCCTCTCCTCTGCATCTTCTGCTCCCTCTGACCTTCTCCTCTGCATCTTCTGCATCCTCTGACCCTCTGCTCTGCTCCTCTGCTGCTTTTACCCTCTCCTCAGCTCTATCTACATCCTCTGACCCTCTCTTCTACATCCTCTGTACCATCAGACCCCCTCCTCTGCATCTTCTCTCCGTCTGATCCTCTCCTCTGCTGCACCATCTGACTGTCTCCTCTGCTACTTCTGCTCCTCTGCACCATCTGACTCTCTCTCTCCTCTGCATCTTTTACTCCATCTGACCCTCTCCTCTGCATCTTCTGTACAATCTGATCTTCTATTCTGCATCCTCTGTTCATCTGACCCTCTCTTCTGCATCTTTTTCTGCATCTGACCCTCTTCTTTGCATATTCTGTACCTTCTGACCCTCTCCGCTGCATCTTTTACTCCATCTGGCCCTCTCCTCTGCATCTTCTGACCCTCTCCTCTGCTCCTTTTACCCTCTCCTCAGCTTTATCTGCTTCATCTGACCCTCTCCTCTGCATCTTCTGCTCCTCTGGCCCTCTCCTCTGCTCCTCTCCTCTCCACCCTCTGCTTCATCTGACCCTCAATTCTCTCCTCTGTGTCTTTTACTCCATCTGACTCTCTCCTCTGCTCCATCTGACCATGTCTGGAGCATCCTCTGTATCCTTTGACCCTCAAATCTGCATCTTTTACTCGATCTGACCCTCTCCTCTGCATTGTCCGCTTCATCTGACCCTCTCCTCTGCATCCTCTGCTCCTTCACTACATGAATCAACCTTTTCGCTTTCCTCTCGGCCTCTTTTTTCCTGGCAGCTCCATCTTCAGCGTCCTTCTACCCACATATTCACTCTCCCTCCTCTGTCCCACTCACTTCTCTCTCCCTCCTCTGTATCTCGTATTGACAGTCATGACACTACGACGCCCTCTAGTGGTTCATGTGGAGCGGTGCACGTCCTGGACTCACCACTGGATCTTTCACTGTATCCACCAGTCGGATGATGTTGGTTCCTCCTTTTAGATTTTCCAATATTTTGATTTCTCTTTTGATTTTCTTCTTTTTCACCGGCTGAAAAACAAAAACGGTTACGGTTCTACAATTACACCACGTAACTTTTCTGAAAGCCCGTCACATTGTCTATGTAGAATGTTCCGCAGTACAGCATTAAAGTCATCTACCTTGCATATTTTTAATTAAATGTGTTGATTTGCTAATAGAATACTTTATAATCATGCATTATTACTGTGGGCAGGGTCACCTCTCCACGGATCTGACCTGTAACTTGACCAGGTGGCGTCAAGTGTATTTCTCCACGGTGATAGAAAAGTTTAATGCCACACTACGGAACAATCCCAACAAACCAGTTAACTTTGAGACAAGCAGATGCAGAAAACTTACACAGTGGATATTTAAAGCCCCAGTGTGTCACTTTTTTGCCAAAATATAGACAATAAAAGCTTGTTTTTACTGCGGTGAAAACACAGGGCTTGCATCTCCACAAACCTGACTCTTATTTACCCTGCAGGAGAAAGGATTTGGCTATAATATTCCACTGTACGGCATAAAAAGTGTATCTCCGTGGAGAATCATTCCCATGGCTGGTTTTAATCTTCTATCTCCATGGAATCATACAGTTTTTTTCAAACGTTTCACCCCAAGAAAGTTACATACTGTATTTTTCGGACTATAAGTTGCATTTTTTTCATGGTTTATGTGTTTCCTGTGACTTATTCTCCGGTGTGACTTCTATATTAAAATGTTTCTGGTGAAGCGGTGAGAGTTTCTAGTCTTGTGTGTGAGTATCTGCTGCTCCTGTTCCTCCTGTGCCACTGTCACTTGGCTCTACTGCGCATGTCTCCTGCAGAAAGAGCCTCTGTCCTGTCTGTGTCATGTCAGTCGATCGCACCGTTACTTCTGCACCACTGAACAATTTAACATTTAAACCAGGCGTCTCCAACCTTTTGTCCTCCGCGAGCTCCTTTACAAAACAAAAATGCCAGAGAGCTGCTCTTTTAGCGGCCGCAAGGAACGGAGTAAGAGCCACGGCCTGAGATCGGAACATTTAGAGGCCTATAAAACCTACACTATTATCCATTTATTAATGCAGAACGGAAAGTTTGGCATGAACATGATACATTTACAATTTTAAGTCATTCTATTCATAAAATTTTTGTTATTCAGAACAAAACTTATAATTCAGAAATTCTTTGGCGAGCTACTTGGAAGGAGGTGGAGAGCTAGTATCTGCTGCTCCTGTTCCTCCTGTGCCACTGTCACTTGGCTCTACTGCGCATGTCTCCTGCAGAAAGAGCCTCCGTCCTGTCTGTGTCATGTCAGTCGATCGCACCGTTACTTCTGCACCACTGAACAATTTAACATTTAAACTTTAAACTTATAAAGATAAAGACTGAGAAGACTGAACACAAATGCAACCAAAAAGAAAATCAGATTCTGCAGATTACAAACTGCAAGTCGTGAAATCTGCAGCTGAAAACGGAAATCGAGCGGCAGAAAGAAAGTTTGGAGTGAGAGAGAAACTTGTGACACCGGGAGCAACTTTCCTGAAGTCACTGGATGGACGGACAAAGCCTGGACTTCAGTGACACCGAAACGTTTCTGTCGGACTAAAGGACACGACTCAGTGGAATATGAGCATTCTCTCTGTGACATAGGTATGTTGATGATGATGATGGGGAGTGTGTTCTGTGTGTGTGTCGGGTTGGCGATGGTTCATGTTTTCAGAGATCAGACGTGTGCAGGTTTAGTGCAGCTTTTTATTTATTTTATTTATTTATTTGAGACAGGGACAGCGCACAGTTTTTGCATTAACCTTAACAGGAGAGATGCACTGTACATCAGGTTGCAGCATCAGTACTAATGTCCACCTGTCGTCCCTGGGCAGGTTCATTGATTGATTGTATTTAACTGACCTTGACTATCAACTGTTCTTGGAGACCTGGAGCATGTTTTGGGTTTATTTATGGTATTTAACATCAGTTCACTCACTTTATGTTGGTCACTTTATTTATTTTGGCTTCTATTGTGGTGAAAAGACTGAAAAGTGCATGCGACTCAACTTTATGTTGCAGTGACCGGGATACTGCGTTAACATGCACCATGACGAAACCGGGACACTCCAAAAACCCGATCGTACCCGGGACACTGATGTACACGGCCATAACTCCAGTGTTTGTGTCAGACGCAGCCTCGTCTCTTTACGCTAGCACGGCACAGCAGCCTAAATTCAGTTTGTCGATTAAAAATGAACGTGATCGATGAAATTCTTAATGATCAATTACCGATTAGTCGAGTAATCACGCCCATCCCCATCAAAAACAGACCTGGAGTTACGTTTTGTTTCTTTCACACATGTTTAACACACAAACCTGCAGATTTAGGCTGAGTTCTTCTCTCAAACTGAAAAAATCTCAACTGAATTAAAGGTAAAAGGAGCTGTTAACCTGAAAACTATTACTTCATGACATCACAAGGAACAGGGCAAGTTGAACTTTGGAGATGTAGACAGACTAATAACTTAATTAAACATGTGTGAATGAAACAAAACACAACTGCAGGTCTGTTTTTGAGGAGGTAACAACATTTTAACCTGACTTAAACCTCACAAGAGTCAGTTTTGTGTAATACAGAACCTTTAAAAAGTCAGTTGAATTTCATGGATGAACAATGGCTCCGTGTTTTAAGGGTCTGTGTCGAGTCCGATCTCACCTTGAGTATTTTGACGACCACTTTGTCGTTGTTGGTGACATTTATGGCTTCGAACACTTCGCTGTATTTCCCTCGGCCCAGTTTCCGCACCAGCTGGTAGTTGTCCTGATTACTGCAAAAAAAGAGAGAGAGCGTGTTTTATATTCACCAGGCGTACTACAAAAATACACTGTTCTCACCTTAACGCTCTAGTCCGTTTACGTTTAGTCCACGTTCAGTCCACCTTTATTCTATGTTTAGACCACCTTTAGTCCACATTTGGACCACCTTTAGACCACCTTTAGACCACCTTTAGTCCACCTTTAGTCCACCTTTAGTCCACGCTTAGACCACGCTTAGTCCACGCTTAGTCCACGCTTAGTCCACGCTTAGTCCACGCTTAGTCCACGCTTAGTCCACGCTTAGTCCAAATTTTGTCCACCTTTAGACCACGCTTAGACCACGCTTAGTCCACGCTTAGTCCACGCTTAGTCCACCTTTAGACCACACTTAGACCACACTTAGACCACACTTAGACCACACTTAGACCACACTTAGACCACATTTAGTCCACCTTTACTCTACGTTTAGTCCATCTTTAGTCCACGTTTAGTCCACGTTTAGTCCACGTTTAGTCCACGTTTAGGCGACGTTTAATCCACGTTTAGACTACGTTTACACCACGTTTAGTCTGTGCTTAGTCCACATTTAGTCCACGTTTAGTCCACGTTTAGTCCACGTTTAGTCCACGTTTAGTCCACGTTTAGACCACGTTTAGACCACGTTTAGTCCACGTTTAGTCCACGTTTAGACCACGTTTATTCCACGTTTATTCCACGTTTAGACCACATCTAGTCCACGTTTAGGCGACGTTTAGTCCACGTTTAGTCCACGTTTAGTCCACGTTTAGTCCACGTTTAGACCACGTTTAGACCACGTTTAGACCACATCTAGTCCACGTTAGGCGACGTTTAATCCACATTTAGACTACGTTTACACCACGTTTAGTCCGCGCTTAGTCCACGTTTAGACCATGTTTAGTCCATCCCAGCTTTAGTCCTGCTTTGACTACAATAGGCCAGACAGGTGTCATAGTTCCAGATTGGTCCTGGTTTAGTCCCGGTTTAGTCCGGGTTTAACCTCCAGTTAGGCAGGTAGTCCCGCCATTTGTAGTTCTTTTGTGTGTTGACATCTGCATAGATGCAGTTTAGACCTGGTTTACACCCAGATCAGTCCTGGGTCTGTAGTCCTGATTCTGTAGTCCTGGTTCTGGTTCTGTAGACCTTTTGTGTGTTGTTGACATCTCCATAGATGCGGCTTAGACCTGGTTTACACCCAGATTAGACCTGGTTTAGAAGTCCTAGTTCAGTCCTGGATCAGTCCTTACCTCCAGTTGGGCGTGTAGGCGTCGTAGTCCCAGTACTCGCGGTTCTTGTGTGTGTTGACGTCTGTGTAGACCCGTGCTTTGCTGGAGGCAGGAGTGGGACCGGGCATCGCTGGCTCTAGAGCGCGGCGCCCCCCGCAGGTCTCATGGGGTTCGTACAGGGCCGGGACACAGCTCGGTCTGGAGGAGAAACACTGGAGCCCCACACGCGACACAGACCAGAGAAGAGCGAGTCCAGGCCGGGACAGGAACAGAGCCGCCAGCTGAAAGACAAGACCGTGTGAGGAAAAAATCAGGGGGTTGGGTTGTGCGATGTCACCTCCGGGTCCATCAGCTGATTGATTTTTCTGCTCTGATACCGATTTCCAGGCACATTGACATAAATTTTGGGGCCTGGAGCAAGAAACCTCACATGGGCCCCCCTCAAATATGAGTTAATAGGAAGAGAGTCCAATTCTGGGTCCCTTAAATCCAGAGAGTCCGGGACAAGACCCAGTTTCCTTGCCGATTTAAGCGTCTACCGATCCCTGAAATCAACTGATACCAGAGCAGAGACTGAAAATATAATGTATTTCTTTACAACACAAATAGCAAAAAGGTAAAAAAAAAATCCAAATTTGTTTAGTAACTTTTTTATCATTTAAATTAATCACAGATGAGCTTTAAGTTTAATGTTATGAGACGTTTTGGGTCAACATTAGGGCCGGTGAATCATCTTTTTACACCAGTTGCTCAATCGATATTTTAAAGCCAATATTCAATTCACCAAAATGTTCAATATCAACGTCAACACTCGATACCAGAACCGTATCGATGCATCCATGTTGAAAACAATGAACATGCTGAAAATGTCCTCTTTTCTTTGCCAACATTAGTGTGGTCCATCAATGCATGGTGAAAAATAAAGTTTCAGATCACCTCGATTAGAACCTGCATTAGGTTTTAAACGCATCAAAAACATGATTTAGGGAGAAATTTGGAAGCAAAAGGAGATGTTTTAGAGGTTGCTCAAGCTGCATAAAGTTTCCTGAAAACTGACTAATTTTGCATTTTCAAGTAACTTTTTATGGACGTTATGGAATTTCTAAGCAACTTTTATGGACTCTCCAAGTATTTTTATGCAAGTTTCAGTTTGTGTTTGCAGAATAACATGACAAATGATTCGAATCTGGCTTATTTATTTGGTTCTCTGTTATAGTATCTCCAGGGGTCTCCAAACTTTTTCCTCCGGTGAGCTACTTTTACAAAACTAAAATGCCAGAGAGCTTTTAGGAGCTGCAAGAAATTGAGACGACTAAGAGAAAGAGAGCGAGTCTTTGGGTACAGTTAGATGCCAACAAAACCATTGTCGATTTATTAGTGCGCAAAGTTCAAAATTGTACATTTACAATAGTAATAGGCATTTAATTAACCAAATTTTTGTTATTCCGCGCAATGATATAATTCAGAAATCCCTACAGGCTACAGGTTGGAGATCCCTGGTATAGGCTCTACAGGGCAATTTCCAAGTGTCTTAAGCAAACTCTAAATATTAATACATTTGTATAAAATCTGGACCCACATATTTTGGCCAGATATGGGACCAAATTGAGAGAATCCAAGTAATATATATATTTTTGGACCACCCGAGCAGCCACAAAGTGTAAAAAGAAGTGGCCTGAGGGAGTGTGACGTCGCCCATCGTGTTTGGCTCCAGTCAAACGAAGCTCACAGAGGCCGGCGTTTATAGCAGCGAATTTGGAGCCAGTTCCATATTAAGAACAGGAATTTATTTACAAGTAAAAACAGCAAAATAAAAATCACCAGGATCATGTAGAGCGGGTTAATATGGACATTTTAAGATCAAAATGACGAGGCTCACGGCAGCAGTTACAGAGAGAGAAACAATTTATCAACGTAAAGTGAATTGGAGCCAGAGTCGATGGAGCCGGAAGTGCGCACATACTCACTTCTTGTTTGGACCGGGGCGGGTAGAGGGATATCTATGTCCATTTACAGTCTACAGAATCAACACATCTCAGGCTAAAAAGACTCGTTTAAAGCTAACAAGATTATAAGCATCTGTGGATCTAGGGTTATCACTGTGTCACAAAGTGTAGGAGGGATTATTTACATATTTTATATAATAATAATTAGAGGTTAATTGTCTTTTGCTTGTATAAGGAACAAAAACAGAGCTAGAAATCAGCTGTAAAGTTTCTGGTTTGACCCGGAAAAGACATCATCATTCAACATCTTTATAAAGAGCTGCAAAGATGAATCGCAATCAAATAAAAATCACAATTTGAAGGGACGCAATTAGCGAATCACAAAGGCTGCAATTTTACCATAATTGACCATAATTTCCTCCACAAGCAACAAAATCTCCTGTTTCATTTGGCATAAAAAAAAAAGCTAATCCTGTAGTTTAGATCTGTACAAGCTACAAAATAAATTAGACAGAAAAATTAGACAGAAATAAGACTCAGATAATCAATTATTCAATACAGAATCATTAGACGTGGGCAGAATATTGAAAAACAGATCTTGTAAACAGGGTTACAGTGATAAGTCGACTGAGTGATAAATCAACTATAAAAAAAAAAAAATACGGTAATCATATTTTGATAATTGAATTTCAATTTATTTGTTTGGAGGATAAGCCCCTTGAGATGTGTCACCATCTCGTTTTCAAGGGGGTCCTCAATTGTAACTAACTAATTTTCTGGACTGTGCAGACTCTAAAAATACATAAAAATTGCTTTTAAAACAAAAACAGCTGCATTATTAAACCAAAATGTAAAAAACAACTGGTTAGTTTTCATTATTAATAAACTTTTTTGTAAATATTCTCTAGAAGTAGGGGTGTGCAAAAATATTGAAACTGATTGCATAGTTTAATTTGATGATAAGGTATCGATATCATGGGCTGCTGTATCGATAAATCGCCAAGAGCTACAGTTTTGTTGCTTGTTTGGAGAAAATTCACTTGTTTATGCAAAAAACATTTTAACATTTTCAAAGTTTTGAGTAAAATAGGCATTTTTCATATTCACTTAGTGGTTTAAAAAAAAGAGTTTTAGTATCACAGACATGATTTAGCCTTTGTTTTTTTACTGAACCGTATCGAATCGTTTTGAAATATATCGTATCGAATTGAAAGTGTGCTGTATCGAAAAGCGTTATCGCATCGTGGCATATTTATCAAGGATTGTATTGTATCATGGCATATTTATTTAGGTAAGGTATCGTATCGTGGCCTACGTATCGAGGTATGCGTCGTATCGTGGCCTATTTATCGAGGCATGTATCGTATCGGCAACTTTTTATTGATACCCAGCTCTATTTAGAAGCCAATTTTTGACCTTTATTTCGGTTATTTGGTTTTAAATATGTTAAAGGTGCATTGCGTAACTTTCCGGTGGAGGTTCCTCTACGTGCTTATGTCTGAAGATGTTATTTATATGCCTGGAATGTTCCACGGTATGGCATTACACTTATTTATTTTGCATTTTCATTACGTGTGTTGTTATTGCTCCAAAACGTGTGTTCTTACAGTGGCCCCGTTTATTTCCATGAGGTTAGGTAAGTGTAATGCTATACTGTGGAACATTTCTGGCAAAGTAATAATAGCTCCATAGTGACAGGCACATGGCGGACGACCTCTACCAGAAAAGTTACACAATGCACCTTTAAATTAAAATTTACAATAGAAATAAAGTTTTGTAATAAAGACTTGTAGTGTATATACTGTCTTTTTTAAATTATGGACCAAATAATATTTTTGTCTGAAATAAAATTAAGATAACATAAAATAATAAAATAAATAAAAAATAAATAAATAAAAAATAATAACATAAAAAAAAATAATAATAGAAAAAATGTAGTTATGGTGGGAGCATGGACCTTCGTGGATCCATTAAGACTAAACAAATTTACGACCTCTGTGCTTTTATTAGTGAAATTGCTGAGGTTGTTTTGCTCGAGTGCAGACAGCGTTAATGGCGCACACTTTCTGTACAACTCCCAGATCGATGCGAGATTGTGTTCTGATTAATCGCCCAAATTAGCAGACAAAACAGAGGGGTAGGCGTGCCATGATAACAAAATTTTGTTTTGCTGAATAAAACAGATGATAAAAGACTCGGTTATTTTGGAAAACGGCTGTGTGGCAAAGTCTAAGTCTAATCCAGTTTCCAATTTGGCCTCACAATTTTTTATTCATTTTCTATCATATTTACGCTTGATTATGAAAAAAAATCATGATCACAATTATTTTGGTCAATATTAAAATCATGAACATTCAAGCGATTATTTTTTAGTTACACAATGCATTTATTCTGCATTTCTCTCTCTCAGGAAAACACTTTGTTATTGATAATTTACACAAAACTTTCAAATTGACAATAAATACAGGCTACAAATATGAACCTTAAAGCAATGTTTAAAACATACTTTGAACATGAAATAAAAAATAAACTATATATCCAGCTGTTCTACAATCTCTACATTTAAAAATAAAATAAATATGCATATTTATATAAAAAATATTTCAAAATAAACTCGATTATATGATTTTGGAGATCGTTTGACACACAAATTGAAATCGCGATCATAATTCAATTAATTGACTAAATAAATCCCACGTTCTTATGCCTTTTGCAAGCTTGTGATTTGCTACTGTTGGGGATGGTACAAGATCTCGTGAGACAAAACTGCCACAAGGTCGTGACGCATGAGAAAAATTATCTTGTGAGATTTTGTTTACAGTTGGATTGAAGAGAAAAGGGTCACGTGCTGGTGAGTGACATCTCTTACAGTTCCAAAAAGCAGAACTAGAATGAAAGCAAAAACAGTAAATCAAATAAACTGTGAGGTCAAAATTGGTAACAGAATCTCGAAATGTATATACTATATTAAGACTTATGTTAAAATCTCGTCTTGTTTCCCAATCTCGCTTCTCGTCTTGTCGAAATTAGGGCTGGGAATCATTCAGAAGTTGCTGATACGATACATATCTCGATACGGTGCACTTTCGATTCAATGAGATTCAAAACGATATTCTTCAAATCGATTCGATACGGTTAAATAAAAAATAAAGGCTAAATCATGTCTCTGATAGTAAAAGTCTGTTAAACCGCTTCTTGTGCAAAGTTCATATGAAACACAAACATTTTAATCATCACAACAGTGAAAATGTCAAATATGACATACTGATATTTTGATATTTCTGTACACCCCTAGTATTCCAGAAAGCAGAACTAGAATGAAAACAAAAATACTGAATCAAATAAATAAAAAACTTGAGGTCAAAATTGGAAACCGAATCTTTAGGAATTATGTTAAAATCTCGTTTTGTCTCGTTCTCGTCAAGCCAATCCCGTGACTCGTCTTGTCGAAATTAGGGCTGACTATCATTTAGAAGTTGCCGATACGATACATATCTTGATACAGTGAGCTTTCGATACGATATATTTCAAATCGACACTAAAACTCTTTGTTAAACCACTTCTTGTGCAAAGTTCACATGAAACCCAAACATTTTAAACAGTGAAAATGTCAAATGTGTCGCAAAAACGAGTTTCCTTCCACTAAACAAGCGAACAAAACTGTAGCTGTAACAAAATAATTTAGTAAAAAATACCAAAAAATTGTCTTGGCGATATATCGATACAGCAGCCCATGATATCGATACTGTATCATCACATTAAACAACATGATACATTAATATTTCGATATTTCTGTACACCCCTAGTGTAACTAGAATGAAAACGAAAATACTGAATCAAATAAATAAAAAACTGTGTGGTCAAAATTGGAAACTGAATTTTAAAATGTACATATTGTATTAGGACTTATGTTAAAATCTCGTTTTGTCTCGTTCTCGTTGAGCCAAACCCATGAATTGTCGTGTCAAAATTAGGACTGAGTATCATTCAAAAGTTGCCGATACGATACATATCTTGATACAGTGAGCTTTCGATTCAGTACGATATATTTCAAATCGATTGATACAGTTCGATAAAAATAAAATCTAAATCATGGCTGTGACACTAAAAGTCTTTGTTTAACCACTTCTTGTGTAAAGTTCAAATGAAACACAAACATTTGAATCCTCAAAACAGTGAAAATGTCAAATGTGTTGCATAAACGAGTTTCCTTCCTCTGAACAAGCAACAAAACTGTAACAAAATAATTTAGCAAAATAAACCAAAAAATACTCTTGGCGATATATCGATACAGCAGCCCACAACACTGATACTGTATCATCATATTAAACGATACGATATATTGATATTTTTGCACACTCCTACAGTTTCAAAAAGCAGAACTAGAATTAAAACAAAAATACTGAATCTTAACATAGTACATACTGTATTAGGAATTATGGATCATTCCACACCAAATCTCCAAATGCCCCGCCCGACCATCTCATATCTGAATGAAAAAATTCTAGGAGGTTCACAAACTTTCCAATAAGAAAAGTCCCAAATTTTAGCTCCCAACTTTTTAATGAGTTTTGTCATTAAAAAATATTTTGTCATTTCCTCCCTGACCTGTTTTGAGCAGTTTTCTGAGGAGCCACTTTCAGGTTGCCGTGTCTAAAAAAAACTTTTTAGGGTCGGTCCTTCAAATTTTCAAGGGTTAAAATTTGTCAGATGTACTTGTAGAATCTGAACTTTTACACATGTGATTTTGGTTTATCACAGATTTCAGGGGCTTGAATTTGCTTGAAAATTCTCCTCTTCAAATATGAGGGCACATTTTCAAAAATTCATTTTGCGAAAATAAGGTGGAGCACCAGCACAAATTTTGGATATGTTAAAGACAGACATATAGTCTTTCTAAAACAGTTCATTTTAAGTTGATGGGTGCTTCATTTTTTGTTATATGGTAAAGATGGCACCAAATTTATTTTTTTCCTTTTTTAACACTTAATATCTTCTAAACCAGGGGTGTCAAACATACGGCCCGGGGGCCAGATCCGGCCCTCCAAGACCTTTAATCTGGTCCTCAGCTGATTTTCTACTAAAATATTTTAATGATATTTTCTATTAAAATATTGTTAATTTTCTGTGGTGTTTATCACAGCAGCGTCTCCAGCGTCTCTGTACGTGGCCCCTCCCACCAGAGCAGCACAAATGAAGACTTGTCTCTTTCCAAACGCTCTTAAAGGACGATCGTTTTGACTGTTGACCGTGACACCCTCATCAGAAAAATGTCCAACATGAGAAAAGTGGAGCCGAGTGCAGGATTTTATAACAAAAATGGAATTTTTCCTGTTTACAAACAAGTTCATGTTAAAACATTGTGTTGAAATTGTATTTTTCTTAAAGTTTCAGGTTGTTCATAATATTATAATATTTTGTAAAAGAAAGAGTTCATCAATTAAAAAAGATTTCTGTAATAGATTTGTGTTATCTGCACAAATATTTGAACTTACTGTTATTTTGGGGTTTATATTACTTTTTTTTTTTTCAGCCCCTTTGGGATCAAAGTAAGTTGGATACGGCCCCCGGACCAAAATGAGTTTGACACCCCTGGTCTAGAGAGTTTTAAAATATAAAGTCTACAGTGGCGTGTGTGTTCATGTGTATGTTTAATATCAAACATCTGTCTTTGAAACTGCACTTTCCACAGTCTTTCGGAGATTTGTTGTGGAATGACCCTTATTAAAAATCTCATCTTGTCTCATTTTCGTCAACCCAATCTCGTATCTCTTCTTGTCGAAATTGTGTCTCGTCCCTTCCCTAGCTACTATAGAGGCTTTGCACCATCACGTGTCCCCATGGCAACGGTACCTACGCCGCCATGACACCGGGCACATTATGCCATTGACTTCAGTAGCATCAGAGAAACATGGGCAGGTTTTGTTGTGTATTTGGTTGTAAATGTGCTTCTTTCATTAAATAAGCAATGAAACTATTTAAATAGCAAATACCTTGATGAAACGTCGTGTGTCTTGATGGTACCATTGGAAATCTCTTCTCAGTTTATGTCCTCTAGCCATAATCCGTGTCTTTTTTTCGATAGTTCCCTTGTTTGAGCTCCTGATGAGTCATTTCCAGAGGAACAGTGAAGAAACGATTCGTTTTATCCCTTTCAGAGCGTCTAGAACAACCAAATACACAACAAAACCTGCCCATGTTTCTCCGATGCCGCTGAAGTCAATGACATAGTGTGCCCGGTGTCATGGCGGCGTAGGTACCGTTGCCATGGGGGACACGTGACGGTGCAAAGTCTCTATAGGTTTATTTATTTTCAGCCAAAAAATCATTAGTTGCAAAAGAATAATAAAAGAAATGAGGGAAAAAAAGAGAAAGGGTCAAAACTCTTACACAGAAAACATACACTGAGAGAACAACATGCACAGAAAGCGTAAAAAAAAAAAAATCAGGATTCGTGTTTGTGTATCGTCTGATCAGATGTCACCGTTTTAAATTTCCGCGTCGTAATCACCGGGAGCCGTCACAGTTACACCTGTTTGTTTCGTCTCGGGGCTCGTTTCCACACCTCCAGCTCCAGATCAACGCTGGTGTGAAAGTAAACAGTGCATTCTTCACTTTGGGTGTAGCCCTTAGAAACCACGGGCGAGCTCCACGTTCAGCTGCACGTCCAAGCATTTCAATCAAACAATCATGGACAGAAATCAACCCCACAAATCATGTCAATTCCAAACATTTTCCAACATTATCCCTATTAATTTTCATATTTTTTTCCTCATTTTGACTCATTCAAACCCTTTTTTCTTCACTACACCTTGATGTTCTTGTCAGAGGTTGCAGGAAACATCAGCCAAACCTGGATCTTTAGAAATATCAACAATTAAACACGTCAAAAATCAGCAAAATTAAAAAATAAACAGGCAAATAACGCAATACTGAGCCATTTCCTCCTATTACTCTGCAGCAAACGCGTGCAACTACGGGTTAAAATTAAACATTAACACGCGTTCTAGCATCAACATGTGACTTCTTTTGCTTTTTGCTGCATATTTGCGATTAAATATCTGCAAAAACCCCGTGCATTTTTATTCCAAACACAATTTTTACATTTATTTTGACAGCGGCAGCATCGAGCTTCGACCCTTCGCCGCTGCAATGACATTTTTACACATAAATACGATTGCAATCTACGTTTTACCTGCACGGGGACAATTTAGAGTTTATTAAGAGTTTGTAAGAGTGAAAAAAAAAAGGTTATTTACCGGTAAAGAGGCGCAGAGGTGAAGGCAGAGACGGAGGAGATGCTAACGGGCTAACGCTAACCTCGGAGCCCCGGAGATTGTGCGGTAAAAAAACGAAGCAGCAGTTCCGATTAAACGGGCGATTCTTAAATTCCACGGGGAAATATCAGAGTTTGGAGGTGAGGTTTTTGTATATTTGTTGTGATTTTGTGGTGTGTTTTAAAGGGTGGGGAGAGGGGGGCTTGTCTCTGCAGAAAACTTCACCCGGAACCGGAAATGCGCCGTTTTAAGACGTAAAGTTTATTTAAGGTGATTTAAGAGTTTTATTTTGATTTATTTTTCATTACATCTAGTTATTTTCCTTATCGTTTACACGCTTTTTATGCTATTTAATTCAGTTTTAATAATTATATTTGCAGTTGTCATATTCAGTACTAGATCTAGAGTGATTGGACGTCTCTGTTTATCCGGGACAGTCCCAGTGTTGAGTCTGTGTCTCCTGTCCCAGCAGATTTATACAAAACCACTGATTTGTCCCAGTTTTATACAGGAAATGTCCCAGGTGTCCCTACTTTTGATCAATTTGATCCCTGCCAACAGTAAAGAGAGACATAAAGTATCATTTGTTTTGGTAAAATACAAAAAATCTGCTCAAAAACAACCAAAACACAAAGAAAATGTGACTATAGTGACTCTGCTCTATGCGTAACAGTTTTCCTTAATTACACACTCATTTCACAATTTTATTATTACCATTAGGCATGTGCAAAAATATTGAAATATCGATATATTGAAACCTTTAATGCAGACATGTCAAACTCAGGCCTGGGGGCCAAATTTGGCCCAAAATATAATTATATTTGGCCCACGGGATCATGTCAAATCTGTATTAGAGCTGCCTGCTGGCTAAAGATCGACTATAGAGACATTATTTATTTAAAATATTGTTATTTTTCTTATATTCTGCTTGTTCTGGATTCAATGCTTAAACTAAACTATAATTAAACATTTACTTTAATAAGAAAATGTTTAACATTACATATCCTGAAAGAAGAGAAAACATGCAGATGTTCTTGAAATTTTTCAGTAAATATATAATTTGAAAAATGTGTGAAGAATCCCTCAGTCATCCAGGTAGAATCCATGGCGAGGAGAAAACTCAGTTTGTCGACTGGACAAAAGTTAGTTTGGTTGAAGACGTTTCGCAGCTCATCCAAGCTGCTTCTTCAGTTCTGGTCTAACTTTTGTCCAGTTGACTAACTGAATTTTCTCCTCGCCAATTCGAAAAATTAAAAAACAGATGACGATTTGTTTTTTCAGTTTTCGATTTTGTGTTTAAATGAATAATGGAAAAAAACTGATCAAACCAGGACTGAACCAGGACTAAACCAGAACTAAACCAGGACTGAACCAGGACTAAACCAGAACTAAACCAGGACTGAACCAGGACTGAACCAGAACTAAACCAGAACTAAACCAGGACTGGACCAGAACTAAACCAGGACTGAACCAGGTCTAAACCACCACTGCTGAGACAAGACCTCGTCCAAATCCGCTCGAGTCCGACATGAGACCAAAACCAAAACTACAACACTACAAAACATCAAAATTAATAATAAAAAATCAAAAAAACAGAAATCGAGTGGAGTTAAAGGTGTTTATTTTATGTTTACAGTATCAACACGAGTCGTCTCCTTCAGGTCGTCCCTTTTTCAAACTCCAAAAACATTTATTTAAATACATACTGCAGAGGTGTCAGAGGAGTACACGCTTATAGTCACGTCATGAGAATCTGGCAGTAACTTTGAGCTGCTTGGAAAATAAACGGTGCTAAAGTTCTACACGGCTGTTTCGATACGACCAAGATGGGACAAAGAAGAAGAAGAAGTACATGTTTGAGTAACAGGAACACACGTGGATTTCACTCTGAGTAAATTGCAGTAACAGAACAGAACAGAGAAACATTTGCAGCAGGTTAAGCAGTTTTCAAATACAAAGAAAACGTAATTATTTGAGGAATATATAAACAATAGACTGGTTGATGAATTGACGATCTTTACATGATTCATGAATTTTGGACTTCAGGTCATCGTGCAATGGACACTGGGAAGGATTTACTGAAAAAGTGAGCATCAAACCTCCATGTTTGTTTTCCCAGTGGGATGTGTCTATTGACAAAGTCGACCTTTTCAAGTCTTTTGAACCATATCACTTTTGTTTCTGGTTCTGATATTGTCATATTTTAGTTTTGGAATTCGGACATCGTAATTGTGTGGTTTTTGGATCCTAACAGCGGAAAACGGCTCGAGAAATTTGTTTGTGAACTCCATAAGTGCAAAAGGGAATCAGATGTGTGTGACTCAAACCTCCGTTCAAACTGTTTCTCTTCCCAACGGAATTGAAAAATAGTGAAAGGTGAAGGTGATGGGCAGGATTGATCCACAGGAAGAACCAAAAAGGAAACATTTGGCTGCCTAAATCATCCAGCGAACATATGTGGAACGCCATCAAAGCAAAATCCCACGAACTGTGAAAGGCTTGTTGTTCTGTTGTTTGTTTCTGCTCCTCTCCATTAACAAACGGGATTTTGCGTTGTTTCGTTCGTAAAAATCCTGTTTGTTAATGGAGAGGAGCAGAAGACAAACAGACTGAGCTGCACTTTCTTGTTCTTGTGGTTTTACAGCAACATTAAATCTTGGTCTCTTTGCAGTGGAAGGTGTTTCTTGGTGAACAGTTGGAGCCTTTCACTTTGGCATTGATTTTTTAAATTTGTAACCGAGGTTGAGCGAAGGATCGGGATTTTACTTTGCTGACGCTCCACATACAAAATGTTCTCTGTAAACACGGGATGATTTGTTAGGCAAATGTTTCCTTTTTGGTTCTTCCTGTGGATCAATCCTGCCCATCACCTTCACCTTTCACTATTTTTCAATTCTGTTGGGAAGAGAAACAGTTTGAACAGAAGTTTGAGTCACACACATCTGAGTCATTTTTGCATTTATGGAGTTTACAAATTTCTCGAGTCGTTTTCCGCTGTTAGGATCCAACAACCACAACAATTACGATGTCCGAATCCCAAAACTAAAATATGACAATATCAGAACCAGAAACAAAAGTGATATGGTTCAAAAGACTTGAAAAAATCAACTTTGACAACAGACGCATCCCACTGGGAAAACAAACATCGCGATTTGACGCTCACTTTTTCTTCGGAAAATCCTTCCTAGTATGGATTGCACAATGACCGGAAGTTCAAAATTCGTGATGCATTTATTGGTGGTTTTTAAATTTGAGAGTGTAGTAATATCACACGACCAGATGGGGGAGCAAGAGCTAGAAGGGATGGAACAAGACGAGACAAGATTTTAAAAATAATTCCTAATATATAAAGTTTCCAGTTTTTCAATTTTTTTTTTAATTTATGTGATTTCATATTTTGTGACATGATGCTTTTTTTGTCTGATCCAATGTGAACAAAACCTCAAGAGGTAATTTTTCTCACGTGTGCATGATCTTTTAACAATTTTGTCCCGTGAGATCTTGTGAAATTAAATCTTGTCCCATCCCAAGAGCCAGTTTTTGCCCTGAAATATCCAAAAGTTAAATTCACAAATATTGAACCTGATCATTTCTATTAGTGACCAAACCCAAGAACTCACCGCATTACAACAAAAAAAATCTACATCCACATTTGTATTAAACATGACCAGCATAAAAAATGTAACACAGCAAAAAGTGGAGTGTTTAAATTCACTCTTACAGAAACAATTTGAATATTTTCCAATCTGTTCAAGAGTTAATTTAACATGTTTGGAAATGTTAAGTTCCTGTTTAACCTGAAATCAAGAGTTGTATTAACGTTTTGAGAGTAAACGGATAACACTTTGAAGGTTATCCTGTTTTATTTTTACACTTTATTTTCGGTAATTTAAGATGAAATTCTGCACACAGGGTTCCCACTGTTTTTCACTGACAAAATTTTTAAACTTTTCCATGACTTTTTTGAATCGAGCGTACTTTTAGGGTTACTTTTACTCACACAAAGCTGTTTAGTTGTGAATTAAAGAATAAATAACAGTTTTGTAACACAGTTTGTGTAATAATTTATCTGCGTTTTAAGAAAATAAGTCCAATTTTCAGTCACGACACTGGCATCGGTTAAAATCAAGTATCAGCTGATAATTATACCTGTACACAGGGTTCCTACTGTTTTTGACTGACAAAATTTTAAAAACTTTTCCATGACTTTTTCATGACCTAAAGTGAATTTTCCATGACTTTACGGCTCCTACATGTGTAGAATCAAGCGTACTTTTAGGGCTACTTTTACTCTTTTTTTAATTTAAGCGGTTCAGTCGTGATTTAAAGGATAAATAACAGTTTTGTAACACAGTTGGATCTTTTGTATAATAAGTTAACTGTGTTTTAAGGAAATAAATCAAATTTTAAGTCCAATTTTCAGTCACTACACTGGCATCAGTTCAAATCAGGTACCGGCTGATAATTACACCGGTACACAGGGTTCCTGCTGTTTTTGACTGACAAAATTCCAAAATTTTTCCAGGACATTTTCATGACCTAAAGTGAATTTTCCATGACTTTACAGCACCTACATGTACAGAATTGACCCGACTTTTAGGGTTACTTTTGCTCACACAAAACTGTTCAGTCGTGATTTAAAGAATAAATAAGAGTTTCTTAACACAGTTGGATCTTTTGTGTGATAATTTAACTGTGTTTTAAGGGAATAAGTCCAATTTTAAGTCAAATTTTAAGTCACTGCACTGGCATCAATTAAAATCAAGTATCAACTGATAATTTATACCAGTATGCAGGGTTCCCACTCTTCAAAACTTTTCCATGGCTTTTTCAAGACCTAAAGTGAATTTTCCATGACTTCACAACACCTACCTACAACTAAATATGAAATTTTAACTCTTTTCACTCACCTTATGGTTTGGGATTATAGTTTTTTAACGTTTAAAATCCTGTTAGAGCATTTATTGTCGTCTCTTTTAAACAAAAGGCTCAAATGTTGAGAAATAATCAAAATAGCCTCATGAAAACTGAACAGAACACTGGAGTTGTGTGAAAGAGATACTAAAATTCCATGACTTTTCCAGGCCCGGGAAATGACATTTTCAATTTCTATAAGGTTTCCAGAATTTCCATGACCGTGGGAACCATGTGAACAAAACTGGTTCATCCTGGTCTTGAATTAACTTCAACCATATCAACCCCAACTCGAACACTGATTTAACTTTCAAATAGTTAAAATAAAACTTGTAGTGTTGAAAACAACTCTTGACATTTTAACCCTCCAGTTTTTGCTGTGTACGATGACATTAGAAACACAGTAATTTAAATAAAAATCGGCGTTGTCCCACATGAGTCGTATCTTTCCAGCAGCTAAACGTGAATCTGTGAGGATCTGTCTAACCCTGGTGAAGTTTCCTTATTTGTTCAGAAAATACAAAACAAACACGTAAAGGTCCTATATTCTGCGTTCGACAGGGAGTTCGAGCTGTTTTCAGACGCTTAAACCTCGCTGTTTCATTTTTATTTGATAGCTACATTAGAAAACTGTAAACGTACGGAAGTGAGTTATTTCCGACGTGATTTCTGCGAGAGTCACGAGTTTAAATGAGGTAAAAACAAAGTTGCGAGGTTCGAAGCTGAGACGTGCCATTATGAAGGTGATTTGAGCGCTTAGAATTGAAAATATGGGCTTTAAAAACACAGAGGAACACATCTAGATAGCCACCAGATGATGTCACAAGGTGGGTCCAAGTGTTTTGCGCTCAGAATGAGGGACACCGAATGACAATTTGAGTTTTTGGCGCAGTTACTCTGTCTTAAAGGTGCACTGTGGAACTTTACGGGCAGAAGATCCACCACTTGCTTGACTGTTTTGACATTTTTTTCCCAAAATATTCCACAGTATGGCTTTTATTCGAGCTATATCCATGGAAACGAGCGGGCCACGTGACAGGTCAGATCTGTGGATAAGTAGTTTTTTGTGAAATGATAAGTGGTTTGAGAAATAAAAAACACCTGTAATTGAACGAAAGCCAGATATATTTGCTTAACGCCATACTGTTTTTTTCCTGAAATGTTGCACAGTACGGCTGTTATTTAGCTGTCTCCATGGAAACGAGCAGGCCACGTGACAGGCCAGATCCGTGGATAAGTGTTTTTTTGAAATGATAAGTGTTTTGAGAAATAAAAACGCCTGAAATTGAATGAAAATCAAATGAAAACAAGATATATTTGTTTAATGCCGCACTGTTTTTTTTCCTGAAATGTTCCACAGTATGGCTTTTAATTGAACTGTCTCCATGGAAACGAGCAGGCCGCATCGCCAGGCCAAGTGACAGGTCAGATCTGTGCATTTTTGCGGTAGTTTTGAGAAATAAAAACACCTGAAACTGAACGACAATGAAACGAAAACAAGATATATTCGTTGAAATAATGCCGTACTGCGGAACATCCCAGGCAAAGCGATAACATCACCATGGAGACAAGCAGATGGCGGACCCTGCACCGGAAAAGTTACACAGTGCACCTTTAATCGGCAACCAGTTTAAAAGTATGATATTTTTGTTCGTAAAATCAATACTGAAACCGTTTTTGTTTGTTTTTGGAAAAGAAAAAAAAACGAAAATACTGAAAATAAAAATACTGTTTACTTAAGGAAAAAAACACAACTCCAAGTGTATTTTTGATTATTTTGACGGTTTAAATCTCCAGAAAGTTGAAATTTGCAGAATGTAGGACCTTTCAAAACAAACTTGAACTTAACTAGAAGCACTTTTACATTTTCGCCACACAACTCTAGAACAGAACAGACTAGGTTCAGTAGTCCAATAATACACTGTGCACCTTCTATTGCACCGAGTCGAGTCTCCAGGTCCCAGAACCGAGACTCGAAATCAACTCCGTCGCGTCAAGTTTCGGTTTTTAAACACAAACGACAGAAACATGGAAGTGACGCAGAAAAACCTGTCGTGTTTATATCAAGAAAGTTTGAAAAAGAACGGCAAGGTTTAAGGAAATTATGACTGAAATAAACGTACAGATAAAAAGTCGGTGTCACGATACTCAAATATCGATATCGATACTAGGGAAGCACAAATATCGATACTGGAACTGGAAGATTAGCTGGATCGGTATCGGTTCCATGATATCGGTTAAGTCGATATCCTGCATGGAACTTTAATTCCGATCATAAGAATGCACAGATATCGATACTGGCACTGGAAGATTAGTTGGATCAGGTATCAGTTCCTTGATATCGGTGAAGTCGATATCCTGAATGGACCTTTAATTTCAATAATAAAGATGCACAGATATCGACAGATCGATTAGTTGGATCAGGTATGGGAACTGTACAAGTACCAGTAGTTTCAGTACCAGTATCGGATATCGATACTGTTGCTGGAAGATTGGCTGGATCGAGCATCGGTTCCATATCAGTTAAATCGAGATCCTGAATGGACTTTTAATTTCGATATTAAGGATGCACAGATATCGATACTGGAACTGGAAGACTGGCTGGATCGGGTATCGGTTCCTTGATATCGGTTAAGTCAATATCATGGATGGACCTTTAATTTCGATAACAAGAATGCACAGATATTGATACTGGCAAATATTAAATGCTGGATCGGGTATCAATCCCATGATATCGGTTGATCAGTTGATATTGTGGATCGGCCTTTAATTTCGATACTATGGATGCACAGATATCGTTACTGGAACTGGAAGAGTTGCTGGATCGGGTATCGGAACTGTAGCAGAACCAGTAGTTTCAGTACCAGTATCAGGTATCAGTTTCTTGATATCGGTTAAGTCGATATCCTGAATGGACCTTTAATTTCGATACTGAGAATGCACAGATATAATAGAACTGTAAGATTAGTTGGATCGGATAGCGGTTCCATATCAGTTGAATCGATATCCTGAATGGATCTTTAATTTCAATACTAAGAATGCACAAATATCGATATTGGAACCGGAAGATTTGCTGGATCAGGTATCGGTTCTATGATTTCAGTTAAATCGGTATCCTGAATGGATTTTTACTTTTGATAATAAGGATGCAGATATCGATACTGATATTGGAAGATTAGCTGGATCGAGCATCGGTTCTTTGATATCGGTTATGTCGATATCCCAGACCAGCCTTTACTTTTGATAATAAGGATGCAGATATCAATACTGGCACTGAAAGATTAGCTGGATCAGGTATCGGAACTGTACCAGTATCAGAAGTATCAGATATCGATATCGGATATTGTACTTGTAGATGAGTCGGATTAGGTATTGGTTCCATAACAGTTTAATCGATATCCTGAATAGGCCTTTATTTTCGATACCAAGGATGCAGATATCGATACTGATATTGGAAGATTAGCTGGATTGAGCATCAGTTCTTTGACATTGGTTAAGTCGATATCCCGAATGGATCTTTAATTTTGATACTAAAGATATTCAGTATCGCAGATATCGATACTGAAACTGAAAGATTAGTTGGTTCAGGTATCGGAACTGTACCAGTACCAGTAGTTTCAGTACCTGTATCGGATATCGATACTGGAACTGGAAGATTAGTTGGATCAGGTATCGGTTCCACGATATCGGTTAGGTCAATATCCTGAATGGACCTTTAATTTCAATACTATGGATGTACAGATATTGATACCGGAAGATTAACTAGATCAGATATCGGTTAAGTCGATATCCCGTATCGGCGTTTAATTTCAGGATTAAGGATGAACAGAGATCGATATTGGTTCTGAAAGATTAGTTGGACCGGGTATCGGTTCCATTATATCAGTTAAATCAATATCCCGGATCGGCATTTAATTTCAGTACTAAGGATGCAGATATCGATACTGGTTCTGGAAGATTAGCTGGATCAGGTATCGGTTAAGTCGATATTGTAGACGGACCTTTATTTGAATGTAAAACGATTATTTATGAGCTGATTTTGGCCTAGAAAGTCTCAGGATGTTTGAACTTTTACTCAAACAAAACTGTTCAGTCATGATTTAAAGTTTAAATAACAGTTACAAAACACAGCTGGATTTCTTGTCTAATAATTTAACTGCGTTTTAAGGAAATAAGACAAATTTTAAATCCAGTTTTCAGTCACTGCACTGGCATGGGTTAAAAATTATACCAGCACGCAGGTTTCCCACTGTTTTTCACTGACAAAATTTCTAAACTTTTTCAGGACTTTTTCAGGACCTAAAGTGAATCTTTTTAAACAATAAAATCGAAACATAATCATAATAGACTAATGAGAACTTAACAGAACGCTGGAGTTGAGTGAAAGAGATATTAAAATTCCATCACTTTTTAAAAAAAATGTTCATTGAATTTCCATGACCATGGGAACCCTGGGTATAAGAACCGCAAAAGCTGGATTGGTGAATCTTTACGAAGGAATACAGATGTAACGATATCAAACCTCACGATACGATATTTATTCAATATCATGGGAAAGCTCACGATTAGAGATGTAAAAATATCCAAATCTCTCAGTACGATATTTTCACGATATACATCTTACTTCACGATATTTATTGCCATATTTTGTGGTACTAACAAAACTGAATATGTGACTTTTTCCTGTTAAAAGGCCTTGACAAGACTTAATCCAAAGAACTAAGACTTAAAAGTGTTAGAACTGTAATTTCTTCTTGTCGTCTGCACTGAAATGGAGCAAAGGATCATGGTCTATGTAGTTCCCTCTCTTTTTTTTTAGCTTTTGCTGCACCATAACTCTTCATTTACTTATAATTTGATATATTGTGATGGTCCACGATATTATTGTGAGAACTTTGACAATACGATATCTCGATATTTCAGTTACTGTTTAATCCCTAGTAAGGAATACACCCGATACCGATACCAATGCCATGATATTTTTTTAAAAAGCACAGTGATTTTCAGCATTAAATAAGTGTTTTCTTTTTTTTATGCCCATGTATTCTTATATCTGTGTAATCCCTCAGTGGTCCAGGTCGAAACCAGGTTTAAACCAAGTCAAAACCAGGTCAAAACCAGGTCAAAACCAAGTCTAAACCAAGTCTAAACCAGATGGAAACCAAGTCGAAACCAGATGGAAACAAGGTCTAAACCGAGTCAAAACCAAATTGAAACCAGGTCTAAACCGAGTCAAAACCAAATCGAAACCAGGTCGAAACCAGGTCGAAACCAGGTCGAAACCAGGTCGAAACCAGATCGAAACAAGGTCGAAACCAGGTCGAAACCAAGTCTAAACTAAGTCGAAACAAGGTCCAAACCAGGTCAAGATCAGGTCCGTGTGCTCTTATACTTCTTCCGATTCAGCTCGAGATCTTTCTAAAGCTGTTCGGGAACAGTTCTAGTTTTAGTATCGATTCTTTGCTTTTTTCCGATACTTTTAAAATCCCGCGCGTCCGTCGAGTTTGTATTTAATTTAACCGTCAACTTGCAGCGACAGAATTGGCCAATACAAAGATGCAACAACACGTTTTTTAATAGGACACAGGCTATACAAGGTTCACGAATCCACACGTATTTTAACTTTTCGTAGGATGTTTTCTAAAATAACAAAACTATATTACAACAGTGATTAAAGAGTGATAAATATTCATGCACAAACATATGACGCTAACTAGGAATACTATTTGGAAAAAGCCAGCCATTTTTAAACGCTTCGCAAAAAGGGAGGGTTGAATATATAATAATAATATTAATAATAATAATAATAAAGATACAAACTTAAAAACAACGAAACACAACATTGAAAAAAAGGCACATCAAATTCCGTGTTTCAGTTTTTCCGGAAAGTTCTGGCCGTTTCGTGGGGACAAAATAGATTTACTCACATGCAAAATTTCCACAAAAATGAAATGGTAGGGTACATCTTTAAAGAGGGATGGTGGGGAAAGAAAGGGGGGTCCCACTTTCAAAAGTTCAATGTTTCGCTTTGAGTCTTTTCAAAATTCTGAAAATGGTGGACAACACAAATAATTAACCGTTATAATGGGAGGAGGAGGGCGCGAGAGGCTGGCGAGAATTCAGCTTAAGCAAGTTTTGGGCGGCTACGGTGAACAGAAATAGGTTTTTGTTGTGTTAAGTTACTCGAGATTTACGTGAAATGTTTTAGACGCACCGGAAATACGCGCACGTGTCTCCGGTTTTGTTAGGAAATTCACAATATCTTAACAAAGACAGTCAAAATTCAGCTTTTGTTTGTCCGTAATATGAAAAAAAATGTAATAATGTACACAAAAATACTCACTGTGTCTAAAAATGACAAATTCTTGGAAAACCTTCATTTTGTTCTCCAAAATTTGACAGCTGCTTTAGCCGTTTGACAGGATTCGTACTGGCCACGTTATCGTAGAACTAACATTACAACACACTTAAAAAACGTCCATTCAAATACGTTATGCAAAGTTTTATCATTGTTTACATTTACCAAAAAAAGTAGTTTTGTTACTCAAGTTTAGTAATCCGAACTGAACTTGTATTTTGAAAAGCACATTTTCAAAAACATCGTATTTCACCAAGTAGCAACAGTTTAAACGTGTAATTTTGCAATACCTTAATTTTAAAATGTTTGTGTTATTTAACGTTTGATGTGACAGTGTTAAGCAGAAAATCATGATTGTTTTTGTTCACGTTTTAGCCTTCACATTTAAGATTAGTTTTATCTTGATTTAATGTTTTTGAGTTTGATATTTTTACTTGTCTTGGCACAGGGTCCAGTACAAAGAGCGGATAAGAACTGTATAAATAGTTTTTGTTCAACTTATTTTCGAAAATCTTTAACAGGGTTGAACGAATGGTGGTAATTTATTTTTCGGACTATAAGTGGAACTTTTTTTCATGGTTTGGGTGTTTCCTGCGACTTATACTCCAATGTGACTTCTATATTAAAATGTTTGAGTGAAGTGTGGAGAGGTTCTAGTCTTGTGTGTGAGTATCTGCTGCTCCTGTTCCTCCTGCACCACTGTCACTTGGCTCTACTGCGCATGTCTCCTGTAGAAAGAGCCTCTGTCCTGTCTGTGTCATGACAGTCGCTCGCACCATTACTTAAAATTTAAACAAACGACAACTGACAAAAGACGACTGAGAAGACTGAACACAAATGCGCCCAAAAAGAAAATCAGATTCTGTAGATTTACAAACTGCAAGTCGTGAAATCTGCAGCTGAAAATGATAATCGAGCAGCAGAAAGAAAGTTTGGAGTGAGAGAGAAACTTGTGACACCGGGAGGAACTTTCCTGGAAGTCACTGGATGGATGGACAAAGCCTGGACTTCAGTGACACCGAAACCCTCCTGTCGGGATTCAGAAAGGCCCGAATAATTCTACGCAGAAGAGGAATCGACTGGAATCCGTTTACCTCCGGAGGTCGAGTTGATGAAGAATTGAATGAATTTACTGATTTGGAGTGAGATGGAGAGTTTGGTAAACTTGTTCTGTTCTGTTGTTTATGCTATATTTATCTGAAGAACTGTGAAATATGTGACGTTAACAGTCTGTTGTTCTCTCTTGTATTGTTTTTACTAGAACTTGACTTTACACACTGATTTTATAAAACAAATTTCCCCCAAAAAGTGCGACTTGTATATGTTTTTTCTTCTTCATTACACATTTTTTGGCTGGTGTGATTTATACTCCGGAGTAACTTATAGTCCGAAAAATACAGTAATAGTTTTCGTTCAACTCATTTTCGAAAATCCTTTATAGGCCTGAACAAATCAGGGGATATCTAAGTGCGGTTTATCGTTTTGATATTAGGATTCGGTTCAAAGTTCACGTTCTAAAACACGTCCAGAACTGACAAAAAGAAATGACAAACTAATACAAGAAACACATTTCGTAAGATGTTTGTACAGATCTAAACTACGGGTTTTTATGCAGAATAAAACGGAAGACTTTGTCGTTTGCCAATTCCATAAATTTAAATTCATGTTTCAGGTTTAATCCTTGTTGTATTAATTAATCTAGCCCATTTCTGTTCACCGTAACCCACAGGACAATAAGAGCACAATATGTTTCTCTATTACAGTTAAAGTCCTTGCTTAAACCCTAATATTGAACGTAGATGCTAGTTTTCCATATTTTTCTCGTAGTTTTTATCTTTACGAGATGCACTGTTCTTCACCGGGGAAGTTCTCTGCCTCTCCGGTGTGCTGGACCGTGTGTTCCTGAAGAGCGGCCAGATCCATAAACCTCTCCCCGCACCACACGCACTTAAACTGGGTCTCCCTAGAGTGCACGCTTTGGTGTTTCGCCAAATGCTCGCGTTGTTTGAAACTTTTATCGCAGCTCGCGCATTTGAACGGCTTCTCTCCGGTGTGGACCCGGCGGTGGCGCTGGAGCTCGGAGGAATACCGGAAACGCTTCTCGCAGTCGGGGCATTTGAGGGGTTTTTCGCGGGTCGGGTCGCACCGGTGCTGGACGAACTCCGAGGAGGAGACGAAGCGCTTGTCGCAAAGGGAGCACTTTAGAGGTTTCTCGGTGCAGTGCGAGTTCTGGTGGCGCTGCAGAGTGGAGTTCTTCTTGTAGCCTTTCCCGCAAACGTCGCATTTGTACGGTTTTTCCACTTCGCCGCCGCATTTGTGCCTCAGCAGCTCCCCCGACTGGCTGAAGGACTTCTGGCAAGACGCGCACTTGAACAGGCTCTCCATCCCGTGCACTTGTTGGTGGTAGAGGAGATGCGAGGGCTGGAGGAATCCTTTGTCGCAGAGGTTGCATTTAAACGGTCGATCCGCCGGGTTTTTGTGCGTGCGGCGATGGCGGACGAGCGCGTACTGCTGTTTGAAACTCATCTGGCATTCCTCGCACTGAAACGGCCGCTCTTCCGAATGCGTGCGCTCATGCTGTCTCAAATCCGAAGGGCGTTTGAAGCTTTTCCCGCACGACCCGCAGCTGAAAGGACGCTCCCCCTCTGGCTGACACTGGTGGTGCAGGAGCTCTGAGGACTCTTTGAAATGCATCTCACACAGGTTGCACTTAAACAAATGCTCGCCGGAATGCGCGTACATGTGGCGTACGAGGTGGGAGCGGTGTTTGAAGCTCTTTTCGCAGACGGCGCATTTGTACGGCCGTTCTGAGCTGTGCGTTCTCTGGTGGTGCGCCAAATGCGACGACTGGCTGAAGCTTTTGTCGCACTGGTCGCATTTGTACGGTTTCTCGCCGGTGTGAACTCTCTCGTGGCGCGTTAGCTCGGAAAGATGCCGGAAACCTTTGTGGCACACGGAACACTTGTACGGTCGGTCTGGCGAGTTAGCTTCGAACGCGGGGGGAGAGGATTCGTCGATGGAAGCTACTCCGCCGGACGCTTCGCCGCTCGACGGTTGCTGCGGGTTGGCTGCGGAGGAAGTGGGCGTGACGTTGCCGGATCCAGGGCGGTAGGTTTTCTCACAGATGGAACACTTCATCGGATTGTTTCCATTGCCGTGCGAGTTGTGATGCTGCGCCAGCGACGTCAACAGAGAGAAGCCCATTTTGCAAACGCCGCATACGAACGGTTTCTGCTCCACCTGGACGCACTGATGCTCCAAGAGGTCCGTGGCTTGGCTGAATATCTTCATACACTGCGTACACTGGAAGGAGCGATCCTGGGTGACCATACACTGATGCTCGTGAGGGTTGGCGAGGTGGGAGATGTCCTGACCGCAGGCGTTGCATTTGGTCACCTGCATCTGCGTCTGCTGCGCTTGGACCTGCTGGAGGGTGGAGGCGTCGGGCTGGAGGACCACTCCGTACACGGTGCAGCCCAGAGCGTTCTCCGCCCCCTGGGGAAGAGTGTGCACCACGGCCGGGGCAGACTGCTGCCACGCCTCCGTCATTTTGACCTTTTGAAGGATTCACACAGAGAGAAATCAGCAGAGAGGCAGAGGCAGGAACTCACAAAAGGATCTGCAAAGACAAAGACAAAAATACAACTGTTTATTTAATGTTTCACGAGTTTAAAGGTGCACTATTCATGGCTTTCAGCTTCATGTTTTATGTAATATATAAATATATATATTTATATATTACATAAAACATTTTTAAGTATTATATATATATATATATATATTATATACATATACAAATATATAATATACATACATACATACGTACATATACATATATGTATAATATATATGTATATATGTATATTTGATTCAACTGTTTATCACTATGGTAATGCTCCTAACTTTTCATCGTTTTCATCCATGGAAAACTTTCGTGCTGAGAAGTGCAGCTGCTTGTCTCTGTTAAGTTATTACTTTACATTAAATGTTCCACAGTATGGCATTGCATCATTCTTGCATTATGCAATGTGTTTATTTGATTTAAAAATACCTTGAAAAACATACATTGTCATGTTGAGTGGGGTCACCTCTTCACAAGGCTCATCTTTAATATGGCATCACCTGCTTGTCTCCACGGAGACAGATTAGTGTAATGCAATACTGAGGAACATTTCAAATAAAGCAGTAACATCTCCATGGAGACAGAGTCAACATCTATTAGTGTAAACTACACTACTATAAATAATGTTCTAAACACCACATTGTGTTGAATGAGGTAAAAGGTTTAGACTTTAACTCTTCATTACAGTTCAATAACTCACATTTACCTGAAGCAGTTTTTATACATTCTATTTGTTTGTCAATTTTTCCCAAAATTAAATCACTACAAAATTACGGGCTGTGACTGAGCTGTAATTCTGAGCCACACATTTGTAAAATTGCGTGTAATTGTTAACAATTACCTTCAAAGAGAGAGACTCCTGCTTATGAATAACGAGGCAAACACCTACTTAGTGAAACAATGGCTCTATGTGCGCCGTTTCACGACAAATCCATCAATAAATCTTTAGCAGCGATCGATCGCAGCGGATCGATCCTGATCCTGAATGATAATCTGTGTTTAGGACGCGGAGGACAGGAAACTGATTTTGTTTGTTCATTTGACAGGGATGCAGAGAGAGGAGCCTCAGCATCCGACAGAGCCGCGGATCACAGGCCCAAAACAAATCAATGTTTAATTCATCCACAAAAACATCACATTTGTGTGATTCCACGGAGCGGGTTTATTGGAGCTGCGCAGGATCCAGCGGTGTCCGCAGATCAGCCCGAGGGGGGTTGGTCTATTTCCTGGCGACAAATTAAATAGCGGTTCATTTTGATGCATTTTATTCGTTCATTTGCGCATTTTATCGACATGTGCGCACGAACACGAATGACACTCCTTTATCTGATATTTAGAGGTGAAACACGGGTTAAAACACGCAATAAACTCTTGTTTGGCGCAGAAATTGAATTTAGCGTCAAAAATGACGTTAGCACTGTGGCTAATGCTAACGATGCTAACTAGTTAAACAAACGGAGGGTCGGAAATCAAAGGAAAAGATGAGAAAATCACAAAACAGCAAAACTACTGAATGCACACATCAGAGCGCGGGGATTCAAGTATAAAACGCATTTGCTCTCTGCAGACAGAGGCTGTTTCTCGGGGAAAGCGGAGCCCCAGCGGCCGAGGCCTGAGAGCGGGGTGTCGTGAAGCCTTCAGCGGGAGGAGGGACGCCTCCAGCCCGCCGAGCGGAGCCGCACCGCCGGGAGACGAACACCGACAGCACCGGGGCACTTACCGCGGGTTTATGGGAGCTTGTGCGCGCCGTGTGCAGCCTGCTCTCGGGGGCTCTCCGGGTGCGCGGGTCTGGGGCCGGGGCTGGTGCAGGGGATGCGGCTGGAGCCGGACGCCATCCTCCGGAGCACGGACACCGGAAACCGCAGCCGAGCGCCGCTGCAGGGGGAGGGGACGGACCGGGCACGGGGCACAGGGGGCAGAAAACCTCAGGGAAAACGGACTAAAGGCAAAGACAGTCCCGCTCAGAGGGAAATAAAACCACCGCACAAAGAGTCCGTGAACAGGACACTGGAGGGCCCCATTTCTGCCGCCAGGGGGCGCTGTGTGAATAGGCCTGCAGACGGATCTGTGTCAGGGGCGTGACTACAGACACAGGCTCAGAGGAGGCAGGGAGGGCACTAATAATCATAGTAATAATGCCCCGGACTTCTCTCGAAGCTCTTTACATTCATGCATCCAAACTCTAACCTCAGACTTTAGCCACAGCTGCCCTGGGGCAGACTGACAGAAGAGGCTGCCAATCTGCACCATAGGCTCCATCACCCAACACTTACTCAGACCCCACATTCATGTTAGGGGGAACTGTCTTGCCTAAGGACACAACAACAGAACATGGTCCAATTCCCCAAACTTCAGATGGACTCAGACTGTGACTCTGAGCTTCAGTCAAACACACAAACACGATTACTTCAGTGAAGTTCAGCAGAAGCAGCAGATACTTGAGTATTTCTGACACACGTGTAGATTATGTTAGATTATTTATGTTTTACCTCAAATTACAGTAAAAGTGACACAAGTCACGTCTGGTGTGGTGGATGGACATTATGAAGAGAAACTGCTATAAAATCTTATAATTTATAAAATATAATACATTTTAACAACCATAAAACTTTTGAACTGGAACAGGCCACACAATATGTTAATATTCAGAAGTCAGAATGTCAAAAAGTGACTTTTGAGGATTATTTTTGTGTAATTCTCAGTTTATATAAAGTGTGTAAATATAGATACATGTAGCACAGATGTAAAAGTGGGACAGGGGAGATCGGTCTGTGCAGGACCAGAGGAGGACAGGTTGGTTTTACAATTGTAATGTAACGTTGATATAATACATTAAACATTAAAGTCCTGAGTGAGTGAGTGAAAAAGACGACACGGAGGCGGTTTAGTTTGAAACAGTAGATATTTTCTCCACATTAAGTTGGAAACAACCTCATAAACCAAAGAGTAGAAAGAGCATGCTGTGCATGCAATGATCACAACATGGAGCGTCAGTGCCGTACAAAACAGACTCGTATCAATCAGCCTCGAGCCACAGAACCACAGCCACAAGAACTCAGTCTCCCAGAGCGCACTGGGGCAGCCGGAGCAGGGCATCAGGAGGGGGAGGCTGTGTTCAGAGTTCACATTTACATCGTACTTCTGGTTTATAGATTTAAGTTGTACATTTAAAGTCCTAATTAGTCACTTTTCTTGTGCTCATCTCCTTTAGTCCTAAAAATCAGTGTTTACATTTAAAGATCCACTGCGTAACTTTTCTCGTGGAGAGAACACCATCTGCTCATCTCCAGATGTTGTTGCTTTGCCTTGAATGCTCCACAGTGTGACAGGCGGCGCTACCAAGCCAAGTTACATGTCAGGTCTATGCAGAGGCGAGCCCACTCACAGTAAAAATGCATGTTCAAAGTCTGTTTGAGCAATAAAACAACCTGTAATGAAATTAATGCAAGTTAGAGGTGTTTAATGCTGTACTGACGAACATTCCAGGCAAAACAGTAAGTTACATCACCACGGAGACAACCAGGCTCCAGAAAAGTTCCGCAGTGCACCTTTAACCTCTCTAGTCCTGTTAAGTCTTAAGTTTGTCTTTGCTCGGTCCAGGTTGAACTTCTATGTATAATTATTCACATTGTTTATCATATTTCTCAGTAAACAGCTGCTCCGATGCCGTGGTCTGGTGGCGTGGAGAGCATGTGTTTGTGGCCGTACATGGATTCGTTAAAGTGGGGACTCCAAACGAACATGCGCAGAAACCCCAGTGACGTGACGTATTTTAGTGGAACCTGTTAAAGACAAACAGTGCATGCCATTTCAGTCCCAGGGCTCTCGTCCAGGACCACGCAGCTCGCAAAAACCGCAGGCAGACCAACAGTGTGACGCCAACTCAAGCTTAAACTGCCTATTTTAGTCAGAAAATAAAACGCTTTAAGAGTCTCGACCTGTTTTTTTAAGTTACTTGTCAGATCTGTGGAGAGGCGGCCCTGCTCACTGTAAGAATGTGTGTTTTTCAAGGAATTTTTGAACAAGAAAACAATAAAGGGTTAATGCCAGACTGCGGAATATTCCCAGTACAGCACAGAGACAAGTAGAAAGCGAATTCTCCACCATAAATGTTACAAAGAGCACCTTTAAAAAGCAGAAAAGCTCACTCAGTTTATTGAAAAGCAAAAAGTAGAAAGTGTTTACCGTATTTTTCGGACTATAAGTGGCACTTTTTTTCATGGTTTGTGTGTTTCCTGCGACTTATTCTCCGGTGCGATTTATAAATTAAAATGTTTGAGTGAAGTGTGGAGAGGTTCTAGTCTTGTGTGTGAGTATCTGCTGCTCCTGTTCCTCCTGTGCCACTGTCACTTGGCTCTACTGCGCATGTCTCCTGCAGAAAGAGCCTCCGTCCTGTCTGTATCATGTCAGTCGATCGCACCGTTACTTCTGCACCACTGAACAATTTAACATTTAAACCAGGCGTCTCCAACCTTTTGTCCTCCGCGAGCTCCTTTACAAAACAAAAATGCCAGAGAGCTGCTCTTTTAGCGGCCGCAAGGAACAGAGTAAGAGCCACGGCTTCAGATCGGAACATTTAGAGGCCTATAAAACCTACACTATTATCCTTTTATTAATGCAGAAAGGAAAGTTTGGCATGAACATGATACATTTACAATTTTAACCGTCATTCTATTCATCAAATTTTTGTTATTCAGAACAAAACTTATAACTCAGAAAATCTTTGGCGAGCTACTTGGAAGGAGGTGGAGATCCCCGATTTAAACAAACTTATAAAGACGACTGAGAAGACTGAACACAAACGCCCCCAGAAACAAAATCAGATTCTGTAGATTACAAACTGCAAGTCGTGAAATCTGCAGCTGAAAATGGAAATCGAGCAGCAGAAAGAAAGTTTGGAGTGAGAGAGAAACTCCGGGAGGATGAACCATGAAACTTTCCTGAAGTCACTGGATGGATGGACAAAGTCTGGACTTCAGTGACACCGAAACCAACCATGTCGGGATTGAGAAAGAATCCGTGTATCATTAGTTTTCCAAAATAAAACCAAAAATAAGAAAACGAAAAAACAATTTTCTTCATTATTTGTCTCCAAAACCAAAATGAAAAAAAAAAAAACAGATAATTATTTTTTTCAGTGTTTGATTTTGTGTTTAAATATCTGTTTATCTGTTTGGAAAAAAACAGATAACGTCCGTTTACGTGACTTAAACTGCGATGCGGGACTTTTGCGCCACATATGGACTGAACCAGGTCCGGGACCAGACCAGGACTGACACCAGGACTTAGACTGGGACAAGACCGGAACTGAAAAAGGTTCAGTCCTGGTTCAGTCCGGCATATAGGACTAAATAGGTTATCTGTTTTTTCATTTTGGTTTTGGAGACAAATAATGAAGAAAATAGTTGTTTTTTTCGTTTTCTTATTTTTGGTTTTATTTTGAAAAACAAATGAACGAATGAAACACGGATTCAGAAAGGCCTGAATAATTCTGACTGGAATTCTAACGTTTACCTCCAGAGGTCGTGGAGTTGTTCAGAAGTGACACCGAGGATGAAGAATTGAATGGATTTAGTGATTTGGAGTGAGACGGAGAGTTTGTTAAACTTGTTCTGTTGTTTATGTTATAGTTTATCTGAAGAACTGTTCATATGTGACGTTAACAGTCTGTTGTTCTTCTCTTCTATTGTTTTTACTACAACTTGACTTTACACAGGAAATGTCGGTTCCTGGTCTCTGATTTTATAAAATACATTTACCCCAAAAAGCGCTGGTGCAACTTCTACTCCGGAGCGATTTATAGTCCAAAAAATACGGTATGTGTTTTTGTTCAGCTTATTTTCCTTAATCTTTAATAAGGCTGAACGAATGAGGGTATATCTAATTGCGGTTTATGTTTTTTTCTTCTGCATTACATATTTTTTGGCTGGTGCGACTTATAGTCCGAAAAATATGGTACTTCTGTTAATTAGTTTTAACAAGGTAAAAAATCAGGTGCAGCACTTTTAATTCGGGAAATCATCAGGCAAAACTGTAACACTGAGCACTTTCTGTCCTCACAAATGACCTTTTCAGTAAAAACAGCTAAAAATACAGAATTTTGTCACATTATGCAACTTTTACGAAATTACTTTAGTCAAAAGGAGCAGGCTGACTCATGAGGACTTTTAGGAACTGAAATTTGGAGGATTTTGTTTTGTACTACCTAAAATGCACACTAAAACTTGTGATAAAATTGTGATCTGGCAGTCCGTAACTCCAGCAGGTTTGATTTTGAAGGCAAAAACAGGATCAGAACGTGAGTTTCATCACGATTACCGGCGGTCACACTGTTAAAATGCCCCGTGCGGTTTCGGAGCAGGCCTTCGTGGGCCCCTCAGCGGGCTTTATATAGTCTTAAAAGGGTTTTTTTCTTTTTTAAACTGAGATAAAAATGATACGAGGCACTCAGCAGCATTCGTTCAAACAGAAACACGTCGGAGTATAGAGTTTAACAGTCTCAGGCGATACACCGGGCCGAGGAGAGGAGGAGGAGGAGGAGAAAAGGAACCAACCAAAACGGTAAATCTCTGTGAAAAAAAAAAAAACGCAGACGGCAACAACAATGGACCAACGGATCGTTTTTTAAAAGTGCACTGCGTAACTTTTCTGGTTTCCGTGGAGATGTACGTTTTCGTTTTGCCTGCAGCGTCGCGTTAAAAGCTCCGTACCTGTTTTTTGCCCAAGTATTTCAGTAAAACGTGACGTGTCCAGTATAAATATATTGTATAAGCACGTATATATATATATATATGTCAGGTAATCAGGAAGTGCGCAGTTAGCTTGCTGGGACCACTGCAAACTGTTAAAAATGAAGTAGTTAAGTAGTTTTTTTATGTTTTTAAGAGAGTAAAAATCAGGTACAGCGCTTTTAATCATCAGTTCGTGGTTATTTTGAGAACCTTTTCCCGTTCAAACGACGTGATATTCCGTCTCCATCATTTTTTCTACAGGAACGAGCTCGATCTGCGGAGAGGCGTCCCCGCGCTCGCCTTCAGAGCAACCGTTTTTCAAGGCGTTTCTGAACAAAAAAAACGCGTGTAAGTGAAGGATTTTTCGAGGTTAAGTTAAAAGCCACACTGCGGGACATTCCAGGTACAGCGGCAACATCTCCACGGAGACGAGCAGACAGCAGAACTTCCTCCGAAAATGTTACGTAGTGCACATTTAAAGCGGAAAAACGAAAAATAAAGAGTTTAATCGAGTCATTATTATCGTTTTTTGTTAATTTGTCGTTACGTCGAGTTTGGTCGTGAATTAATTTCTGATAATCTGAAGGTTGGGGGTTCAATAGCAGCGCCGACTTGTACATTCTTCCGTTGTGTCCTTTGGCAAGACACCTGCTCTCTGCTCTCCGTGAGAAGCCACATTTTTCCAAGTTATTTGAGCAGTAAGACAGCACTAATTGTAAAGCCATACTGCGGAACATTCCAGGCAAAACGCCGACGCCTCCGTGGAGACGAGCAGGTGGCAGGCGCTCCGTGAGAAAAATGACGTAGTGCAGCTTTACCTTCACCTTCCAGATTGGTCCATTATTGTTTTCAAAGCCGTTTTGATGTCGAACAAAGACGGTGACGTGACGTGACGACGTGAAGCCGACGTTACTCCAGAATTTGACTTTACGGGAGTCGAGGAGTTAAAGGTTTAGGGCGTGGTTAGGAGGTAGGAGGTAGGAGTTAGGAGTTAGGAGTTAGCGTTGGGAGTTAAAGGTTATGAGTTCGGGTTAGGGGTTTTGGGTTCGGAGTGAGAGGTTAGGAGTTAGGGTGTAGGAGTTAGGGTTAGGTGTTAGGAGTTAGATGTTAAGGGTTAAGAGTTGGAGGTTAGGAGCTAGAGGTTAGGAGTTAGGAATTAGGGGTTAGGAGTTATTGGTTAGGGGTAAGAAATTAAGGGTTAGGGTTTAGAAGAAAGAGTTAGGGGTTAGGAGTTAGAGGTTAGGAGCTAGAGGTTAGGAGTTAGATGTTAAGGGTTAGGAGTTATTGGTTAGGGGTAAGAAATTAAGAGTTAGGGGTTAGGAGGTAGGAGTTAGAGGTTAGGGGTTAGAGTAGGAGTTAGGGTTAGGGATTAGGAGTTAAGGATTAGGAGTTAGGGGTTAGGAGTTTTTGGTTAGGGGTAAGAAATTAAGGGTTAGGGTTTAGAAGTTTGGAGTTAGAAGTTCGGAGTTAGAGGTTAGGAGTTAGGAGTTAGGGGTTACGAAGTAGGGTTAGGGGTTAGGAGCTAGAGTTAGGAGTAAGGGGTTAGGAGCTAGAGTTAGGAGTAAGGGGTTAGGAGTTATTGGTTAGGAATTAAGGGTTGGAGGTTAGGAGTTAGGGATAGGGGTTAGGAGTAAGTGTTAGGAGGTACGGGTTAGAGATTAGGAGTTAGGGTTAGGAGTTAGGAGGTACAGTTAGGGGTTAGCAGGTAGGGTTAGGAGTTAGGGGTTAGGAGCTAGAGTTAGGAGGTAGAGGTTATTGGTTAGGGTTTAGGGGTTAGGGTTACAGGTTAGGAGGTAGGAGTTAGGGATAGGGGTTAGGAGATAAGGGTTAGGAGGTAGGGGTTAGAGTTTAGGGTTAGTTTGGTAAATTTAGGTAAGTTTTATCGTTAACTTAACATTTTGTAATTACCTTTAATTTTACCTTTTCAAATTTTAAACAAACAAGAACTGATGAAATAATCCTAACCAGATTTATTGAACGTTCTGTTGACAGGTTTTCATGTTTTTCTCATTCTGACCTGTTTCAGTGGGACGTTGCCCGTGTCTGTGGTTTATGTTTCTATATTTATCATCGTTTCACATCAGTTCAGTGACAGTTTGCAGGAAAAACGGAGAAGAAAAGCACAAAAAATACAGGAAGTCGCGCTAAAACAGAAGCCCTCAACTGTCATGAGCTCAATTTACGCACAAGGAACACGTTTTTCCGACAGTTTGAACTTTAATTTAACCAAATAAAGGCGTTGTGTTTCATTTTTATTACTATTATCATGATTATTGTGTAATTTTGTTTAGTTTTGGCTGACGTCTGACACCAATATCCAACCAGGAATTCAAATTATATTAAAACTTTCCAAATAAACAGCTAATTACAAGTTTTTCAATGTATAAAGAACTTAAATTATCACTCCGAATCAATTAATTCCCCCTATATTTTGTCATCTTTTTAAAATAATTGTAGATACGCAACAAATTTAATGAAAAAAAAGGAAGTAAAATGATAAACTTCTCCAAACAACTAGAAGAACCTCGACAAGATTCTAAATAAAATGAAATATAATAAAATGTGGGTAGTCTAAACTGTTTAAAAGCTGCACTGTGTAACTTTTTTGGCAGGGGGGTACGTCAAATGCGTCGTCTGGAATGTCTCGCCGTACGGCATTAAACCTTTTTATCCAAACAAAACAAGTTACGGGCCAGATCTGCGAAGAGGCGACGCCGCTCACAGTCAGAACGAATGATTTTCCTGGGTACTTTTGAGCTGTTTAATGTCACACTGTGGAACATTCCAAATGACGTATCCATGGAAACAAGCAGTTGACGGACGCCCAATACACACATCAAGAATCTCGGCGTTCCGGTCATCGCGTAATCCATACTGGGAAGGATTTTGTGAAAAAGTGAGCATCAAACCTCGATCTTTTCAAGTCTTTTGAACCATATCACTTTTGTTTCTGGTTCTGATATTGTCATATTTTAGTTTTTTGGATTCGGACATCGTAATTGTGCGGTTGTTGGATCCTAACAGCGGAAAACGGCTCGAGAAATTTGTTTGCGAACTCCATAAATGCAAAAGTGAATCAGATGTGTGTGACTCAAACCTCCGTTCAAACTGTTTCTCTTCCCAACGGAATTGAAAAATAGTGAAAGGTGAAGGTGATGGGCAGGATTGATCCACAGGAAGAACCAAAAAGGAAACATTTGTCTGACTAAATCATCCCGAGTTTACAGAGAACATTTTGTATGTGGAGCGACGACAAAACAAAATCCGGTTTGTTAATGTAGAGGAGCAGAAGACAAACAGACTGAGCTGCACTTTCTTGTTCTTGTGGTTTTACAGAAACATCATGTCTTGGTCTCTTTGCAGTGGAAGGTGTTTCTTGGTGAACAGTTGGTGCTTTTCACTTTGGCGTTGACTTTTTAAATTCGTAAATGAGGTTGAGTGAAGGATCGGGATTTTGCTTTGTCGGCGCTCCACATACAAAATGTTCTCTGCAAACTTGGGATGATTTAGACCAGGGGTGTCCAAACTTTTTTCATCAAGGGCCACATATCTAAACACAGATGAAGCAGAGGGCCGATCGAGGGCCATAGACTGGAGCTCAATACAGTGAATAACTGAAATATGTGCATGTTTAAACATGTTAAAATGAGCCACCAGTCTTTATTCACGCTAAGATCCTTAAAACCACTAAACACTAAATATTAAATATTGGCTTTCTCAAGGTAGATTTTCAAAAAACTTGCAGTAAAAAGTAAATTTTTAATTGATGCAAGGTCATTTGGACCAATTCACCTGGAAGCCTGAGGGCCAAGAAAAATTTGTCTGAGGGCCGCATTTGGCCCCCGGGCCATAGTTTGGACATGCCTGATTTAGACAGTCAAATGTTTCCTTTTTGGTTCTTCCTGTGGATCAATCCTGCCCATCACCTTCACCTTTCACTATTTTTCAATTCTGTTGTGAAGAGAAACAGTTTGAACGGAGGTTTGAGTCACACACATCTGATTCACTTTTGCACTTTATGGAGTTCACAAACAAATTTCTCGAGTCGTTTTCCGTTGTTAGGATCCAACAACCACACAATTACGATGTCCGAATCCCAAAACTAAAATATGACAATATCAGAACCAGAAACAAAAGTGATATGGTTCAAAAGACTTGAAAAGATCGTGGTTTGATGCTCACTTTTTCGCAAAATCCTTCCCAGTATGAATTGCGCGATGACCGGAAGTCCAAAATTCTTCATGCATGTATTGGGTGTCCTTCAGCTGCTTGTTTCTATGGATACGTCATTGGAATGTTCCGCAGTGGGACATTAAACAGCTCAAAAACACCAGGAAAATCATTCGTTCTGACTGTGAGCGGCGTCGCCTCTCCGCAGATCTGACCCGTAATTTGTTTTGTTTGGATAGAAAGGTTTAACGCCGTACTGCGAAACATTCCAGACGACGCATTTGACGTATTTCGAAAAACCCTTCCCAGTTTGCATCGCGCCATGACCGGAAGTCGGAGATTCTTGACGCAAAAATTACCGTTTTTTTTAGTTGAAGTCAAGTTCTGGAGTAACTTTTGCCGTGAAGTTGAACATAAAACCGCGTCTCGAAGTGTGAAAATGTTAAAGGGATTCAGGTTTGAAACGGCCTCATGCAAACTGGCCGCCGCGAAACCGAACGACGAAACGAGAGAGAAGAAGAAGAAGAAGAAGAAGAAGAGGAAAGAGCCCTTTAAATGGATCTACTCTTGCAGCATAGTTCTGAATATAGCGCATAGTTAATAATAATAATAATAATAATAATAATCAATATAATCGGAAAGACAAGATCGGGCCCCAAACGCAAAAAGGCAGAAATACACTGTGCCATGCTCAAGTCGGCATGTTTACATCGAAGGGCACCAGCTCTCTGCGAAAACTACAATCGTCCCGTCCATCACAAACAAAGGCAGTGTAAGGCTTCGGACTGTCGGGTGCTTAAAGTGCAACGGACGTTTTTTATCGCGTGTGAAAAGTTTCGGAAATCAGATACTAATATTTCGATGCTTATTTTCGCAAGTGTCGATACTAAAGAAGTCATATTTACAAGCCCGACGAAGTTCATTTCGACTTCCGATAATTTGTGATTCGGTTCATTTGTTTGTTTTAATCCGTGTGTCGTTCGTTCATTTGTTTTTCAAAATAAAACTGAAAATAAGAAAACGGAAAAAAACAACAATTTTCTTCGTTATTTGTCGCCAAAACCAAAATGAAAAAACAGATAACGATTCGTTTTTTTAGTTTTCGATTTTGGGTTTAAATGAAAAATGGAAAAAACGGACTGAGCTGGACTAAACCGTTTTCAGTCCTGGTCTCAGTCCTGGTCCTCGTTCCAGTCTGGTTCCGGTCTGGTCCTGGTTTAGTCCTGGTTTAGTCCTGGTTCAGTCCGTTATCCATTTTTTCCATTTTTCATTTAAACACAAAATCGAAAACCGAAAAATCATTTTGGTTTTGGAGACAAATAATGAAGAAAACTGTTGTTTTTTCGTTTTCTTATTTCTAGTTTTATTTTGAAAACTAATGAACAAATGAAACACGGATTTGTTTTCATTCTTGACAGTTTCAGAAACCCTGAAGCTCTCCTTTTGTCTGAGCTTTAGAATGATCTTGAGCTGTATCAGAGCACACAGAACCTGGATGAGTGAGATTGATTTATTTAAAGATACACTGTGTAACCTGTTTCCATGGAGATATTATTCCATTGACAACATTGTTCCTCAGTATGGCATTAAACTCACAAATAGAAATGAAAACGATGACACCACAGCGCCATGCACCTTTTCCCAGTAATAACAACACCTGTAATTATCTAAGGGCCTGTCCACATGACAACGTTTTTTGGTCGAAACGGTGAAGTTTGTTTTTGTTTTGGTCTTTCATTCACACGGAGCCGGTGTTTCGGATGGTGGAGAAAATGGTGTTTTTTGAGAACAGGCTCCAGAGTGGAGAAATCTGAGGGGCCGTCCACACGACAACGTTTTTTGGTTGAAACAGAGAAGTTCGTATTCGTTTTGGCCTTTTGCCCGCACTGAGCCAGCGTTTTGGGCGAAAACTGAGTTTTTTGAGAACAGGGTCCAGAGTGGAGAAATCTGAAAACGCCGGCGTCGCGTTCTCATGTGGACAAACAAACTGCAGCTTTTGGAAAACGATGACATCACAATCCCGTCATCGCCAGACTCCTCTGATGCAGCGAAGCCCGCAGCCCTCGAACTGATCTCCATGGACCATAAGACCGTTGCCGAAATGTGACAGGTGTGGCCCACGTACCGCAGATTACACACACGGATCAATAACAAAGATCACACACGGGTAATTAAACTGTTGGATTTTGAGACCAAGTTATTCTAATAATTCTCAACCTGATTTTATGGCTAAAAACAAAAACATATGTTTAACTTTTGCAGCCATATTTCTGGGATACATCTAAAACAGACTAAATTACCTTAAAGTTAAAAAAAAACGGTGATGAGATCTGCATTATTAAATATTATTATCATTGTTAACAGCGCCACATACAGGTGTGGAAGGTGTATTACATCGTTTTCACTCCGTTGTCATGTGAATATTTATTGATCTGACACGTGTGTGGTCGTGAATTTTTTTTTCAACCCGCAAAAAAACCCCAAAAAGTCCAGGAGCGTTGTCATGTGGACGTAGCCTAAATGGAAGATACAGTAGATATGTTTAATGCCATACTGTGGAACATGCCGGGCAAAGGTACACATCGCCATGGAGACAAGCAGTTACTAGGCAGATTTTATTCCCAGACACTGTAATTACAGATGTTCAATAATAATACGCACTGTTAAATTAAATTAAATGCTCTTGAGGTCAAAATGAGTCCGCTGTGAACTGTCTGCGTCTAATTATGAACCGTTTTATCAGGAAGTGCGCGTTAGAAAGCTAGTTGTTGTTAGAATTGGTCCGCTGCGGCCTCTAAAAGTCGTGAAAAGCGTTTATAAACTGAGTGACGAGGACGCTGTGAACGCTTAAGGGAAGCGAGGAAGAACTTTCAAACCGTTTCAAGAGAACTCGATCTGTTTTTCGCGTTTTTAAAAAGTAAAAATCTGGCGTCTTTAGCGTGGGCGGGGTGACAGTTTGAAAGCCTTAGCGTCTGCCTTGGTTTAAGATGGACGTCTGTGTGGTTGAGGTCGGACCCGCTCGGGGGGGGGCCGCTCTCCTCTGTGCAGAGCTGGTGCGTCGTGTGACTCCTGGAAAAGTGTACAAACAAAGGTCGAACCGTCTCAGTTTTTTTGGGTACTTCATGCTCTCTGCCTCCCCCTGCAGGCCGCGTCAAGGAGTCCTGTAAGAGGGTCCTAGTCCTGGTTTAGACCTGGTTTAGATCCGGGCAGAGCCTCTGTCCCTTTGCACCAGGAGGAAGAGGAGGAGGAGGAGGAGGAAGAGTTTTTACCGTATTTTAACCGTAAAAGTCTGTAGGCGTTACCTGCAGAGGCCTAAATAAAGAAGTGAATGAAAAGAATGGCTACTCCGATATTGAGTAAAATCACCATGACGACCAGGAACGAGCTGGAGCCCTGCAGAGGAGAGACACGAGAGTTAGAGCACGAAGGTGAAATGTTAATCTGTGTGTTGTTCGTACATTCATTTTTCAAAATAAAACCAAAAATAAGAAAATGATAAAAAACTATTTTCTTAATTATTTGTCTCCAAAACTAAAATAAAAAACGGATAATGATTTGTTTTTTTCTGGGTCTAAAACAGGACTAAACCATTTTCAGTCCTGGTTTCAGCCCTGGTCTTAGTCCTGGTCTGGTCCCGGTATGGTCCCAATCTCAGTCCCAGTCTCAGTCCAGGTCCCGGACTCAGTCCTGGTCTGGTCCCGGTCTCAGTCCCAGTCTCGGTCTGGTCCCAGTCTCAGTCTCAGTCCCGGTCTTAGTCCCAGTCTCAGTCACAGTCCTGGGGTCCCAGTCCCGGTCTGGTCCCACCCAGTCTCAGTCCCGGTCTTGGTTTGGTCCCAGTCTCAGTCCCGGTCCCGATCTCAGTCTCGGTCTGGTGCCGGTCTCACTCCAGGTGTCTGTCCTGGTCTCAGTCACGGTCTGGTCCCGGTCTCAATCAGGGTCTGGTCCTGGGCTGGTCCCGGCCTCAGTCCTGGCCTGGTGCCGGTCTGGTCCCAGTCTCATTTCCAGTCTCGGTCCCGGTCTCAGTCCCGGTCTCGGTCCCGGTCTCGGTCCTGGTCTCATTCATGGTCTGGTCCTGGGCTGGTCCTGGCCTCAGTCTTGGTCTAGTCCCGGTCTCGGTCCCGGTCTGGTCCCGGTCTGGTACTGGTCTCGGTCCTGGTCTCAGCCCCGGTCTCAGTCACAGTCCTGGTCCAGGTCTAAGTCCTGGGGTCAGTCCTGGTCCTGGTTCTGGTCCCGGACCTGGTTTAGTCCTGGTTCAGTCCAGCATCACAATTTCAGTCACATAAACAGGAAACATCTGTTATCTGTTGTTTTTTTGTTGTTTTTTTTTCATTTAAACACAAAATCAAAAACTGAAAAAACGAATCATTATCTGTTTTTTCATTTTGGTTTTGGAGACAAATAATGAAGAAAATTGTTTTTTAGTTGAAAAACTAATGAACAAATGACACATGAATTAAATGATCTTAACTCAACTTTATATTGGGTTTTAGATTTGAAAAATACTTAAAGATACAGTATGTAACTTTCTGGAGGTTTCACATCAGCTGCATGATTCCACAGAAAAAGAAAGTTAAAAGAAATAATTTAGAACAAACAATTATGGCTAAAAGAACAAAATTTCCACGGAAAACAAGCAGGACAATGTCTTCGTTCAGGCCAGGTCACGTTTGTGGAGATGCGAGCCCACTCACAATAAGGACGCTTTTTTACAAAAATGTTTTTAGTGCAAAAAACAAACCAAAAAATAAATAAATAAACAGGCTTTTATTTTAGGCTGTTATTTGGTGAAAAGTTACATACTGTGGCTTTAATTTCAAGTAGAAGGACATAATAATATTGGTTCTGTTCTCATGTTTTTCTAATCTTCAGTGATCAACTTTATTTAATGAGATCAAACTTCTTTCATGCTCTAGTCCAGTCAAGATCAAGACCAAGTCAAGATTTAGTCCTGGTTGAGTTTGACTTTAGTCTTGGTCTAGTTCTGGGACCAGAGAACTGTTGCTGAAAAAAAAAAATCATAGACCAAGAGGAGTCTTCATCAGTGAACTCCTTCAGACCGGACCTGGGCCTTGTCCTGCTCCGGGGCCACATACGCCACTTTGTTCGACTCTGACCGGCCCGTTTAAGATCATTTAGAATTACAACATTAACATATTTTATCATTTTACCTCATGCCTGGACTAAAGCTGCAGTGCTTTTATTTTGGAGGTGTTTTTTTAAATGTTATTCTTTGTAAGGCAACCTCATTTTTTCATTGTTTAGTCAGAACATAAACTCAATCTGAGAAGCTCGTCAAAACAATGATATTTACTGACTGATTTACTGTATTTTCCAGGTTATTAGGCTCTCTGGATTATAAGACGTCATTAAATGGTCTATTTTTGAACTTTTTTCACAAATAAACCGCACTGGACTTTAAAGGAAACCCAACAGTGTGATGGGTGAGTGGTTTTGTTTGTTTGTTCGTTCACGGTGACTCTGGGCTTTGTTCAGTTGTGGCGTGTAGGGAGGGTGCTGTCTGTCGCTGGGTTGTCGGCGTGTTCGCAGTGACTCAGTTGTTCAGTCGTGTCTAGAAGCGGCACGTCACGGTCTCTTTTCCGGTTCGTTCCTCTGTTCCGTTCCTCGTCGGCGTGGAGTGATGAGTGTGTCTGTGTGTGTGTTTCGCTGCGCGGTCGCTGTCTGCTCCGTGTGTGTTTGCGGCTTTGTAGTTTACTGAAGTCGTGCTGGGACTCCCGAGTGGATTCGTGTATGGGGCGCTCCGGATTGTGGTGCGTGGTGGTTTTTTGATGCGGTTAGAGGCTTAAGAGCGCAGCTAATACCCCAGAAAATACGGTACTGATTTAATATTTTGCAGAATTTATTTAAGACTTAAGAGAATTGAGTTAAGTATTTTGGCCTCTACAAAATGTTCTGTTTCTTATGTGGCCCCATAGAAAAAATAATTGCCCAATTCTGAGTAAGACTTAAATTTGTTCAGTTTATGTTACAGGAGTAAGATGAGAGAGACTGACTGAGTGCGTCTTGAGGCTGCTCTCCGGCTCCACCTCCAGGTCGATGATGGGCGGTGACCGCAGCGGTGTCGACAGAGTGAGGTCTCTGTTCATCGGCCACGGCTCCGGCTCCTCCCCCTCCGCCGCGTACGACCCCGCCCCTCTGTCCTCGGGCTCCGCCCCCAGAGCCAGGCGGTCCAGTCTCTGCACAGAGTCCACGGAGCCCTCTCTGACCGGGCGCAGCCGCGGTCGGGGCCGCGAGGGGCAGGGCGAGTGTGAGTCGGACAGACGCATGTCCACCGTGTAGTGGTCCTGAGGAGGAGGCACACGGTCAACACAAACATCAATGTCATATAAAAAAACAATAGTCCTGAAACATAAAAGAAACATCGTCATGAGGTTCATTTGGTCTTCTGATAATTTATGTTATTAGTTTTTTTTTCAGACCAAGAGTTTGTTTTCATACCTGACAGTTTTGACTGTTCACTCTCGCTCTTCCTCAGAGTCTCGTGATGTTGCTGTGCTCCTGCTCTTGGTTTAGTCCTTGTTCAGTTCTGGTTTAGTCCTGGTTTAGACCTTGTTTAGTCCCAGTTTAGTCCTTGTTCAGTTCTAGTTTAGACCTGGTTCAGTCCTCGGTTCAATCCTGATTTAGACCTGGTTTAGACCTTGTTTAGTCCTGGTTCAGAACTGGTTTAGGCCTAGTTTAGACCTTGTTTAGTCCTGGTTTAGTCCTGGTTTAGACCTTGTTTAGTCCCAGTTTAGTCCTGGTTTAGACCTGGTTTAGTCCTTGTTCAGTTCTAGTTTAGACCTGGTTCAGTCCTCGGTTCAGTCCTGATTTAGACCTGGTTTAGACCTTGTTTAGTCCTGGTTCAGAACTGGTTTAGGCCTAGTTTAGACCTTGTTTAGTCTTGGTTTAGACCTGGTTTAGTCCTGGTTTAGACCTTGTTTAGTCCTGGTTTAGACTTGGTTTAGACCTGGTTTAGTCCTGGTTCAGTCCTGGTTTAGACCTGGTTTAGTCCTGGTTCAGTCCTGGTTTAGTCCTGGTTTAGACCTGGTTTAATCCTGGTTTAGACCTGGTTTAGTCCTCGTTCAGCCCTGGTTTAGTCCTGGTTTAGACCTGGTTTAGACCTGGTTTAGACCTGGTTTAGTCCTGGTTTAGACCTGGTTTAGTCCTGGTTTAGTCCTGGTAACTTTTTGTCCCTTAAATCGTGATATAATACCAGACCAATCAGGCGCCTTCTTTCCCTGAGGTTCAGAAATCGACACTTTCTCTGCCGCCCTCGATCGGCTTCATTTGACTGGTGCTGTGGGTGATAAATAAGCCCCGCCCCCTCTCACCTTGTAGTCGCCGCCGGAGCGCTCGTCCGTCAGGCGTGAGTGGGCGGGGCTCCAGTGGTGGGTGTGGCCCGCGCTCGTCCTGTGGTTGTGCTGTTTGTGGTTCCCGTAGCCGATCGCGTGCTCCTTTACGCTGTGATTGGTCAAGGCAAAGTCCTGGGGCTTGTGGTGATTGGACGAAACGTGCTCCGCCGCCGCTTTGTGATTGGACGCCGCGTGGTCCGGGCCTTTGTGATTGGTCAGAACGTGCAGCTGAGGCTTGTAGCTGTGATTGGCCGATGAGTGATCCCATGTTTTGTGATTGGACGAGGAGTACTCCCGCGTCTTGTGATTGGACGAGCCGTGTTTTGAGGGCTTCTGATTGGATAACGAGTGCTCCCAGGTTTTATAATGGGAGTTCGTGTCTCGGGGCTTGTGATTGGTCAATGGGGTTTTGTCTCGTGGTTTGTGATTGGCGACGACCACGACGGGCTCGTGGCCGTTGATCTGCCCCTCGGTCTCCTCCAGCAGCGAGGGCGTGGTCGACCGGCTGCTGTACCTGTCCTCCGCCCAGGTGTGGTTAGCCCCGCCCCTCTGCAGATCCAGGCCCCGCCCCTCCACCAGCACCTGAAGAAAAGGTCAAATAAAATACTGTTTACTGTGAAGAGTTTCATTTGTTACTACATATGGACGATACAGCAAATAATCGTTAAATATACATATACAGATTTCAAATTCATCACAATTCTTGAACACAGCAAAAACTGGAGGGTTAAAATTTCTAGGTAAAATATTTCAGAGTTGTTTTTAACACAAAAAGTGTAATTTTAATTATTTGAAAGTTAAATCGGGGCTCGAGTTGGAATCAGTGTGTCATTCGTTCATTTGTTTTTCAAAATAAAACCAAAACAAGAAAAAGAAAAAACTAAAATTGTCTTCCTTATTTGTCTCCAAAACCAAAATGAAAAAACAAATAATGATAAATTTTTTGATTTTTCGATTTTGTGTTTAAATGAAAAATGGAAAAAAACAGACAAAGACCGTTTCCTGTTTACATGACTTAAACTGTGATGCCAAACTGAACCAGGACTGAACTGTTTTCAGTCCTGGTCTGGTCCCGGTCTCAGTCCCGGTCTCAGTCCTAGTCTGATCCTGGTCTCAGTCCCGGTCTCAGTGCAGGTCCTGGTCCCGGTCTCAATCACAGTATAGTCCTGGTCTGGTCCCGGTCTCAGTCCAGGTTCTGGTCCCGGTCTCAATCACAGTATAGTCCTGGTCTGGTCCTGGTCTCAGTCCCGGTCTAGTCCTGGTCTCAGTCCCGGTTTGATCCTGGTCTCAGTTCCAGTCTCAGTCCAGGTCCTGGTCCCGGTCTCAATCACAGTATAGTCCTGGTCTGGTCCCGGTCTCAGTCCTAGTCTGGTCCCGATTTCAGTCCCGATCTAGTCCTGGTCTCCGTCCCGGTCTGTTTCCGGTTTGGTCCCGGACCTGGTTCAGTCCTGGTTCAGTCCGTTATCCGTTTTTTTCCATTTTTCATTAAACAGGTTAAACAGGAACTTTGGTCCAGTGTTAATTAATTAACATTTCCAAAAATGTTAATTTAAACCTTGAGAAATTTGATCCCGGTCTCAGTTCCAGTCTCAATCATGGTCTTGTCCTGGTCCCGGTCTTAGTCCTGGTCCTGGTCCCGGTCTCAGTCCAGGTCCTGGTCCCAATCTCAGTCCAGGTTCTGGTCCCAGTCTACGTCCTGGTCTCAGTCCCGGTCTGTTTCCGGTTTGGTCCCGGACCTGGTTCAGTCCTGGTTCAGACTTCATGAGCCGGTTTCACTTTGAGGAAACCGTGTGACCTCACAGCATTAGGATTCATTCACTCGATGGTAGGCGGGTACTTTTTTAATTTAACCAATCGCTGCTGTTTGGTCGTGACGTTTGTAATGCTCCAAATCCCGTAGGAAGAAGAACAATAACGTCTTTCCCCTTGATAAAATTCATCAAACATTCTCTTTGTTCTGGCTTTAAATCCTCGATCTCGGGAATCGTCGCCAACACAGAATGTCTGTCTTCATCTACATCCATCTCGACGCTTTGTTTTCTGTTGTGCTGTTCCACAAAACAGACACAGACAGAAGCGACGAGTTTGACGTCATGGCCTCACAGCTCACAGCTGATTGGTCGGTGTGCGGTCACAACTTCCGGGGTTCTTGTAAACCGTCTAGTGCACAGGTGTCAAACATATGGCCCCGGGCCAGATCCGGCCCTCAAGACCTTTAATCCATGGCCAAGCTGGGCTGATTTTCTACTAAAAAAGGTATTTGAATTATATTTTCTAGCAATAAACATCAAAATGTTAAAAATTTTTCTGTGGTGTATTATCACAGCAGCGTCTCCAGCGTCTCTGTACGTGGCCCCTCCAGTCCACCAGAGCAGCAGCACAAATGAAGACTTGTCTCTTTCCAAACGCTCTTAAAGGACGATGGGGTTTTGACTGTTGACCGTGACCCCCTCATCAGAAAAATGTCCAACATGAGAAAAGTGGAGCCGAGTGCAGGATTTTACAACAAAAACTGACTTATTCCTATTTACATACAAGTTCATGTTAAAATATTGTGTTGAAATTGTATTTTTCTTAAAGTTTTCAGGTTGTTCATAATATTTATAATATTTTGTAAATAAAATAGTTCATCAATTAAAAACAGATTTCTGTAATAGATTTGTATTTCTCTGCACAAATATTTGAACTTATTATTATTATACTTGTTATTTTTGGGGTTTATATGACATGAGTTTTCTGATCCAGCCACGGAAGGTTATGAACACTAGAGTATCCAAAGGAAACGTACACAAAAGAACATGCAACCTCTACACAGAGAGATCCTGTGAATAAGGTGACCCAGGACCGTGTTGCTGTGAGGTGAGTCTAACCTGTATCTCAGCGTGGTCGTCCAGGGCGCTCTGGCGGTGGAAGCAGGTCTTTCGTGAGCGTTGTTTGGGGGGTGAGGCGGGCGCGATGGGGCTGCAGTCGGGGGTGAGGGCGGACGGGGTGGTGTCGGGGGTGCACAGGGGGCTCTCGCTGCCCGACGACGCAGCGGGTTTGTCCTTTCCGTCCGCGCGCTTCGGCCGTTCACTCTCCAGACCTGCACAATCGCACGGGAAACGGATTCATCAACATCGAAATGTCACGAAAGACTGGAGGAAATTCTGTAACTGTATCAACGATTATAAGTTGCACCGATCGATGTATTTAAATTTCCTGTCAATTTAACCCATAAAAGTGCTCTAATCTGCATTCATCAGGCTTTGAAAACGTACTTAGAACATCTTAGCCTTGATATTTATTGTAGTATTTCAGAAAATGTGGAGATACAGAGCGGGAAACAACACAACTCTCGATCATTTTTTGTGTTTGAAAAGCAGATTTTGTGTGCTAGACGGACCGTTCTCGTAGATGTGGAAGGAGGGAGACAGCTCTTTGGCCGTGATTCGAGCCAGACGACTTTCCTCCAGAGCTTTCTGCGCCACCGACTCTGCAGCCTCAGCTTTACCACGAGCGTGACTCATCCTGGGCACAACAACAACAACAATCACCACACAAATAAACAAATGGAAACCTCAAACACGGACAACAACAGGCGAAATCCTCCAGCTAAGGACCAAACCAAGCCTGTGCTGCCCCCTGCTCCTGACAGGTTTCCCCAAAGACTGTATACTGTATTTTTTGGACTATAAGTTGCACTTTTTTCATGGTTTGGGTCTGTTCTACGACTTATAAATGTTGAGAGTGAAGTGTGGAGAGGCTCTAGTCTTGTGTGTCAGTATCTGCTGCTCCTGTTCCTCCTGTACCACTGTCACTTTGCTCTACTGCGCATGTCTCCTGCAGAAAGAGCCTCTGTCCTGCTGGGTCAGTCCGTAAGAAATCGGCTGTTTTCAAGGAATCTCCCCTATGAGACATCTCAGATTTGGCTGAAAAAATTTCAAAAAATTTCTAAAATTACCAAATGAAAGAATCTCAAATTTTAACTGAATCCCTTGAGTTTTTCCTGAGTTATGGCTCGTTGAAATTTTGGGGTTATGCTCACTTTTTTTGGAAGCCTTAATTTATAAACATGTTTGAGAGACCATAACTTCATAAAAAATAGAGCTAGGAAGCTGAAAGTTTACATTTTTGTAGATTTTTGGTAATAGATTCTGAATCTTTTGTTGGATGTCTTTATTAAGTGGGGCGCTGTGGGCTCCCAAAATCTCACATTTGGTTGCCGCTCAATTTTTTTTTTCAATTTTTGAGGTCCAAGATCTATTTACTTCAAGCAGATATTTACAAACTAACTGTTAAACCTGAATATTTGAGAGAATGACCATTTCTGACAACAATCTCACACTTTTTTGAGCTTTCATGTGGACGGTGTAGAGTCCCAAATATGGACACAGACCAAATGTGATCTTTTTGGCTCCTTCTTTGGACCCTCGGCTCCCCATGTGGCCACAGTTAGATGTTACTAAAATTTTTACCAGAGAAACTTTGGCAAATTCTGATTAGTTTAAGGTAATAAAAACATCTACTGTTAACCTTCATTTCAAACGGAATTTTTGAAAATGAGCTCTCACAGGTCATTTTTGGTACTTTTCCAATTAGGGCGGCTGATTTCATATGGACTGACCCTGCTGCAAGTCATGAAATCTGCACCTGAAAACTGTAATCGAGCAGCAGAAAGAAAGTTTGGAGTGAGAAACTTGTGAGCGACTGGGGGAAATCGGGGATGGAGAACACAGCTTTACGGTAACCAGGAGGATGCACCATGAAACTTTCCTGAAGTCACTGGATGGATGGACAAAGCCTGGACTTCAGTGACACCGAAACCATCCTGTCGGGATTCAGAAAGACCCCAATAATTCTAACTGGAACTGATGCTGAATCTGACGACAGCGACACAGAAGAGGAAGCGTCGCTCTGTTTACCTCTGGAGGTCGAGGAGTTGTTCAGAAGTGACACCGAGGATGAAGAATTAAATGGATTTAGTGATTTGGAGTGAGATGAGAGTTTGTTAAACTTGTTCTGTTCTGTTGTTTATGTTATATTTATCTGAAGAACTGTTCATATGTGACGTTAACAGTCTGTTCTTCTCTCTTCTATTGTTTTTACTACAACTTCACTTTAAACAGGAAATGTCAGTCCCTGGTCTCTGATTTAATACAATAAATTTCCCCCAAAAAGTGCGACTTATATATGTTTTTTCTTCTTCATTGCGCATTTTTTGGCTGGTGTGACTTATACTACGGAGCGACGTATTGTCCGAAAAATACGGTAAGTGTTGCCTCGCGATCCTAATCAGCACTAAACAGGAAATCCAAAGCTCTTCTATATCATTTCAAACAAACAAACTCCATGATGACTCGACCTCGGTGAAGTTTTCTTATAATGGATGGAAGTCTGGGAAAAATCAAGCAAATAATGACAATGTCACATTTGTCTTTGCACCACTGCTTATTTTTGGCTCGTGATACAAAGGCAGAGAACAGGAACTGACAAATAAGGGTCAAACGTCAATTTTGAGTCCAATATTTTTCGCATACAAATATATCTTCATTATAGCAACTAGCTGTTAAATTTTGGGAGCCTGACTTTTGTCTAGACAAAACAGAAACTTTGAAGTCATTTCTCTCAGTTTCACACTCTGGAGAGTTAAGCTCTTTTGCCTTTGTAGGACAGAGTTGATGGCGTCACACTCTCTTAGTCCACTTCTATCACTCACTCTATCTACGCTCTCACCTGGACAGTGCGATCTCGGCCTTCTGCTTGGCCATGTCTGAAGCCTTCTCCGCCGCCTCCACCGACCGGTCGACCTTCTCGCGGATCTTGCTGGCCCTCAGGGGGATCAGGTTCTTGCGTTTGCCGCTGACCAGGACGTTCTGTTTGTACTTGCCCTCCTCTTTGGTGCCGTCGGGGAACGTGGTGCAGCCGTAGCCGTGCCGTTTGTTGCCGAGCCACTCTCCGGAGTAGGTGAGTCCGTCGGAGCGCCGCCCGATGCCCAGGCCGGTCCTCTGGTCCGTCCTCCACTCGCCCGCGTACATCTCTGTGACCGTGGCGTCGATGGGAGCTCCCTGACACACAGGAGGATATGAAGAGGTTAAGCTCTGATGAAGAGTTCAGGTTAGTTCAGGTTAGACAGTTTTCATTCTAGGTCTGATTTAAGGATGCAAATAATCTGAATAATCATTAGTTGATATTAAAATAACTGTAAACTGCAGCAGTCTGATAACACGGCCGGTTGTTAGGCCCCTCCCACTGCACAGAAAGACAATGTACAAGCTTTAAATCTTTCACAAATGGAGTTGAAAACAAGGAATGTGTGTTGGGTTAGTGACCTGTAGTTTCTTCTGGCAGTGGGTGGTGTTAGATTATCTGGGCAGGTCTTACACACCTGTGACTGTGGCGTGTCTCACCTGTTGTGACGGGGCCAAATCACTGCTAAAAATCCAACATGTTCAGCCACAAATGTAACAGTAGGTGCAAGATGCAAGTATTTGCAAATCAATTAACATGGCTCAGTTTCCATATTTGTAAAACATAAGATGTATTTAAACTGTTACATTTGTGGAACATGTTGGATATGTTCCACATGTTCACAATGTTTTGGCAGGAATTTGGCCCCATATTTTTCTCACCCACTGCCTGTGGTTGGGTTTATACTCACAATGGGTGGGGCTCACACTCACCTGCTGGCTCTGGGTGTGTCTGACCCTGCATTCGATTATCCTCCGACTCCCACTTGGACTTCGGATTTGACGTCACGTCCGAGTTGAAATGCATTATTCTGTTTGGCATGTCGGATTACGTGGATTATGATTATGACTGTTCCCTCATTTTATGAAAACGCTGCCACTTTAATTAATTTAATTCCTGAAATTTCTCTTCCGTTACAACCTCAGGGACGTTATCACCCTTTAAATCAAGTATTTGTTCAATATTGGCCTCACCACAACACGACTCCCAAACCCACAGACAAAGATACAGACGTGGTAAAGTACTGCAGTAACACAAATGCCTGAAACTGTCATTTAAACCACCAAAGTGTCCAAACACAATAAAACATTTCATATTTACACCTATTTCATATTTACAATCCTTGCTCAGTTTACTTTTTATGCCGCCGTGGTCCGAGTCGCGCCGTCCTTGGAAATCTGTTTCGGAAAGATAATCGAACGCAGGGTTAAACACACCTGCTGATTGTGGGTGGGGCTTTTCTCTCCTGCTGGCTGAAGGAGTGTCTCACCTGTTGTAGGAGGATTTTACACTCACCTGCTGGCTGTGGGCGTGTCTTATCATCAGTGGGCGGGTCTTACACTCACCTGCTGGCTGTGGGCGTGTCTTATCATCAGTGGGCGTGTCTTACACTCTACCTGCTGGCTGTGGGCGTGTCTTATCATCAGTGGGCGGGGCTTACACTCACCTGCTGGCTGTGGTTGGACTGCAGGTCGGAGCTGACGGTGCTCATGCCGGTCTCGCTGCAGTACGAGCTCTGTTTGCTGAGCTGAGAGGCCAGAGACGACTTGGACTCGGAGCGGCGCAGCTTGAGTCCGCTCAGGATGGACTGACGCAGGCGCCCTTTACGCTTTCGCCGCTCCGCTTCACTGGGAGCGGTCAGAGCGAAACCGCCGCGACCCACAGGACTCAGGCCTGGAACAAGAAACAAAACATCATCAGAACCTGTGTCAGACTTTCCTCCAGTATTTGAGTAAAATGTGTCTCAGTACAGATATATCATGTAAGCAGCTCTTGAGGTCAAAATAAATCAAAATATGTGAGAGAGGCTTAAGTTATCTGCACAAATCAGTTCACCTGTTGTAGTTTCAGCTAAATCAGTTCATTCTGGTCGTGATAAAACGAGCTCAGATTAAAGCCTAACTTCACTAACAGCCTCAGACAGAGCAGTGCCTACAGTTAGCATCACACCCCCAGAGGACATCAGCTGCAGTATCCAGAGCCCGGACAGACCTGACACAGCGGCGTTGGAGGCGTCTCCGGGCGGGACGGGCCCCTCCTCGGGCTGCAGGGGCCCGGGGCCGCTGTGGTCCGACCTCAGAGAGTTTATGGACGTCCTGAGCGGGAACAGGATCAGCGCCGCCATCCCGTACGGAACGCTCTGACGCACGCCGTAACCGTGACGCATCCCGCCCAACCACTGGCCCTGGTACGTACCTGAGAGACAACGGACAGTACATGAAACAAACACTAGAGGGAGCAGTGGTTCTCACATCACAGACAATAATCTACCACTGTAAGAACGAAAGTCAGTCTTGAACAGAACTTTAAAAGTGATAATATTAGACTAAATTAGGGTTAGTTATCTTAGGTTAATTACTCTCACAGATCCAAATATGGACTAACTCAACTAAGTCGTACCTATAGTCAGTGTTGTGCAAGTTCACACTTTTCATGAACTAGTTCAAAGTTCAGTTCACACTTGTTCAAAGTGAATAGTTCACGTTCATAGTTCACAATTTTAATTTTGAACTAGTTCAAAGTTCAGTTCATTTTATATTTAGATGAGATCTGTAAATGAAAGGCTGCATTTATTTTTCAAACTGACTTCTAGTTTACAACAACTTTACAAGATCCACTGTTGGACAAGTGACTTTAAAACTGTAATGTTTTATTTATGACTTGTTACTGTCATTTCAAAGTCATTTGTTACATTACAATATTACTGCATTTAAAATGTAAAACATTATATGACTATTGCAGCACTTTTAATTTACTCTCACCAAAAGAACTGTTAAGATGCTGAACTTTTGCGCCGTATATGGACTGAACCAGGACTAAACCAGGACTAAACCAGGACTAAACCAGAACTGAACCAGGACTGAACCAGATCTAAACCAGGACTAAACCAGGTCTATACCAGAACTGAACCAGGACTAAACCAGGTCTAAACCAGGTCTAAACCAGGACTAAACCAGGACTAAACCAGAACTGAACCAGGACTGAACCAGGTCTAAACCAGGAATAAACCAAGACTAAACCAGGACTGAACCAGAATTGAACCAGGTCTAAACCAGGACTGAAACCAGGACTGAACCAGGTCTAAACCAGGAATAACCCAAGACTAAACCAGGACTTAACCAGGTCTAAACCAGGAATAAACCAAGACTAAACCAGGACTGAACCAGAATTGAACCAGGTCTAAACCAGGACTGAACCAGGACTGAACCAGGTCTAAACCAGGAATAACCCAAGACTAAACCAGGACTTAACCAGAATTGAACCAGGTCTAAACCAGGACTAAACCAGAACTGAACCAGGACTAAACCAGGACTAAACCAAGACTAAACCAGGACCAAACCAGGACTAATCCTGGACTAGAACTTGGAATCTCGGACCGCCCCTGAGAGAACCCGAGTGCGATCGGGCGTCAGCTGCGTTTAGCTCGGTGGAGCGTGGACTTCTGCGTCGGTCCTTTCGCTCAGGATCACGGTCTACGCGGCTGTACCTCCGGCGTTTCACCGCTGCTGATATCGCGGTGATTTTAGCAAATTTGTATGAAGAAAACGAAAAAACCCACCATTTCAGTCCAGGTTAAAAAGCATTGTGACGCGCGTTACTGACATTTGTACCAAGTAAAATAATACGCGCGTGGAGCAGCACGTCCTGTGCCTGTAGAGCGTCAAAAAATAGGATCCATCCTATTTTTAGAGGCTCTACACGAGCGTAGGCGTCAAAATACACAAAGAGCATGTATCTGTTGTTGTATTTGTGTATTTACCATCAGCACATTTGTCTCCTGGGCAGTTGTGTATCAAGTGAAAGAGCCCAGATCCACACAGACTGTTAATTAGTGCTTTGAAATTTACTTTTGAAATCCTTGCGTTTGCCGTGGTCAGCCTGTACAGAAGGTAAATACAAGCAGCTAAACGCGCCCAGTCAAGTTTGATTGACTTTCCCATTGAGAGACACAAGAGCCCGTACGTTCCGTTAAAGCTGCCGGTGGAGTCGCCTTCGCGTTGACACGCGGCTGTGGTTTCGCGAGGTGAAGTGCGAGCAGATCGTCACTCGTCAGGTGAAAACAAATTCCGACGTTTAACCCCAACAGTGACGTACGTCGTTCATCTCACATAATTTGAACAAATTCACGTTCAAGTTCTTGATTTACAAAAGTGTTGCGTTCAGTTCAAAGTTCACTGAAAAATGAACGTGTTCAATGAACGCGTTCTTTTGAACTCGTTCATGCACAACACTGAGTAATAGATTACATGTACCGGAGTTACGTAATCAGAGTACATATGATGAGTAACTGTATTCAGTTACAGTTACTGTTTCAGTGAGTGGTAATTAGATTACAGTTACTTTGTTGAAATAAATGGATTACATGACGGTATTTTCTGTTTTCACATTTCGGGCTATATCCTTTTTTTTTTTTTTTCCCCCCCACAGTATTCCACTCATTGCCGGACACTGAACCAGGTCCAAATCAGGTCTAAATCAGGTCTAAACCAGGTCTAAACCAGGTCTAAACCAGGACTAAACCAGGACTAAACCAGGACTAAAACCAGGACAAAACCAGGACTAAAACCAGGTCTAAACTGGGACTAAACTAGGACTAAACCAGGACTATAACAGGACTAAACCAGGATTTAACAGGACTAAATCATGCTGTATGAACCGTGTCTCCTCTTCTTCTATCAATAATATTTTTAATTTGGTTCAGTAAAGTCTGTCTTTTTATTTTCTTTTATCAGACAAAACATCTTATGTGAAGATTTCCTCGTCTTTGCTTCTCTACAGCAAATCAAGTAATCCAAAGTATTCAGATTACGTTACTCACTTTAAGTAATTTAATGGATTAGGTTACAAACTACATTTTGGGGGATGTAATCTGTAGGGGAACATTTTAAAAGCCAAATTCCCAACACTGCCTATAGTCTGTATAAAAGAAGTGGACTAAGAGTGTGACGTCACCCACAGTGTTCAGCGTCGCTCAAATGAGGCTCATGATGCAGACGGTGACAGGAGCGAATCTGGAGCCAGACTCTCTGTTATGAATAGGATTTTTTTTGACAGACAAAATAGCAAAAAAAAATTGAAGATCACGTGGAGCGGATTAATCTAAACATTTTAAGACCAAAATGACGAGGCTCACAGCAGCAGGTACAGAGAAAGGAGCCACAAGATCTTAATGTAAAGTCAATTGGAGCCAGAGTCAGAAGGAGCCGGAAGAGCCTCCTGGAGCAGTGTCCGCTCATATACACGGTCTATGGTCGTCCCCGTCCCACAGTTTGAGAACCCCTCCACTACAGGGAGCAGGGGTTTATTCATCCACCAAATCTTTTATTCCTTCTGCCATAAGGCTTTGAAATGGAAAGTGAATTTGCTACTGTGTCCCTGATGCTCTGTGGTTTGAACGTACGGCGTCTGTCTTTTCTTTTATTATTTATAGATTGTGAACGACCAGAGATGTGCGAACTGAACTGCCCTTTGGGATTAATAAAGTTGTTGATTGATTGATTGATTGACCAAACTGAGTCTGTCGCTTTGTACAGTTCTGTACTTTTAAAAACAGAACATCATCTTTGTTAAACTATCATCATGGTAGAGAGTTTCTGTTTGGTTCTTAAAGCTCCAGTGTGTAACTTTCTGTAGGTGGCACATCACCTGCATGATTCTATGGAGATATAAAGTTAAAACCGTACTGTGGAACATTCTCCATGACCATGTAGATCAGGGGTGTCCAAACTTTTTTCATCAAGGGCCACATATCTAAAGACAGACGAAGCAGAGGCCGATCGAGGGCCGTAGACTGGAGCTCAATACAGTGAATAATTAAAATATGTGCACATTTAACATGTTAGAATGAATAAAGATTGATGGCTCATTCTAAGAGCCGTAAAACCACACACTAAATATTAAGTATGAGCTTTCTCAAGGTAGATTTAAAAAAAAACTTGCAGTAAAAAGTTCATTTTTAATTGATGCAAGGTGATTTGGGCCAATTCACCTGGAAGCGTGAGGGCCAAGAAAAATTTGTCTGAGGGCTGCATTTGGCCCCCGGGCCATAGTTTGGACATGCCTGATGTAGATAAACAAGTTGTAGGTCATACTGTGGAATATTAAAGCCAAAAACAGGAAAAAAAAGCAGGAGGCCAAATAAGGTTTGTGGAGATGCAAGCCCGCTCACACTAGACTCATGTTTTTCAATGGAATTAACACAACCAACATGAAAAAAACATGATTATATATGAGTCATTTAGCCAAACAAATATATTATTTGTTTGAAAGTGATACTGGTGCTTTAATGGTGAAACTTTACTGGTTGGAGGCTCATCTATTATTGAGATGTGGCTAGAATGTTCCAGAGTGTGGCATTCATCTGAGTATTTCTATGGACACAAGCAGATGACGTCACCAGGTCAAATTACAGGTAAGAATCTGAAACACTTGATTGAGATGTGAGCGACACTGTGGACACAAATACATAATATTTTGAACGATTGTTGAAAACGTTCACTTCAAATGAGGTGAAATGAAAAAAATACAAACCATAAATGAGTTTCTGGACGATGTTCAGAGTGTGATGTTCCAGCTGTGCTCTTTTAATCCACAATGAGCACCTTAAACAGTTACGACTCGCCCCCTGTGGGCTTTGATTCGACCTACAGGGGGCGCTGAGAGTCTGCGAGGGCTGTTTGTGCTTCTTCCAGCTTTTTCATGTTTTTCAAATATGATTTAGTTTTAGCAAAGTGAAAAGTTGAGAATAAAACACTGAAAATTACAGGAAGTCGTTCTAGTTCCAATAAAGAATCTCCGTCGTCAGTAAACAAAAATCCATCCAAAACGCGGGGACTTTAGAGAGTTGGATGAATTTGATTTAGTTTTATCATATTTATCCATTACTCACAAACTAAATCTGGTTTGAAGGATATTGAGCAATTTGGCATAAATGTTTGGAACAGAGTCATCCTTAATTCTGTGTTGCAACAAACCATCCAAGCAGAATTTTTTCTTATTGCCAAATTCATTTCTGAACGTTTTTATCTCCGATCTGAACCTCGAAACACAAATCCTTCCAGTGATGTGATTCAGTTACAGCGCAAATGTGTCCTGTGCAAATAAAACCCGACAAAAACACAAAACATGTAAATGACGACAAAACTGAACTGAACTTAAAAGTGATAAAACTTTATTCAAATCATAAAACAGACAAAAACATCGACAAAATTATAAAAAACATAAATTATAAAAACTAAAAACAGAAATCATATTTTTTTAAAAGCAAATTCCAAAACACAACATACACACGTGATACTGGGCAAATAATAACAGTTTAACAGAACAGATGAAGGTCAATGCAAAAAGGTTCACAGTAAAGTAAAAATAAGTTGTGCAAAAATAATAATAAATAAAAAATAAAGTTGAATCTGTGATACAAGAGGCTGAATCCTGAAATACAAACTCCACTTTTAATGGTTTATGACATGTGCACTAAAATAAAAACCCTAAAATAAAGCGTTACTTTCATATTTTCTACTAGTTATGCAAGATATTTTCAGAGAGATTTAAAACAAAAAAGTTCAGTGATTGTTTGGGCTGCACCATCAGAAAAAGATGCAATATTTGACATAGTTTTTAATGGCAAAATCTAAAACGGCCCAAGTCTAATGTAGAATTTCACAAGGAAAATCATGAATAAAAATTGTACGCTTTTATAAAATGGAGAAGTTTGTGTTGTAATATTGTGTCCGACAGTATTTGACATCATTCCGTAGGCCAGTATTTTCACAGAATGTAAATAAACTAAGGATGCACCGAAATGAAAATTTGTGGCCGAAACCGAAAATCAACTGTGGTAAAGTTTTTCACATTTTTTTTAATATTGCATAAATAGTCTAGAATAAAATTTTAGACATGTTTTTAAAAGAAAGTAAATGTTTATTCTTTAAATGTTTATTCTTTAAATATTCCAGTCGACTTTCCTGTAAGTTTTTCACTCATATTAGGCTCGGTCTTCAAAGAAAACAATTCTAAAAAAAAACTTTAGTGCATTAAAGTGAATAAACATGAATGAATTATTGTCCTTTTGTCACAAGTCTGCTGAGCCACAGTAGAGAGGATAATAATGAAACAGAAGGCTCAAGTAAATAATAATACTTACACTTAAATATGTGTATCATTCGTTCATTCATTTTTCAATATAAAACCAAAAATAAGAAAACAAAAAAAACAACGATTTTCTTCATTATTTGTCTCCAAAACCAAAACGAAAAAATGGATAATGATTCGTTTTTGTGTTTAAATGAAGAATGGAACAAACGGATAACGTTTCCCGTTTACATGACTTCCGTGACGGTGATGCCGAACTTTTGCACTACATACGGACTGAACCAGGACTGATCCAGGTCTGGGACCAGACCGGGACCAGACCGGAGGCTCAGAGCCCGTGGCAGGGCCGGAGCTCAAAGGCTGAGGCTCGGACCCTGTGGAGGCTCGGAGTCAAAGCTCGGAGTCCACTCTGCTCCCGGTCTCAGTCCCAGTCTCAGTCCTGCTCTGGTCCCGGACCTGGATCAGTCCTGGTTCAGTCCGGCACTGCAGTCACGGCACTGATGTAAATGGGAAATGGTCATCAGTTTTTTCCATTTTTCATTTAAACACAAAATTGAAAACTGAAAAAACGAATCATTATCTGTTTTTTCATTTTGGTTTTGGAGACAAATAATGAAGAAAATCGTTTTTTCTTTTTCTTATTTTTGGTTTTATATTGAAAAACGAATGAACGAATGATACACGGATTCACTTATAATAATAATAATAATAATAAGTGTGAGTTTGTAACCTAATAAACACTTTTTTTGGTGCACTGACAGTAGGACTTTAGCACCGTGCCCAAGCACAGATCACCGTTACTCATACGAGAAATAAAGTGACTAAAATCCGCTCTAAAACACTCAGTGAATCTGCGCTCACCTTCAGTAAGGACTGTGACAGACAGAAGTTTAGCTGCGGCTCGTCTCCGTCTGTCCTCACCGCTCCGACCTGTTTTTATCTCCACAAACTCACAGAGGAGCGCGGAATCATAAAAGGACTAACATCAGCCTCATTCATACTGCTGGACTTTTATTCTCCGCTTAAGCGTTCGCTGCCACATGTAAACACACAGCGGCGTGTGATGACGTCATGAGGTGTGGCTCGGTTCGGTTGCGCAGGTGTGACTGCGGAACATCGAACCCACAACAATCGACATGACGACACTTAAAAGAAGAATCATCACGTCACTCACTCCACCAAAAGCTGAATGTGTCTTTTTTGCAATATTCAGCCAAATATATTCTGTTGCTGAACATTCGGTGCATCTTCTAATATAAACAAATCAAGATTTTACACTTAATGTTTTATATTTGTTCTGTTTTCACGTTGAGCCGTTCACTTGAGTCATTTTGAGTCTTGGAATCTGCCGCACAAACTCACCCAAAACTGAGCAGACTTCCTCTTTATATTTTTGGTACCGAGTCCAAATTTGTGTTGCCAGTTGGTGAAGTTTTTTCCAGATTTTGCATTGAAGCTGCTCAGTCTTGGGCGAGTGTGTGCGAGAAGATTCCAAGACGCAGAGTGACTTTTCTTTGGGACTGAACGGCTCAACCTGAAAACAGAACAAAAATAAAACATTAAATATAAAGTCTTGATCCGTTTCTGTACATTCTGTGAAAATTTTAGCTTATTTTAACAAGAACTGACAAAATTACTTGCAAAATGATGTCAGATTTATTTATTTTTGGTTAAATCTCCAACAGGAAAAGGGTCATTATTTTAAAATACTGAGATGGAGACATTTGTCAGTGTGAGGGACATGAGGACACGGGACAAACTGCTCTCCGTCATGGACACTCCTGCTCACCCACTGCACCAGAGGGACGGATAATACTCCCTACAACTGTACAGCAACTCACCCGCTGCACCAGACTACAGAGCAGCTCTCCATCCCCTCCCAAGCAGATCGCCAAAGGATTTCTAAATTAAAATTTGTGTAAAATTTTATTGATTAAATGCCCATTATGTGAAATGCCGTTTCCCTGACTTAAACTGTGATGTCGGACTTTTGTGCCGCGTACGGACTGAACCAAGACTGAACCAAGACTGAACCAAGACTGAACCAAGACTGAACCAAGACTGAACCAGGGCTGAACCAGGGCTGAACCGGTCTCAGCCCTGGTCTCAGCCCTGGTCTCAGCCCTGGTCTCAGCCCTGGTCTCAGCCCTGGTCTCAGCCCTGGTCTCAGGTCTCAGCCCTGTCTCAGCCCCTGGTCTCAGCCCTGGTCTCAGTCCCTGGTCTCAGCCCCTGGTCTCAGTCCCTGGTCTCAGTCCCTGGTCTCAGTCCCTGGTTCGGTTCAGTCCCTGGTTCGGTTCAGTCCTGGTTCGGTTCAGTCCCTGGTTCGGTTCAGTCCCTGGTTCGGTTCAGTCCCTGGTTGGTCTCAGTCCCTGGTCTCAGTCCTGTCTCAGTCCCTCTCAGTCCAGTCCCTGGTCTCAGTCCCTGGTTCGGTTCAGTCCCTGGTTCGGTTCAGTCCCTGGTTCGGTTCAGTCCCTGGTTCAGTAAAGTCCTGGTTCAGTAAAAGTCGGTAAAGTAAAACCAGGGCTGAACCACGGTCTCAGTCTGGTCTCAGTCCCGGTCTCAGTCCCGGTCTCAGTCCCTGGTCCAGTCCCTGGTCTCAGTCCCCAGGTCTCAGTCCTGGTCCGTCGTCTCAGTCCCTGGTCTCAGTCCCTGGTCTCAGTCCTGGTCCAGTCCTGGTCTCAGTCCCTGGTCAGTCCTGGTCTCAGTCCCTGTCTCAGTCCCTGTCTCAGTCCCTGGTCTCAGTCCCGGTCTCAGTCCGGTCTCAGTCCCCGGTCTCAGTCCCCGGTCTCAGTCCCCGGTCTCAGTCCCGGTCTCAGTCCCGGTCTCAGTCCCGGGTCTCAGTCCCGGTCTCAGTCCCGGGTCTCAGTCCCGATAAACTTTTTTCCATTTTTCATTTAAACACAAAATCGAAAACTGAAAAAAACCGAATTGTTATCAGTTTTTTCAGTTTGGTTTTGGAGACAAATAATGAAGAAAATACTTGTTTTTTTTGGTTTCGTTTACTTATTTTTGGTTTTGTTTTGAAAAACGAATGAGATTGTGCAGCCCTGGTGTTTGGTTAAATCTTTCTCAATCGCCCGACATGAGGAGGGTCAGATTTTAACCGTCAGATCACACAGAGTACGTCTTTATTGTGGAACTTTACCTCCGTCGGAGTACGTCTCGGTGCCGTATCCGTCCTGCAGCCCGTTGCTCCACGTGCCCTCGTACCTGGCGCCGCTCGTGGTGCTCTCCAGCTGACCGTAGCGCCCCTTCAGACCCTGCGTCCACTCGCCGCGGTACTCCCAGCACGCCTTGGTCTCCACGCCCACGCCGTGCCGCTTCCCCTGGGCCCACGTGCCTTTGTAGGAGCCTCCGTTGGGCCAGCTGTAGACGCCCAGGAGCTCGAAGCCGTGGCTCCAGGCCCCGGCGTACTCCCCCTGGGTCTGGGGTCCCGTGCACACGCCCCTGCCGTGGGCCTTCCCCTGGTCCCACCCCCCGCAGTACCACCCCCCATCGTCGAAGTCAAACCTGCCGCCACTGGACATGCATAAACACAGGGGCGCGCACGTGGGGCCGGGGGCGTGCACCAGACTCCGAGTGGGGGAAAAAAAAAGAAAAGCTGGCAAAAGCTCACCTCAATTTCCACCAAAACTAGGGTCCGTTAAGATCTGTGGACAAAATACAGTCTCCAAACGTCAAAAAAAGTGAAGAATTTTGCACGAAAAAATGAATATAGTGAGGCAAATTTTTAAATGAGATGCAAAACTGCTGTGAGAAACTTTTTAAAAAATTGAAAAAGAAAAAGGAAGAGCAAGATTAGAAGTTCGAGCAACGTTAGACTTGAATTTTAGTTTCCCACCCCAAAAAAGGAAAAAAATGCTTATAAATCCTTAAAACAGTGACACAAAAAAAAAAAAAAAATGAAATCACAAAAAAAAAAATCCACAAAATTGCAACTTTTTAATGAGAATTTAAACCAGTCGCGTCTAAGATTGTGACATACTTTAAAAAAAATTTAAACTGTACAGAATTTTGTATCCTGAATTGGCAAAAATCACTTTAACAGCCCGAGATGATTTAAAAATCTGTCGCCGTAACAAAAAAGCGAGTTATTTCATTGCACGCTCCAAAATATTAAAGAATTCTACGTTAGAGTTTCAGCTTCTTAAAATAATTCTATAAATAGCTTTAATAATATAACTTTAAAGGTGTGCTTAAGTTGTTTTAAGTGCTAACCTGGGCAGGGCAGGGTTTTATCGTTCTTAATTCTTAAATATTGATAAAGCTGAGTGAATGAATAAAAAGCTGTATTAAAATAGTAGTAATATATGCGCTATAGACTCTAAATGCAAGCATGCAGTTTAATAGAAATTACAGACTAGAAATTAAACAAATAATTCTGTGACAAATGGAGCTTTAAGTGAGAGTGACCAGACGGTGATTTGTCCCAGTTTTGTACAAGAAATGTCCCAAGTGTGTCTATTTTTGACTCATTTAACACCTAACAAGAGTAAAAAGTGTCTTAAATTGTAATTTGTGAAGGTAAAACAAAAACAAAATCTGCTTAAAACGTGAAAAAACTTGACTCACATTTTAGCCTCTGCCTACAAATTTACCTTAATTATGCACTCTTTTTACAATTTTATCATTACTAAGCACTAAAAAAAAGAGTGTATTTCTTATTTTTGACTTGGTAATTCTGGTCACCCTGCTACAAATGCTTAGAATAATGTGAATTTGTTGACCTAATTGCAAATAAAAATGCACAAATGTGGATTTAGGGCTGAGTAGAGAACGCAAGTGAAAGCTGGTGCACGTATTTGGTAAAAATTAAGCCTTAAATTCCGAATGGCTGCATATAATTGGCGTTTTGAGCAGTTTTAAGTTGATTTTTGCTTCGTTTTTCATGCTGTTTGGTCTCCTCTGGGAGCTTAGGCCTTGTGCATGGATGCTAATGCTATTTTAGGCCTATGACAAGCAATAACTCAAATAAACACCCGCGGATTCCCAGAGCACTTTTAAAACACAAACACGCAACAATATGCAGCTTTAAACCCAGAAATGCTTGGAAAATCTCCCGTTTTGGTGAGAAATATCCGGAAAAAAGCCCCAGTGTGAGAGAAGGGAGCAGCTCAGGGGGGGAAGGTCCAGTCCGGGTCCAGGCTCCGGCGCGCGATTTTCGGCGTAGAAAATGGAAGAGGCGCGGGGCGGAGGCGCTGGAGGGTGAAGCCGAGGAGCCGAGGGAGGTGGCCCGCGTTTCGCCCGCTCTCCCCGGGGTGTGTGTGTGTTTTATCGGGCCCGGTTGTCGCTCCGAGGCTGGGCTCCAGAAGAGTCCGACGCTGAGGCTGCGAGGAGCGGTCCGACGGCAGCCTCCCTCCCGCGGAGCTCTTAAAGGGGCCGCGGAGGAGGAGGAAAAAGTTCACGAAAAACACCGAGAAAACGAGACTAAACCAGGTCTGGACCGGGATTAAATGGGTTTAAAGCAGCACTGTGGAACCTTTCACCTGCTTCAACCATGGAAATGTTATTACTGTGCATTAAACGTGTTAAATGCTAAATAAATTGAAAATCATGCATTCTGACTGTGTTTGGGCTCGCCTCTCCACAGATCTGACCTGTAACTTTGTTTAGTTTTGTCCCATGCTTGTCCCTTTTTATTGTTTTGCTTGAAATATTCCACAATATGGCATTAAACACACCAATTTTTCATGAATAAAGGTGTTTAAATGCCATTCTGACTGTGATTGGGCTCGCCTCTCCACAGATCTGACCTGTAACTTTGTTTAGTTTTGTCCCATGCTTGTCCCTTTTTATTGTTTTGCTTGAAATATTCCACAATATGGCATTAAACACACCAATTTTTCATGAATAAAGGTGTTTAAATGCCATTCTGACTGTGTTTGGGCTCGCCAATCCACAGATCTGACCTGTAACTTTGCCTAGTTTTGTCATCTCCTTGTCTCTTTTTATTGCTTTGTTTGGAATATTCCACAGTAAAGCATTAAACGTATCTATTTTGCATTCTTCAAAGCAAAAAATGAGCTAAAAGTTCACAAAAACACAGAGAAAACGAGACTAAACCAGGTCTGAACTGGGATTAAATGGGTTTAAAGCAGCACTGTGGAACCTTTCACCTGCTTCAACCATGGAGATGTTATTGCATGGTCTATTTTGCATTAATAGCTCGTGTTAAATGCTAAATAAATTGAAAATCATGCATTCTGACTGTGTTTGGGCTCGCCTCTCCACAGATCTGACCTGTAACTTTGTTTAGTTTTGTCCCATGCTTGTCCCTTTTTATTGTTTTGCTTGAAATATTCCACAATATGGCATTAAACACACCAATTTTTCATAAATAAAGGTGTTTAAATGCCATTCTGACTGTGTTTGGGCTCGCCAATCCACAGATCTGACCTGTAACTTTGTCTAGTTTTGTCACCTGCTTGTCTCATGTCATTGTTTTGCTTGGAATATCCCACTGTAAAGCATTAAACGTATCTATTTTGCATTCTTAAACTCAAAAAATACGCAAAAAGTTCAGAAAAACAACGATAAAATGGATTAAACCAGGTCTGAACCAGGATTAAATGGGTTTAAAGCAGCACTGTGGAACATTTCACCTGCTTCAACCATGGACATGTTATTACTGTGCATTAAACTTATCAATTTTTCATGAATAAAGGTGTTTAAATGCCATTCTGACTGTTTTTGAGCTCACCAATCCACAGATCTGACCTGTAACTTTGTCTGGGTGTCACCTGCTTGCCTCATGTTTTTGCTTTGCTTGGAATATTCCACAATATGGCATTAAACATATTTATTTTTGCATTAATAGCAGGTGTTAAATGCAAAATACTTTGAAAAACAAGCATTCTGACTGTGTTTGGGCTCGCCAATCCACAGATCTGACCTGTAACTTTGCCAAGTTCTGTCCCATGTTTGTCCCTTTTTATTGTTTTGCTTGGAATATTCCACTGTAAAGCATTAAACATATTTATTTTACATTCTTAAACCCAAAATACATTGAAAAACATGAATCTTCTTTAGATTGTGAGTAGGTTCTCCTCTCCACAGATCTGACCTGTAACTTTGCCTGGTTGTGCTGTATCTGCTGTATGTGCTATAAAAAATAAAGTTGATTGTTGTTTTATTGTTTTTTATTGTTTTTTTAATTATGTTCTGTAGCACTTTTATAAATAAAGTTGTGGTTGAAGTTGGATTAATCTTCATAAAAATGTCATTTAAAATTTTGCAGGATAAAAAAAAAAATAATAATTAAAAAAATGGTGTTAGGCCTGTAGTATTTGCATTGTCTGTATTTTCCCGTAGTATTTCTGTAAAACCGTCCCGTTGTGTTGTAAAAGTTTTATAGAAATGGGCCAAATTTTCAAACACAAACCGTGAAATGATGCAGAAAAATAAAACTCAAGACTCCAGAACAAACTGAGAGACGGAGCTGTTCACACTGTTCACCACCAGAGGGCGACAACAACACACTGTACTGTATGTTTAAACCCTGATCGACGTGAAGCAAACCTGACATGTCAAAGTTCTATGTGTTATTTTATATTTTAAGATACTCGCTTTATATTCGATGTCAGATGATTTTTGTGTGAGATTTATTAGTTTGTAATTGAAACAGACACAAACACTGTGATGTAATTTTTAAAAAAAAAAGTCTAATTGAGTCACTGTTAGGGCTAAAACTGATGATTTCTGGACTGAACAAATTATTTATATTGTACTGTTTTGTTTTTTGTTTTTTAATAAAGGTTGAAATGTGGTGGTCCACTTTTAGACCTGGTTTAGTCCTAGATTAGACCTGGAATAGTCCTGTTATAGACCTGGAATAGTCTTGTCAAAGACCTGGTTTAGACCTGGAATAGTCCTGTTACAGTCCTGGTTTAGACCTGGAATAATCCTGGTTTAGTATTAGATTAGACCTGGAATAGTCCTGTTACAGACCTGGTTTAGACCTGGTGTAGACCTGGAATAGACCTGGTTTAGACCTGGAATAGACCTAGTTTAGACCTGGTTTAGACCTGGAATAGACCTGGAATAGACCTGGAATAGTCCTGGAATAGTCCTGGTTTAGAACTGGAATAGTCCTGGTTTAGACCTGGTTTAGACCTGGAATAGTCCTGGAATAGTCCTGGTTTAGACCTGGAATAGTCCTGGTTTAGACCTGGAATAGTCCTGGAATAGTCCTGGAATAGTCCTGGAAGTCTTGGTTTAGACCTGGTTTAGACCTGGTTTAGATCTGGAATAATCCTGGTTTAGACCTGGTTTAGTATTAGATTAGACCTGGAATAGTCCAGTTACAGACCTGGTTAAGACCTGGAATGGTCCTGTTACAGACCTGGTTTAGACCTGGAATAGTCGTTTCATAGACCTGGTTTAGACCTGGTTTAGACCTGGTTTAGACCTGGTTTAGACCTGGTTTAGACCTGGTTTAGACCTGGTTTAGTTTTAGATTAGACTTGGTTTAGATCTGGAATAGTCCTGGAATAGTCCTGGTTTAGACCTGGTTTAGTATTAGATTAGACCAGGAATAGTCCTGTTACAGACCTGGTTTAGTTCTGGATTTACTCGTAAAGTACTTGGTCTAGAACACAGAAGTGTCTGGGTCCAAACGTGGGGCACATTTATTGTGAGACAGATTCATGTACAGACGTAAACAAACAGAACAGAGTATAAACAGACGAGAGAGTTTTATGTGAGAATGTCGTGCGCCTGCTGCTCCACCAACATCGCCATGTTCTTCACGTCTCCACACCAGAAATCCAGACGCTCCTTCATGCCCTTAATCTGAAAAAACAACACCACCAGATCAGACACAAAAGCTCACGGAGCAACACGACGGTCTGAGGGACGAGAACGAAATACGATTGGCGCGAAAACGTTTTGTTCCAATTGCAGCTCATTCCGTGTCACTAAACATCGTCCGCTCATTTATTCATCAAACTGAACATTCTTAATATTTATGATTCTCCACAGAGCTCATATTTCCCCTTATCAACATAATAAATTTAAGCTCTTAGCCGTTGTGTTTGAAGCCCAAGAACAGGATTGGCACCGTTTTGGGTCTTGTCCAAAAGTGCAACAATTTTGGCAAATGATTGGACAAAAAAATACAAAAAATTCTGCCTGTAAATTTAACTCACAATCCTTTATTTCTGTCGCTTGGTGTAATTGACCCCGTTGTGAAAGATAAATATAATAGAAAATTTTACGGGATGCTGGATTTTTGTGCCAGAAAAAGTCGACTGGTGAATTGGGTTTCTGAAGATGTCCTCGGTTTTGTTTCTCTCGATTACCTGATGTGTCGGTTTCATCGTCAGGACAATATCTTTAAGAAGACTTGGGAACCATTTTTGATGTAAACTGGACTTGAGATCTCAGCCATTATGAACAGGGTATTTACATTTTGAAACAGGTGAATCTGTGTCTAATATATGAATGGGTTTGTTTTATTTTGCTTGTATTACTTATATTGTTATTTTGTTGATTATTTTGTTTAAAGTAAAATGCAATAAATATATATGCAAAAAAAATAAATATCTATGAGATTAATATTTATCAGATTTCTATTTTTATGTATAAAATTCTTTATAATTCAACGACGATCCCTAAACATTTCACATTTTACTTTAAAACCAACGCAGAGAATCATAGATAAAAAACTTGTCAAAATCATAAATTTCATCCAAAATTTGTCACGTCAAGAGTCAGTTTTTCTTCGATACAGCGGCAGGAAACTCTGGAGCAGTTTTCACATTTGTTAGTGACGCAGATCAGGGGTGTTTTTGTTTTAAAAAAAAAAAAGAGTTTGAGCTTGAAATGTTTGATATTTCATGCTAATGTTTGATAATCATTCAGTTGTGGGTGTTTCGTTGTGTTTCAATCAAATGAATTAATCCATGGTGTTTAAATGTAATTTTTTTTTATTTATAAATTTTTTAATGCAAAGCGATAATGTTCAATTTTTAATGTATTCATAAGGTGAAGACACGTACTTTTTTAAATTATGTTGTACATGTAAAATAAATAAATAAAAAAACAGTCCAGACCTGCTGCAGATCCAGGACTCGCGGTTGGACCCAGGTCATGTGGACTTTCTGATCCACCTCGTCGATGTTTCCTTTGATGAGCCCCACAGACAAAGCCTTCATCACCAGCAGCTCCACCTGAACACAGAACAACACACACATCAACACACGAACAACTACAGACCTTTTTCATAACGTCCAGAAGTGTCGTAATGTCGAGAAAACATCACTTTTGGTTAATGCTTTTCTGTGTCAAATTATCCGTGGAAATGTCTCACGTATTCTCCAGCAGCTTCATAAATCTGCCCCATCAACAAATCTTCAACCAACAAGGTCCACAAAGGAAAAACATTCTAACATGAACAATTTATCCACAACTATCAAGAGAAGAAAGACAAAAGCTTAAAGGAAACAACGACGACCACACATTAGTGACACAAAACAAATAACATAATGGTCATGAATAAAACAGAAGGAGCTTGTTCACTTAGATTGATTGTAGAATTAAAATTAAAAATCATTTTCATGATGTAAATATTTGCAGGTATAGAGAAATTCGTGAAATTTAAATGCGAGACATGTAATCTGTGAACATCTGTAGCATTCGAACTTCACAAATCTCTCTGTCTAAGGTAATACTGACATCATGAAATCGATTTTAAAATTTAATTCGAGAATCAGTCTGAGTGAAAGAGTTGCTTATTAATGAATTACTTATTACATCTATTTTATTCATGACCATAACATTAGTTTTGCTTAGTAGTTCTCTAATGCGTCGTTGTTTCCTTTAAGTTTTCGTCCTTCTTCTCTTGATAGTTGTGGTTAAATTGTTCATGTCAGAATGTTTTTCCTTTGTGGAGTTTGTTGGTTGAAGATTTGGTGATGGGACAGATTTATGAAGCTGCTGGAGAATACGACACACATTTACACACACATTTTGACACAGAAAACCATTAAACGGATGTGACGTTTACCCTACATTGCGACACTTCCGGACGTTGTGAAAAAGGTAAAGTAATTAAAGTAAAATTACGTTTGTAAAGCCCAAAATCACAACAGCAGTTAAACTTGCAGGACTTCACAAGATCATTAGTTTAACCAACAGAAAGTTAGAAAATTCAACAGAGACATAATCACTGGTCAATTAAAGGATCACTAACCACCAAAATCACTTTTTTTCCTACTGATTCTCTGTGTAAATGTGTCCAAAATAGAAGTGTGTCTCTATCCCTAAAAAAAATATATCAGACTTTTGGGTAAAAGCCGAGTCTGTACCGGTCTCTTTAGGATCCACTACAGCCAGGATATTTGAACTTTCAGGTTGGACTAATGAGTCAGACGCAGGTTATTACGTGACGACGGGCACCGCCATGTCACACCGACTCTGGAGCGAATCGTTTTAAAAGGAGGTTCGTTCCATTAGCGCCGCCGCCGTGTTTGCTTCGGTTTGTTTGGGCACTTCACCTTTGACTCCAGCCTAATCACGATGCTGCTCTGTGACTGACGAGGTTTGCAAATGAACCGTCTGCACCAGAACATTTTACACAGTTTAATTTCTTTTATTTCGCCCGTTTTTTCACACTGACCTCGTTGACTGGGATCTTTGCGCTCTGAGCGATTTCTGTGAACGTGAGCTGCCGGTGGTTCGCAGGTCGAGTGAACGTCATCTGGAAAAAAAAACAAATTTAAATGTAAGAAACCCAGCGTCATGCTCTAGGTTTAGACTCCACAGGGCCTCACCTCCATCACACACAGCAGCTGGATCTTCTGCATCAGTTTGGCTTCGTGTGTCGCCAGATCAGGCTGAAACAGAAACACACAACTCAACTTAAAAACTTTAAAAACACCAGGTCGATTCGATAAACTCCAAGATAAAAGTGCAGTTTTTCATTTTTAAAAACCTAACAAGCTATTAGGGGTGGGTGATATCTCGATATTTTAAATATATCGAGATATTTTTGAAACACAAAATGGATTCTGACACATTGTATATATCGATATAACGCTTATATTTAATCCTGATTTTGCTTGTTTGCCTTTTCTGTGTTCGCCCCCCCCTCCGTGATTCTATTGCGACTCCCCTCACGTGTGTCTCATCCAACACGGCGGCGCTCACAACCAGCCTGTGAACACTGAAAGTTGGTGTCAAACAAAGCTTCTAGCACCACAAACCTTTTCCACCTTTTACAGACTCAGCACCACTGAGTCGTGTCCTTTAGTCCGACAGAAGCTGAACCACATCAGTGACACAAGGAGCGTAAAACGTAAAACAAATGTGGCAAATCCGCATTAAACACATTATAATCTGATCTGCAGAACCACATTTGACGGGCTGATGTGGTTCTATTGTACTTATTTTTTATATGTTGTAAAGTTTATTTATGCAGAAGATTATAATTAATGATCTGCAGCAGTGTTTAACTTGTACAACAGTGTTTGGAAACGGTCGATTCGGTCGGTTGTTCTGTGCAGTGGATTGTGGAATACCTCAGAGTAGTGGTGGGCGATATCTCGACATTTTAAATATATTTTTTAAACACAAAATGGATTCTGACATACCGTATATATAAATATAATGCTTATATATGCGCTCGCTCGCTCCCACACGCCACCATCTCCTTGATTTTGTGACCCCTCCCCTCATGTCTCTCATTCGCTCCTCACTACCGCCGCAAATGCCGAAAGTTGGTGCCAACCAAAAGCTTCGAGCACCACAAACCTTTTCCACCATTTACAGACTCATCATCAGCAGCAGGTCAGAAGCTGAACGCGTCAGGGCACAAGGAAAGCTTTTTTTGGAGCGCATTAGTTTATACAAATGAGTCGTGTGGTTTTAAGTTTATTTCTGTAAAACAAACAAACATCCTCAAAGCTGCATTAAACACATTATAATCTCAAACGAGCTGGTGTGTCTCTAGAGTAATTTTGCTTTATATGTTGTAAAGTTTAATAATGTAAAGTTTATTTATGCAGAAGATTTGAATTAATAATCTGCTGCAGTGTTTAACTTGTACAATAATGTTTGGTCAGTTAACCTTTATTCTTGTTAATAATTTTAGTTGGCAGCTGGTCTGTGATTTGTTTTCTTGTTTGCGTCTTGAGGGTTTTTTTTATATTTGGGCCATATAGTTTGCTTGTTGTACACACAATGATAATTTGTTCAAAATGGAGATAAGTCTGCGTCCAGTTGAGCTCTGAGCGGGTCTCTCACCTGCTGTCCCCACGCAGACTTGTATCCCTGGAACTTCTCCACGTTCCCGGCGTTGAAGGCGAAGAGCGTGTCGATGAGCCACTGTTTGTCCGTGTTCCTCAGAGACTCCAGGACCGGGTGCTGCAGCTGAAATCAACAACGGATGATAGAAATGTTTTAGGACTCGTGTTGTCATGATACTAACATTTCAAACTCTATTTCCGTACTAAAGACCAGACTCGATACTCAATGACGAAACTAATACTACGATGAGGATTATGACGAGTGATTTAGTCTGTTCATAAATGGTACATCAGACATCTACTGTTAAGCAAAGTTCCCACAACCTCTTGATTCTTACATCTTGGTTTTTGTAACTAGTTTGATTGCTCGCTATAATCCTGATATCCTATACAGCATTGTTTCCCAAAGACTGGACGAAAGAGATTTTTTGGGGGGGTTGCCTCGTCACGATCTGCATGTAGGTCTGTGATATACAGTTCTGACATATGAGGGGGCTAGTGAATCAGCCAATCCTCTCTGCCTGCCCTGAGCGAGTGTTCCTGCAGTTAAAGTTGAGAAATGTTTGCTTGGTTTGTCCTAAAATAAGGTGATAAATCAGCAAAGGTCAGTGCACTTCAGGTTCTTATGGATCCTTTTATTGCTGGTTCAAAGACTGAGTAAAACTGACTGTTCAGAGACACAATCACTCAATTAACAATAAAATATCCTCATTAATGTTCAATAATGCTTAAATCCACCTTTATTTTGTGATTTAAGAATAATGTCTATTGACTTGGGTCGTGAAGGTTTGTGACTTTTAAAATATGGGTCCCCAGAAAAAGTTTGGGAAACATTGCTGTGTGGAACAGTCTGACCTTGTGTTCCCATACGAGTCTGTTGTTTATATCAGTCTGAGCTTGTTATTCTCATGATTGTTGTGTCTTGACTTGTGTTGACCTGTTCTCAGATGAGACGAGGTCTTATCTTGTGTGTCTGTCTGTATATAGTTTGTTCTCACCAGTTCTCCAAAGTTATAAACGCCTTCGCCCAAAAGTCCAGCCAAACCCAGAGTGAACGCTCGCTCCTGTTTCTCTGAATCTGAAATCAAAACATTTTAAAAAGGGACATTATAAAAAATTTACTTTTAAACCGGTTATAACAACGTTGAATTATTGAGTAATTCTGTTTCGTCCTGCATTTGAGGCTGGAGTGGTCAGAAAATGTGTTTTTACCTACCCCCTATCCCCGCCCACTGCAGCATTTATTAAACTATTCTAGACTATGGTTTAAGTCTGTGAAATTAATTGAAATTTGAATTTTTCATGACAAATGATTTCCAAACTCATGTAATCGAGTTGAAACGATTAAGCTTAAAGTTTATTTTTATGTTTTACATAAATAAGTTGATTTTATTTATTTTTTTAATATAGAGATTGTAGAACAGCTGGATATGTAGTTTATTTTCGATACATTTAAGTTTTTTCTATGCCTCATTTCATGTTCAAAATATATTTTACTCATTTTATGTTTTATACATGACAAAACTGCGAATCTAAGGTTCATATTCGTAGCATGTATTTATTTTCAATTTGAAAGTTTTGGGTGAGAGAATTGCTGAATAAATGCATCAACTACTGCTTTTTTGTATTGATTTTATTATTTTTGTTCATTGATTTTATTATTATTATTTTATTTATTTATCCTTTTAAAATGTATTTATTTATTTAATTTTATTATGTAATTATTTATTTAATGATTGTTTCCATAACTGAGCAGCCCTACTATGGTTCATACATGTAAGATTAAAAATGTTACGTGGCCTTTTTTCTCAAATATAAAATCCACTGCTTCTTATGTTCAAATCAAACCAAAGGTCAGATTTAAGTCTCACAGGGCGTCTGACAGAGCGCTACCTTCATTTACAGCTGCAGAGTATCCGTAGTAAACCTCGGCTCTCCTTTTGCTCTCACCTGGCAGGTCCTTGATGTCCACACAGCCCAGGTACCTCAGCGCGTCCTTGTAGTAGCTGGCGTGGTTGCCCATGATGCGGTGGTATTTACTGGAGAGGTCATAGAAGCGCCCGTGGACAGACGTCACTCCGGGAAGGTTATTCAGAGTCTCCTCCACCTCCTCAATGATCTTCTGCAGAGAAAACAGAAACAAGGTCAGCGCTACAGACAATCAATACTACATTAATATACAGAACATATACTTTTAAAAGGTCCTATATTTCACAAAACTGACTCTTGTGAGCTTAAAGTCATGTTAGAACGTCGCTACCTCCTCAAAAACAGACCTGGAGTTGCTTATTATAACATAAATCAATATAGGATTCTATTGTTTACCATGTGTTTCCACATTTTGTAATAATTTAATTTAGTTTATAATATTTATACAGTTAGATTAGAGCTTTACTGTTTTGTTTTTTTTTTAATCAAAATTTTTATTGTTTTCAAAATATCCAATATATACATTTATACATGCTACTGGCAGGTAAAAAAACTCACAAATGTCACAGATGCGAGTCCCCCACCAGATCAGATCCACATGTAAAATGGCACAAGAAATTTTACAGATTCTTTTTAAAGAGCTGAATACAACTGCAGGAAACGGCCCCATGTTTTCTCAAAAGCACTAATATTTTTCTAACTTTAGACAGGACATGACATTGTGTAACAACTGTGAATGTGAAGGAGGGTTAGCGTCTTTCCACTTGAATAAAATGACTCAGCGTGCCATGAGTAAAATAAAAGCCAAAGAAGATTTTTTCGTAGCACTAAAATGTACATGATCCTCCAAAACACCAAAAAGCGCCAGTACAGGGTTTGGTTCCAACCTAATATTGAATACGTGGGATAGAGTGTTAAGACATGCAGCAGACATGAGCAGGACCAAAACACGTGGCCAAGAGAGGTCTCAGTCTGGCCATGCTTTACCGTTTTAAACTTTGTAGAAGTCCATTTACTTCAGGTTAAGTTCTGGTTTACAGCACTGTGGCACCAAAAACTGAGGCAAGATGCTGGAGACAGTGCAGGGAAATGGTGGCAAGCCATATACATATTTTCTGGACATGTCCCCTAATTCAATTTTATTGGAAAGACTTGAACGTTATGGAAGAGGTCCTACATATTGACCTCCCTTTTACCTGTGAAGTCTTATATTTTGGCAAATTAGACGCAAATTGTAAAAATGAAATAAATTTTAAGATACTTAAAATCATGTTGTTGGCAGCAAAAAAAAGTATTACAAAGAAATGGTTAAAAGCTGAAGCTCCAACAAAAGCAATTCACAATATTTACGTTATGGAGAAATTAACTTATGCTCTAAGATTAGAAAAAGAGAAATTTGAAAAGATATGGAAGGGTTGGCCGAGTTTTGTTAAAAAGATTTTATTTGAGGGCTCATTTCCCCAATATTCTGTTCGCTACCAAATTTAGTTTTCTGTTTTATTTACATATGTGTTAGTGTAATTATTGTCTTGGAAAATTAATAAACAAATAATTGGAAAAAAAAAACTGAAGCAAAACTCTTATAAACCTTATAGAAACAACAAAGTGGGCCCAGGGCTGAGTCAAAGTCAGGACATACAGGACAACACGTTTGTCACGTCTCTGACAATCTCCCAAATGTCTCCGCGATCTCTTCATCCATATTTTATACTGTAATGACCTTTTATCATAAATCATACGGGCCTAAAATGTATTACTCTTGCCGTGGTTACCTTTGTGGCTGGGAGGTCGCTGATCTCCAGTTTGAGACTCCCAATCGACGTCTTACACAGAACCACTGCCTCGTCGCTGCTTTTTACCTGAAACAAACACAAACCATCAGTTACACACAAACTAAAAGCACATTATCTTTGTACAGTGCCGTTATTGCTCCAACTCAAAGTCTCTAGAACCAGTGACAAAATCTGGCAACTATGGACATGAAGTTGAAAGATTAAAGTTAAAATAAAACTCACTTTTTCCTTGGTTTTCTCTAGAAACGTAATGGCATCTTTAGGATCTGAAAAAAGAAGTTTCATAACGTTGAAGCAATTTTATTTATTACCAAAAAAATCACTTTTCTCTTCATCGCTATACAAGAAAGTGAAAGGTTCATACCTGTCATCTGACGAGCCACAAACAAAATGATCTCGACCAAAGACAAAGGGTTTATCCTGAAAAAGAGAAAGAGACATTTCCTCGTAAACATAAATTTAACATTACAAATAAATACTAAATACATGCAGGAAAATAATCATGTTACCTGTGTTCAAAGTCACTGAGGAAATTGTCGTAGAGCTGTTAAAAAAACAAGCATTTGGTTAAATTTAAAACATGACCATTTGACACAAAACTAAATAAACCAATTTTATGCTGAGAGTAAAAGAAAAATTTATTCATGTATTAAAAAACAGTTTGATAATCAATAATCACTTTGCCACAGATTTTTGCAGCATTTTGGAGGCACAAACTAAAAGTAACATCACTCATTATATTTATTCATTATATGTGTGTTCCTTTGTGACGAAAATGGTAAAGGTTTTCTGAACTCAATGAGAGTAAACTGGACCATAGGGACTGCATTAAAAAAAGAACACTTGATGATTGATCTTACTAGGGATAATAATAGGGATTATTTAACAGCAATATCAGAGGATATCCCCTGGTTATCGGTATTCACCAATTGAAAATTTATCTGATATTTGCTGATATTTTTCCTGCACTGCTTCAGTCTGTTTGTGCCCATGAGTCACTCCCCAATTCATCGTCAGTTCATCAGATTTAGCAAAAATATTAATTTATATCCCAGATAAAGCTACAAGCTTAATATTGTTATCAGCAGTGTTGCCATAGTTACTTCAAAATAGTAATCTGACTACTGATTACTTCTTTAAAAAGTAACTTAGTTAAGTTACAAGTTACTTTACGGTACTGTTTTCTTCACACTGGGCGGGACCTGCTCTGTTAACGTGGTTGTGCCATGCTGTGTCTCTAGATGTTTCTTTAGGTTTGATGTTGTATTCTTGAAGACAGACAACACTTTGTCTCCAGCACAGAGTGAACAACGAACCTTTATGTTGCCATCCTCAGCTGAAATAAAATCAAAATAATGTTTGTATTTCCAGCTGCAAAAGGCGTACCTCTCTCCCTCCATTGTTTACATCTGACTCGTGGCGGAGCAGAGACGACGTAACATCACGGGAAACGTGTCACTAGGGACGATTTATACGATCTTTGGGGTCACATAACCCACGTCGCCAAAAAATAACAATAAATAAATAACCTACATCGCCCTTAAATGCAAAAATAGTAACGCACAGTGTATTAGATAAGTAACTTAAATCTGACTGCTGGTTTGGAAATAGCACTGCGTTAGACGACTCATTACTGACAAAAGTAGTCGGACTACAGTAACGCGTCGCTAAGTAGCGCGTTACTGGCATCACTGGTTATCGGTTAATATAAATGTGAGTTACAGACCACAAGAGCAGGACAAATATCTGGCATTATGTATAGACTTAAAAAATCCATGTCAGACCATCCCTACGTGTTACCTGTATAAGTCCATCTCCGGTTTGAAAACAAGGGTCTTTCACAAAGTCTGTGAGCTTCAGTGTGAGCTGGTGCCACAACCTGCAACAAAACAGACAAGAGACATTAGAGAAAACATCAGCTTAATCTGTGTAAATGCTCTGAAGGACAAACATAAAAACATTAAAACAAACATGAGTAGGAAGATGGATTCTTCCTTGACACACATGTTAATATTTCCTTAATTTCAATCAGGATCACTGGAATAACCATCTTTTTTTTTTTTACAGATCTATATGGTTAGATGTGATAGTTTAATTCTCATATGCTGCTGCTATAACTGCTACTACAGTCTATAATTTTACCTAAATATACGACTACAGTTGCTGCTAATGATGACAAAGCTGGAATAACAGTAAAGAAATGTCACGTCTACTAACTTTACATCTCTTAAAACACTCGGAGGAAATATCAGATTATTTGTGTCACTCATAAATTCATGTTAAATATAAAACCTAATTACAGATCACGTTTATATTTTAATGTTTATGGTTTTGGCTTGTCAAAAAGAAAACATTAGCTTAGCATTAGCCCAGTGACTCAGCTGCGCCGTTAAAATGAATGAGCCGCCGTTAGCTTAGCCTAGCCTCCGCTCGGCTTCTTAACACTTTTACCTCTTGTTATAAAGTTCCTCCAGGCCGTGCCACTCCGCTGCCATCTCCGGAGTAGGCTGCAGCTCTGTTGTTGCTTGAGATACCCGCTAACATCTTTCATTTTGGCGAAATTCGGTTATTTTCAGCAGTAAAACAAGAAAAGTGTGGTCCGATTTTCTACTGAGAAGAGGAGCCGGCTGCGCATGCGCTATTGGGGATGTCTAACGGAAGGGAAATACTCCTTTTCGGAAACTAGCACCAAACTAAATAAACTCTTAAATTTTATTAAACTAAATTAACTAAATTAACTACAACTAAACTAAATTAACTAAACTAGCACTGGGGAAAAAAAAAAAAAAAGCTACTCCAGCTGAACAAAAAACGACCTTATACTGATTTATTAACCCTAAATTCGACTTGAAATAAAATAAGAGAAATAAATAAAAATGTTCAGGTCAAACGAAATCTTCGTGTTTAATTAGAAAAATAGGCGGCGTAAAATAAAATGCTTAATGTGGCTAACAGCGTCCTACGTCATCGCGTCGCAGGAAGGTCAGAGGCATGTAAACAAACCCACAAGGTAATTTCTGCAAGATATTAGTAAGAAAACGTGTCATAAATTAATAACAACGTGTTCAAACGGGACTGTCAGTGATATAGACGCTGTAATGGTGAGCTGGTGTCTCGTCTTTCTGTAATAAACGACATTTTAGTGCAATATCTTAACACATGTTTTGTAATTTTATTTCAGGTTTTACTCTGACATGAGCAAACACAGTAAAGGAGGTTAATTTATTCTGTTGAATTCACTCATCAGTGCTGGGCTCTTCAGTCATGTTATCAACTTGTTTTAGACTTTGTTTATCTCCTGGTTTAAAACATGGTAAGAAAAAGTATTATTAGCTAAGTATTTTTATGGAAATACTTAATGTATATCTTCTTTGTAGGTCGGAGAATACTGCTCACAGCCCCTTGTACCAGGTCAGTTCTACTCTACAGTTAAGTGCTTAACAGAAGCTAGTTTTGTGTCCAATGTCCAGTGTTCAATGTGTGAACGGTGTTTTCTGTTCGAGAGAAGAACTCATCTTAAATATGCAGGATTTGTGGGTGAAAAACACGACTCCTAGTATGTTTTTTATGAGGAAACAACATTATAATGTATAAATCAGAAAATTGGCCCCTTAATAGGCATTTTCAGTAAGAAACGTGTTTTTGAAAAGAAACATCTTAAGATTATTGATTTGACGCCATGACAAAATCCTTAATTTACTTTCTTTTAATTTGTCTATTAATAGATTATTATTATTATATTATTATAATCAGATTAGTTGAAAATTCTAAGCAGGAGGGTGTAGAGGTTAACATGAGTCTCTCTTCAGATCCCAGCGTTGGTTCTTCTCTCGAGGCTCAGACTCAGACTCTGAGCTGACCCTGGATCAGTTGGCCCTGAACCTGAAGCAGCAGAAGTATCAGAGAGTGATCGTGATGGTGGGAGCCGGCATCAGCACGCCCAGCGGCATCCCAGACTTCAGGTCAGAAAGACTGGAGAGTGTATGTCCTCCATTTCTTACTGTGGTAGAGTGGTTTTCCTGTCTCCTCCACTCAGTGTCTCTCAGTGGAGTGTGCATGTCCTTCCTCCCTGCAGATAAATAAAAGATGAACTGCTGGAAAGTCAAAATGTCCGTCTGTAAATTATTGTACTCTTGCTTTTATTTAATATTATTGAAGTAAAAGTGAAATTGTATTTTTGATATAGTTATTCCTTTGCTCGTAATGTTCCACGGTGACATTCTATGTCATATATTTATGTGCAGGACATTTTATTGCTCAAAAATACCTTAAAAACATCAGTTCTTCCTGTAAGCAGGTTAACCCTCCACAGATCTGACTTTAATTTGGTCTATTGACATCATCTGCTTGCCACAGTGAAGAAATTTACTGCTGTATGTTGGAATATTTCAGGCAAAGCAACAACATCTGCGTGAACAACCAGAAAAGTGTTGTCATCATGAAGTTTTTCTCACATATGGAATTACTCACAGTGGAAAGAGAAGCCTAAAAACCCAATTAAATCTTGATATTTGTTTTAATATTTGTCGTCAGGTCTCCGGGCAGTGGGCTGTACTCAAACCTGCAGCAGTACAACCTGCCGTATGCAGAGGCCATCTTTGAGCTGGATTATTTCCACCATAACCCCAAACCCTTCTTCGCTCTGGCCAAAGAGCTGTACCCCGGCAACTACCGCCCCAACGAGGCCCACGCCCTCTGCCGCCTCCTGCTGGACAAACACCTGCTGCAGCGACTCTACACGCAGAACATCGACGGACTGGAGCGCCGTGAGTGAAACAGACAGACATGAGTTTACAGTGAACAGTCGACTAAATACATGCTGTTTAAGTATTATTCTTTATTACAGGTAATTAGTATTAAACTACACGATACGTAGGACCTCATTTTACATCTTGATCATTGTAAACAGTAGGGATGTAACAATAACCGAAAAATGGTGATATCGTATTGTCAGTGTCTCACAATAATACTGTGGGACTTCACAATATATCAAATTACAAGTGTTTTTGCTTAAATATAATAATTCATGTATCTGCCCAGAGTTAAACATTTAAACTTCTTTATAAAATGCGTGTTATAAAATGAGTGTTGCACAGTTTTAGGTTTTCTGTACAGTTGTTCCAGAGGTTCACTCTTTTAACAGATTTACAAAATTTAAAAATGTTAGTTCTAATTTTCTTTTTCATAAACGTGGCCCTACCTATTTTTGAACATTTTCTGTAATGATTTTGACAAGAGATTGTTGTTTACTTTGAACATAATTTTCAAAGTGTAAAGGTTGACCAAATCATAAAATTTCAGCGTTTGAAGGTTTATAAATAACACTTTGTTTGGTTCATTATAAGCTGATAATGTGTTGCTCTTATTGCCTTTTTGCAGATAAAGATTGGATTTGTTTTAGTCTTATGTGTATTGCCCCAAATTTCAATACAGTAAGTTATGTAGGTCATTTACCAGCCAGTTGTATATAATAAAAAGACAGTTTTTATCTAGGATATATCTATATTTGTATATAATTGCGATCACTTTGGGTAATTTATTTCTAATTTTATTTATTTAGATCAGGGGAGTCAAACTCAAATTCACATTGGGCCAAAATTAAAAACTGGGATTAAGTCGTGGGCCAAACTAAATATTTACTGAAAAATTTCAACAACATCTACATGTTTTCTCTTCTTTTGAGATGTAATGTTAACCCTTTTCTTATTAAAATAAATGTTTAATAACAGTTTTGCTTAAACATTAAGTCCAGAACAAGCAGAATATAAAATAACAACATTTTAAATAAATAATGCCTCTATAGTCTATCTGTAGCCGGTGGGCAGCTCTAATACATGTTTGATATGATCTCGTGGGCCAAATATCCGGCTTGAGTTTGACATGTCTGATTTAGATGGTAAAAGGCTGCAGATGTTATTGATTTGACATGGCTGTTGAAGTTAGTTATTATTATTATATTATTGTGTTTTCTTCTTAGTGGCTGGAATTCCTGCAGAGAAATTGGTGGAGGCGCACGGGACATTTTCCACAGCGACGTGCACGGTGTGTCGGAGAGAGTACAGCGGAGAAGATATCAGAGTGAGTACACGTGTGAGCCAGCAGGGGGTGAAAAGTGCTTATAAAACACTCTGAAGATAAGACTGAGACTGAGAAGATAAGACTGTAAAAATCTGGTACATTTAAAAGTTTATTTTTCACTCTATGTCCCCTTTCGAGTACTCTCTAATTTGACTTTGACTAAACTTTCTTATACTTTTTTCCTGCCTCTGTCTTCAGCCTGCGGTGTTGTCCGGTGCGGTACCAGAATGTCCCACCTGCACCGGGGTCATTAAACCTGACATCGTGTTCTTCGGAGAGCAGCTTCCTCCCATGTTCCTTAAATACCTCACAGACTTCCCTCTGGCCGATCTGCTGCTCATTATGGGAACGTCTCTGGAGGTAACGCAGCACAGAGTCATAGATCTAAATACAGAGGTGACATCAACACAGTATTGCAGTAGTATTAGTAGCGCTGGGTATTGTTTTAAGGTATCAAGGTTTATTTTCCATAAATATACTGTATTTTTTGTTAAGTCGCATTTTTTTCATGGTTTGGGTGGTTCCTGCGACTTATATTCAGGTGCAACTTATATATTAAAATATATAATTTCACATGTTCGTTATTTTCACACTGAAGCGTGGAGAGTTTCTAGTCTTGTGTGTGAGTATCTGCTGCTCCTGTTCCTCCTGTACCACTGTCATTTGGCTCTACTGCACATGTCTCCTGCAGAAAGAGCCTCTGTCCTGCTGCAAGTAGCGAAATATGCAGCCGAAAATGGTAGTCGAGCAGCAGAAAGAAAGTTTGGAGTGAGTGAGAAACTTGTGAGGGACTGGAGAAAAGCGGAGAAGACTGAAACTGCAATGAAGAAAACAAAACAAAAAAAAAACATTAAAACTTTACAATCCGTGTATCATTCGTTCATTCGTTTTTCAATATAAAACCAAAAATAAGAAAACGAAAAAACAACAGTTTTCTTCATTATTTGTCTCCAAAACCAAAATGAAAAAACGGATAATGATTAATTTTTTCAGTTTTCGATTTTGTGTTTAAATGAAGAATGGAAAAAACGGATAACGGCCGTTTCCCGTTTATGTGACTTCAGTGACTGCGATGCTGAACTTTTGCACCGCGTACGGACTGAACCAGGACTGATCCAGGTCCGAGACCAGACCAGGACCAGAGCGGGATCAGAGCGGAACTGAGACCGAGACCAGCGGTCCGAGCGGTTCCGTGTCATCGTCTCCGCGCTGGTTCCGTGCGGGGAAAGTGAGAATGCGCTGTGGACTACAGGTCTGGACGAGCTGCTCCAGTCCTCTGCTCAAGAACCGCGGCTGGTTCCGAGGTGGTGCAAAGCATCCAACTGACACTTTCACACCAACGAAAACGAACCGAACTAAGATCTTTTGGTTCAAATGGACCAGGTCTGGGACCAGACCGGGACCAGAGCGCTACTGAGACTGGGACAAGACCGAGACCAGATCGGAGGCTCAGAGCCCACGGCAGGGCCGGAGCTCGAAGCTGAGGCTTGGACCCCGCGGAGGCTCAGAGTCAAAGCTTGGAGTCCGCCCCAGTCCTGCTCTGGTCCTGGTCTGGTCCCGCTCTGGTCCCGCTCTGGTCCCTCTCTGGTCCCGCTCTGGTCCCGCTCTGGTCCTGCTCTGGTCCTGGTCTGGTCTCGGACATGGATCAGTCCTAGTTCAGTCCGTACCCGGTGCAAAAGTTCGGCATCGCAGTCACGGAAGGGAAACGGCCGTTATCCGTTTTTTCCATTCTTCATTTAAACACAAAATCGAAAACTGAAAAAACGAATCGTTATCCAACTTTTCATTTTGGTTTTGGAGACAAATAGCGAAGAAAACTGTTGTTTTTTCGTTTTCTTTTTGGTTTTATATTGAAAAACGAATGATACACGGATTCTTTACACACTTTAAACCCAGCAGCAGCAGCAAGGTCAGAGCTGTTACTCATCTGTTACTCATCTGTTACTCAACTGTTACTCATCTGTTACTCATCTGTTACTCATCTGTTTATCACTATTTGAAACACTCACAGTTCCTCTCCCGTCCTGCAGGTGGAGCCGTTCGCGTCTCTGGCTGGCGCGGTGCGTCCGACTGTTCCTCGGCTGCTCGTGAACCGTGACCTGGTCGGGCCGTTTCTATGGAGACGGAGGTCACGTGACGTGGTCCTGCAGGGAGACCTTGTCCAGGGAGTCCGGACTCTGGTTCAGCTCCTGGACTGGACCCAGGACTTTGAACGTGTCATGGAGGAGCTGCAGGTGAGAGCAGAAGAAGACCCGTTTAAATCAGACGTGTTAGATTTATTTACTTATTTATTTAAGTATTTAGTATTAAAGTATAATATACTTACAGAATTATTTAACTTTAAAATTTTGTTTTTAACCATGTTCTAGTCGTTTCTTCCTCTGAACTTGTATTTGGATTCATGTTTGAGTTATTGTTATCTGGTTTAGACCTGGTTTAGTCCTGGTTTAGTCCTGGTTTAGTCCTGGTTTAGTCCTGGTTTAGACCTGGTTTAGTCCTGGTTTAGTCCTGGTTTAGTCCTGGTTCAGTCACGTTTTAGTCCTGGTTTAGTACTGGTTTAGTCCTGCAGTTTAGTTCTGGTTTAGTCCTGGTTCAGACCTGGTTTAGTCCTGGTTTAGACCTGGTTTAGTACTGGTTTAGTCCTGCAGTTTAGTTCTGGTTTAGTCCAGGTTCAGTCCTGGTTTAGTCCTGGTTTAGTCCTGGTTTAGTCCTAGTTCATTCACGTTTTAGTCCTGGTTTAGTCTTGGCTTAGTCCTGGTTCGGTCCTGGTTCAGTCCTGGTTTAATCTTGGTTCGATCCCGGTTTAGTCCTGGTTTTGTTCTGGTTCAGTTGCAGTTTAGTCCTGGTTTAGTCCTGGTTTAGTCCTGATTTAATCCTGGTCTAGTCCTGGTCTAGTCCTGGTTTAATCCTGATTTAATCCTGGTTTAATCCTGGTTTAGTCCTGGTTCTGGTCCTGACGTTTACAGTCACGTCAGCTCCGTTGGACACCACGGTTTTCTAATTTATTTTCATGTTTTTATTGTTGAAAATGTCTGGAGTCTGAATATCTTGAATCATCACAGTGGGCGGGGACAGGGGGGAGGTGAAAACACATTTTCTCATTTTCTCTCAAACCTCAAACACAGAACAAAACAGGATCACTCAAACATTCAAAATGCAACTTAGAGATGTCATAGTTGAATATTTTCCCTTTAAAATCCAATAATATTTACTTTTATCTCTTCTAATAATTGTTCGTATTTTTTTGTTGTGATTTTCAGGGCCCCAAAAAGTCGGAGGAGTGACACGAGGAAAGAGAAGACTGAAAAAACACAGGACTTTTGTAACATGAACAACTCTGAGCCAACGAAAACACAAACTTTCAAATGTATTTTTACTCTGGAGGTGAAATGTGAATCCAGACGAATCAGGAGACGTGTTTTATTTATGATTCTTTCTGGTTTTTATTGATGAACTATAAAAAAAAAAAAAGATCTGAATTCTACATTTTGTTCTTTGTAAACCTCAATATTTATCTTTAAAAAAAAAAAAAAAAAAAACACCACAACGATAGAAAAGAAGTGAAAAGGTCACTTCTTGTTCAAAATGCACTTTCTCTTAATAATATTATAATAATAAGTAACAATTTATAATAACTACACCTTATTTAGCCTTAATAAAGCATGAACAATTATGATTACTCTGGAATTTGGCCATACTTAACAAATACTTAATAAAGCATAATTAGTCTTTGAAAAAGACTTAACTAACAGAGAATATCTGCCTGAATTATCATTGTGTTACAGTGTTAGTTAATCATTCTCTCATGGCTTAATAATCATTCATAAATGTTTAATTGTGTACTTAAATATGCATTTTCAAATACACAAATGGTTAGTTCATGAGTAACTAACTATGAAATAATAATAATAATGATTCATTTTGTGCGACGGACCAGTTCTCTGTCAGACTGGCGGCGTATAGGAGAAGGCGCGGCATAGTTTGGTCCTGGATACATTCTATTTTAGTCCTAGTTTTAGCTCTGGTTTAGTCCTGGTTTTAGTTCTGGTTTTAGTCCTGGTTTTAGTTCTGGTTTTAGTCCTGGTTTTAGCTCTGGTTTAGTTCTGGTTTTAGCTCTGGTTTAGTTCTGGTTTTAGTTCTGGTTTAATTCTGGTTTAGACCTGGTTTTAGCTCTGGTTTAGTTCTGGTTTATTCCTGGTTTAGTCCTGGTTTTAGTTCTGGTTTAGTTCTGGTTTACGCCTGGTTTTAGTTCTGGTTTAGTCCTGGTTTTAGTTCTGGTTTATTCCTGGTTTTAACTCTGGTTTAGTTCTGGTTTAGTCCTGGTTTAGTCCTGATTTTAGTCCTGGTTTTAGTTCTGGTTTATTCCTGGTTTTAGTTCTGGTTTAGTTCTGGTTTAGACCTGGTTTAGACCTGGTTTAGACCTAGTTTAGACCTTGTTTAGACCTGATTTTAGTCCTGGTTTAGACCTGATTTTAGTTTTGGTTTAGAGGTGTGGGAAACCAGGACTGAACCAGGTCTAAACCAGGACTAAACCAGGTCTAAACCAGATGTATGAGAGTCGGGGTCTCGTGCTTTTGCAGCCCGGTACTGGTCCACGGCCTGGGGTTTTTTCACTGGCTAATCAAGTGCAAATTAAGTGATAATTAAGGTAGTCATTAAGTAGTTATTAAGCCTGAATGACTCTTAATTAAGTGTTTGTTCATGGTTTATTAAGACTAAATAAGGTGTAGTTACTATAAAGTGTTACCTAATAAAAATGATAAAGGGAGAATATAAACGGCGCTGTAATAAGCCATTTTCTGAGTTATAGGGAGTTATAAATGTGTCATCGTGTTATTAAAGGTGCAAGAAGGAGAGGAGAGATCCCTAAATTACTCAAACATGCAGGGATGACTCTAAAACCTTAATTTAGCACAGTACCCCCTCTTTAAAGGTAACGACAGACGAACGGGGGAAGAATCCTGGACAGCGTCAGACCAGGAGCAGCTGAGGGGGTCGTAAAGTCCTGGTTTGGTCCTGGTTTAGATCTGGGATAGTCCTGGTTAAATCCTGGCTTAGACCCACAGCTGCCTCTTCTGTTTCGGTCACACATTTGTCTTTCACAGGTGGCTCCTCCGCTCGGACTTTGAAGAGCTCGTAGTATTTTAAGAATGTGTCTGTTTACAAATCGAATGTGAACAATAGAACTGAACTGACTAAAGAAATTATTTTATTTAATTATTCATTTATTTATTTTATTTATTTATTTATTTTTGAGAATCCCAGTCCAGTCCACTTTATTTATATAACTCATTTTATAAACATGATGGTCATGTTATAAGTACTCGAGATCGGTCTTGGTTGCAGTCTTGGACTTGTCTCTGACTCAGACACGTTTTGACTCGGTCTTGAAGGCGCTTGGACTCGGTCTTGAAGGCGCTTGGACTCGGTCTTGTCTCGGTCTTGAAGGCACTTGGACTCGGTCTTGTCTCGGTCTTGAAGGTGCTTGGACTCCGGTCTTGAAGGTGCTTGGACTCCGGTCTTGAAGGCGCTTGGACTCCGGTCTTGAAGGTGCTTGGACTCTGGTCTTGTCTCGGTCTTGAAGACGCTTGGACTCGGTCTTGTCTCGGTCTTGAAGGTGCTTGGACTCCGGTCTTGAAGGTGGTTGGACCCCGGTCTTGAAGGTGCTTGGACTCAGTCTTGAAGGCGCTTGGACTCGGTCTTGTCTCGGTCTTGAAGGTGCTTGGACTCGGTCTTGTCTCGGTCTTGAAGGCACTTGGACTCAGTCTTGAAGGCACTTGGACTCGGTCTTGAAGGTGCTTGGACTCAGTCTTGAAGGTGCTTGGACTTGGTCTTGTCTCGGTCTTGAAGGTGCTTGGACTCGGTCTTGTCTCGGTCTTGAAGGCACTTGGACTCAGTCTTGAAGGCACTTGGACTCGGTCTTGAAGGTACTTGGACTCGGTCTTGTCTCGGTCTTGAAGGTGCTTGGACTCGGTCTTGTCTCGGTCTTGAAGGCACTTGGACTCGGTCTTGAAGGTGCTTGGACTCGGTCTTGTCTCGGTCTTGAAGGTGCTTGGACTCGGTCTTGTCTCGGTCTTGAAGGCACTTGGACTCAGTCTTGAAGGCACTTGGACTCGGTCTTGAAGGTGCTTGGACTCGGTCTTGAAGGTGCTTGGACTCGGTCTTGTCTCGGTCTTGAAGGTGCTTGGACTCGGTCTTGTCTCGGTCTTGAAGGCACTTGGACTCAGTCTTGAAGGCACTTGGACTCGGTCTTGAAGGCACTTGGACTCGGTCTTGAAGGTGCTTGGACTCGGTCTTGTCTCGGTCTTGAAGGTGCTTGGACTCGGTCTTGTCTCGGTCTTGAAGGCACTTGGACTCAGTCTTGAAGGCACTTGGACTCGGTCTTGAAGGTGCTTGGACTCAGTCTTGAAGGTGCTTGGACTCGGTCTTGTCTCGGTCTTGAAGGTGCTTGGACTTGGTCTTGTCTCGGTCTTGAAGGCACTTGGACTCAGTCTTGAAGGCACTTGGACTCGGTCTTGAAGGCACTTGGACTCGGTCTTGAAGGTGCTTGGACTCGGTCTTGTCTCGGTCTTGAAGGCACTTGGACTCAGTCTTGAAGGTGCTTGGACTCGGTCTTGTCTCGGTCTTGAAGGTGCTTGGACTCGGTCTTGTCTCGGTCTTGAAGGCACTTGGACTCAGTCTTGAAGGCGCTTGGACTCGGTCTTGAAGGTGCTTGGACTCAGTCTTGAAGGCGCTTGGACTCGGTCTTGAAGGTGCTTGGACTCGGTCTTGAAGGTGCTTGAAGGTGCTTGGACTCAGTCTTGAAGGCGCTTGGACTCGGTCTTGAAGGTGCTTGGACTCGGTCTTGAAGGTGCTTGGACTCGGTCTTGAAGGTGCTTGGACTCGGTCTTGTCTCGGTCTTTAATGTGCTTGGACTTGGTCTTCTATAGAAGCTTTACTGTGGAACATTTTACGACTGCTATGACCAAATTTTTGGCAATTTACCTTTTTATTTTCTTCATTTTACACTCTGGAAGCTTAATTGTAAAATGTGTTGTAAAAAATAAACATAAGCATTGAATATTCTGGACAAAGCAATAACATCTCCATGGAGACAAGCAGAAATGTTACGCAGTGCACCTTTTATAGATGTTTTTTATTACGTAATTATCTATAAATAGGACTGAACAGCACTGAAACATCTCGGTGCATCTCAGCTGTTTCCCGCGGAGCAAAGAACAACTGCAGAGCCCCTCCTCTAAAAACCATCGCACCAACTGGACCCACAAGACCCCCCCAAGACCCGAGCCGAGACCCAGACCACACCCCCGGCACCTAAATCCAGACCAGGACTGGACCAGGACTGGACCAGGACTGAACCTGGACCAGAGTTTATAAAAGCGTCCGTCTCTGAGCTCCGGAGCATTTGCCTGATCTGCTCCAGGATCTTCACCATGTCTGAGTGAGTACAACTTTTTAATTATTTATTTTGTTTATATTTATTTATTTATTTGTATCGTACAGTTTAGAATTTTTTGGTTTTATGGAGTTAATTTCATAGATTTAGTTTTAAAGGGCTCATGTTACGCCATTTTTCTGATGTTCTAATGTTGTTTCCTTGTCACAAACAGACCTGGAGTTGTGTTGTTTTGTTTTTTTTTTTATTCACAAACATTTAACTCACCAACTCTGCAAATTTAGGCTGAGTTCTTCTTCTCTCAAACAGAAAACATGCTGTTCCACCTTGTGATGTCATGTGGTAATACAAGAAGTGCTGTTTTAAACTCCACACACCTTCACTAGAATCATGTGTATAATTTCAGACCTGGATTTACTTATTTCTGCTGAACTCAAGGTCTGTTTACACGAAAACGTTTACAGGTAAAAATTACAAAATGTTTTATCTGAAGTGCATTTCATTTAGACGGTGACGGCGTTTTTGGGGCTTAAAAACTCAAAAATCTGAAACCACGCTTGAACACGCTTCGCCGTAGTGTTTCTGTCTAAACTGCCCAAGACGCAAAACTCTGGTCAGATCTGCTCAGGTCGTGTACACGTTTACGTCACATACATCACCACCGAGCCGCCGGGCATGCAAACACAATCCAATTCCACACACTTTTGCATCACCATATGCATGAGGATTTACTCTAGAAAATGCTCGTCTAAACGCAGAATAAAAAGTTAATACGCGACACCACTTTTCCCTCTTCTGTTCAGACTGTCAACATATAAATGAAGGCTAAAAGTAAATCGAGAGCTTTGACTTTTCTTCACCACAACGGTCCGATACAGTGACCGCATTACTGCCGACACTCATACGGTCGCTGTATCGGACCGTTGTGGTGAAGAGGGAACTGAGCCAGTCTTCGTTCCTCCTCACCTCTGGTCATGAGCTCTGGGTAATGACCGAAAGGACGAGATTGTGAATACAAATGACTTTGAAATGAGCGGCTGAAATGAGTTTCCTCCGCAGGGTGGCTGAGCAATGTCACGAACCCAGCAAATCAGTGTGGATGGGTGGAGATAGGGTGAGGAGCTCAGTCACACAGGAGGAGCTCGGAGTAGAGCCGCTGCTCCTCCACGTCGAGAGGAGCACTTGAGAGGAGGACATCTGTTTCGGATCTGCACCGGGAGGAGGCCCCGGGGAAGACCCAGGACACACTGGAGGGACTATGTCTCTGGGCTGGCCTGGGAACACCTCAGGGTCCCCCCGGAGGAGCTGGAGGAAGTGTCTGGGGTGAAGGAAGTCTGGGAGTCCCTGCTTAGACTGATGACCCCGCAACCCAGCCCTGGATAAGCGAAAAAAAATGGATGGATACTGAACTAAAAATAAAAGGTAGTTGTTCACTTGAAAACTACCACTTCACAAAGGGGAACAGAGTGTTTTGAGCTTTGGGGATGTAGATAATAATAATAGATAAGATAAATAAGATAATAAAGATTTACTCAAACGTGTGAATGAAACAAAACACAACTCCAGGTCTGTTTTGGAGGAGGAAACAACATTAGAACATGACTTCAAGCTCAAAAGAGTCAGTTTTTTGTAATACAGGACCTTTAAATAAAACCAAATTACCTCATCAACAACTAAATATTTATTATTTTTTCAGTAAAAAGATGTCAGTGTCTCGGAGGAACTACCTCAAGGTAAGAGAACACTTTACAGAAAACCTCAGACTGTATTATTTTGTATTAATGAATTGTGTGTGTTGTGTATATTTTCTCGCTGCTGTTGATGTATTTTGGCCTTAAAAACTGAGTCAAAAATACCTAAAAAAAAAAAAAAAAAAGACATTCTGACTGTGAGCGGGGTCGCCTCTCCACAGATCTGACCTGTACCTTATGATTGTGGTGTTTTTGTTTTATTTCCTGTGTGTGTGTCAGAGTTTGCTGCTGCAGGTCGGGGAGGCGATGGTCGAGGAGGAGGCCGAGAGAAAAGAAAAAGAAAAACAAAGTTACATGAACGAAAACTGCCCCAAACTGTCACTGCCCCAGAGTGTACAAGACCTACAGGTACTGGACTAAACCAGGACTAGACCAGGACTAAACCAGGACTAGACCAGGACTAAACCAGGACTAAAGCAGGACTGAACCAGGACTAGACCAGGACTAAACCAGGACTAAACCAGGGGCTAAAACAGGCCTCAACCTGGGCTGAACCAGAACTAAACCGTGACTAAACCAGGACTGAACCTTCTTTTTCTTCTCTTTTTCTTCAGGAGCTGTGCAGAAAGTTGCATAAATCGATTGATCTCGTGGACGACGAACGATACGACATGGAGCTCAAAGTCTCAAAGTCCGACAAAGAGGTGAAAGAATTTAAGGATTTAAGAATTTTTATTTTCAATTCTGTGTCAGTCCTCTCTCAGTAAACATGTGGTTTTAGTTCAGACACTAGAGGAAGAAACTAGACAGAATTTAAGAGAAAATGAAATAAATTGAAAATCAGGATTATCACTACGTCAAAAATATAAATATAAATATATAATATATATATATATATATATATATATATATATATATATATATATATATATATATATATATATATATATATATATATACTTTTTTTTTGTCTGTTTGTGATGAAGAAACTACATTAGAACAGATCAGAAAATAGCATAATTTGGTCTTTTTTTGTGTGTTTTTAGTAGGGATGTCCCGATCACATTTTTTTGCCCGCGAGTCCGAGTCCTTTGATTTGAAGTATCTACCGAGTCCTGATCCGATACTTCTATAAAACATTATGAAATGAACTAAGAGCAAAGCATCAGATCCAGGATGTTTGGGGATCAGATTGTGTTGATTTCAGTGTGGAGTATTTGGACTGAACTTTGTGTGAAAAATCAAATGTCCAAAAGTTTTTAGTTTTTTTTATTTTTATTAACTTTTCTAACCATGAATCATCATTGTTGAAAATCTTTCCTTTTACCACAGTCTGGTTTTGGAATGTGTAACTTAGTAAACTTAATGAACTGGACAAAACAGGAACCAGACCAGAACCAGATCAGACCTGAGACTCGACTAGATTTCTGATCACGTGATCGGATCGGGACAACCCTAGTTTTTAGTGTTGTTGTAAATTTCACACACATTTCTCTTCCCGTCCCGTTTCAGATTGACGACCTGAAGATTAAGCTGCAGGATCTGAAGGGAAAGTTCCGGAAGCCGGCGCTGAAGAGAGTCCGGATGTCTGCGGACGCCATGCTCGCCGCTCTGCTCGGATCCAAACACAAAGTGTCCATGGACCTGAGAGCCAATCTGAAACAGGTCAAGAAGGAGACCAAAGACGAGGTGAGACCAGGACTGAACCAGGACTGAACCAGGACTAAACCAGGACTAAACCAGGACTAAACCAGGACTAAACCAGGACTAAACCAGGACTAAACCAGGACTAAACCAGGACTAAACCAGGACTAAACCAGGACTGAACCAGGACTAAACCAGGACTAAACCAGGACTAAACCAGGACTGAACCAGGACTAAACCAGGACTAAACCAGGACTAAACCAGGACTAACCAGGACTAAACCAGGACTAAACCAGGACTAAACCAGGACTACTAAACCAGGACTAAACCAGGACTGAAACCAGGACTAAACCAGACTAAACCAGGACTAAACCAGGACTAAACCAGGACTGAACCAGGACTAAACCAGGACTAAACCAGGACTAAACCAGGACTGAACCAGGACTAAACCAGGACTAAACCAGGACTAAACCAGGTCTGAACCAGGACTAAACCAGGACTGAAACCAGGACTGAACCAGGACTAAACCAGGACTAAACCAGGACTGAACCAGGACTAAACCAGGACTGAACCAGGACTAAACCAGGACTGAACCAGGACTGAACCAGGACTAGTACTACTAGTAGTAGTAGTAGTACTTTAAAATAAACACTTTTGTATTACATTTAAACAAGAGTTGTACTTCGTTCCTCAGGAGAAACGTTCTGGAGACTGGAGGAAAAACATCGAGGACAAATCCGGGATGGACGGCAGGAAGAAGATGTTCGAGACAGAGGCCTGAAGCGGCAGACTTTTTTTTTTTTTTTTTAAACCAGATTACACACGATTTACAGAAACTGCTTTTGTGTTTGAAATACAGCCGACTTTTTTATTAAACTTTACTGATCATCCACTCTGTTCATCTCCCTGTAAAAACAACACTTTATAAACATGTTTGCACTACCTAAAAATTGTGTTTTTTCTTTTTTGTCTCAGTCAAATATACAAAACCTAAACACCGAAACTCTACCCACAAACACATTTCAATCAGAGCTGCAAAACTGGGCATAAAGGAAAGACTGGAGGTAAAAGGAACAGTGTGATTGGTCCAACAGGTGTCCAGCCTTCAAACTCCACCTCTGCACCTGTCTGGGATCAGGGCAGTCATGTGTGATGTCATATAGTACTTGAATTTTCAGTGTCCATTGAAGGAATTGTGACTGCTGCAATTTAACCTAGTTTGCCCTTAAAATTGCCACACAAAAAAAAAAAAAAAGACTAGGAAGAGTGAATAGCGCATTTAAAAACACCATATGCTCTGTTTATTTCGCAAAAAATAAGTGTATTTACTGTTTAGTTTCACTTTAACCATCATTTCACAACCAGACCCGACCCCTGACATAAACCTACAACCAAACAAATAAAACATAGAACTAAAACATAGGACTAAACCAGGACTAAACCCAACGTGACTTAGACTCAGACAGACTTTATTGAACCACAAGGGAAATTACTTGGGCACAGGAGCTCACTCGTCACATTACACAGGGCCTTTACTGGACATTTGGGGGCCGTAAGCACAGATATTTTGTGGCGTATTATATTGCGATATGTGAGCTACTATAATTCCCCTTGTGGATCAATAAAGTTAAGTCTAAGTCTAATATAAATTTAAAAAACTGAATCAGACCTGACAAAAGACTCTAAAGGGTCTACGTATATAGCCTAACTTAAAATCTTGTGAAAATCTTTGTGGTACAAAAAATAAAGAAACCAGGACTAAACCAGATCTAATTTAGACTTAGACAGACTTTATTGATCCCCCAGGAAATTACTTGGACACAGTAACTCATACATCACAAAATAGTATTCCAGTCCAACTTTATTTGTATGGCACATTTTACCGATGCAAAGTCTCCGAAGTGCTGCACAGAGGACGCACAATATAAACTAACACATCAAATAAAATAATAAAAAAATAAATAAATAAGCAAGTAAATAAAAAAATATAGCAAACAAAATAAAAAAAAAAAAAAAAAAAAAAAACTCACGCCATGTTAAAAGCCAGCAAGTAAGTGCATTTTTAAACAAGACTTAAAAGAATCGACTGAAGGGGCGGTCTGAATGTGAGGGGGGAGAACGTTAAATAAATAAATATGTAAAAAAAATATATTAAAAATATAATATAAATATTTTTAAAATTTAATAAATTATTTAAAAATGTTAATATAAGTATAAAAAATTTTATATACTGAACTGGACTGAAGCAGACCTTAAATAGCTCAAAATCTTGGAAATCTTGGAAGAAAAAAAAAAAAAAAAAAGTAAAAATCTAGTTTTTGTTTGAGACCTTGCACATTCCCTGCACTGGGGGGCGCCCTGTCACTTCCGTCACAAACAAACTTCAGCAGAAGAAACTCGCACTTCCGCGTTCATCACGTGACCGCTGTGAGGAAGCGCCGCGGCGTCACAACAACAAAAAGCCGCAGTTTTTTTTACCTCAAATCACGCGCTTTTCCCCCCGCACAGAGGCACCCGCGGCCCGCAGCCTCTCCCGGAGCCTCCCCCTCGCAGCCCCGCAGCCCCGGAGCCTTTACCCCGCCGTGAGAGCAGTGTTTTTGGGGGACGTTGTGGAGGATGACTGCGGCGGTGTTCTTCGGCTGTACGTTCATCGCGTTCGGCCCCGCGATCGCCCTGTTCGTGTTCACCGTGTCCCGGGAGCCGCTCCGGGTCATCTTTCTGATCGCAGGGTGGGTGCGCCTCCGGAGGAATCATGTGCCGCGGTTTAATGCCACATTTACGGCAAAAAAAGAGAAAGTTTAATGCGCCGATGAGGGGAAGGAGCTAACGCGGCTACAGCGGAGTTAGCCCGGGAAGAGCAACTTTCTGTTTACGATTTATTTATTTTTCAGGATAAAGTTGAATGACTAGAATTTCTAAATCAAAAACTGGGACACTCTCGGTTTTTTGGTGGTTGATAATAATAAAATTGTGAAACGAGAAAACAGTTACGCATAGACCATTCATGTGAGTCAGTATAATCACATTTTGTTTGTTTTCATCGTTTTTAAGCAGTTTTTTTTTGTATTTTACCGAAACGAATCACAATTTATGCCTCTATTTAATGCTGGCAGGTGTCAAATTGGTCAAAAATTTTGAAACCTGGGACAATAAATAAATAAGTCGGAGTAGGGGTGTGGAAAAAGATCAGAATATCGATATATCGTTTAATGTGATGATACGGTATCGATATTGTGGGCTGCTGTGTCAATATATATCGTCAAGAGTATTTTTTGGTATATTTTAGTAAGTTATTTTGTCACAGCTACAGTTTTGTTGCTTGTTTTGAGGATGGAAACTCATTTATGCGACACATTTGACATTTTCACTGTTTTGATGATTAAAATGTTTGTGTTTCATATGAACTTTGCACAAGAAGTGGTTTAACAAAGATTTTTAGTATCACAGCCATGAATTAGACTTAATTTTTTTTATTAAACCGCAACGAATCGATTTGAAATATATCGTATTGAATGGTATCGAATTCGAAAGTGCACTTTATCAAGGTATGTATTGTATTGGCAACTTCTTAAAGATACTCAGCCCTATTCATGACGAACATGTGAGTTACTATTGTCATGTTTTCTTTGTGTTTTGGTCATTTTTAAGGAGATTTTTTTGTATTTTCCCTAAAGAAATGACAATTTATGCCTCTCTCAGTTCCCACGGTCAAAGAAATCCTGGAAAAGTCATGGAAATTGAAAATGTCATTTTTCAGGCCTGAAAAAGTCATGGAATTTTAGTATAGTATTTTGAATGTTAAAAACTATAATCTAGGACTGGGTATCATTAAGAAGTTGCCGATACGATACATACCTCAATACACAGGCCACGATACGATACATATCTCGATACAGTGCACTTTCGATTTGATACGATATATTTCAAATCGATTCGATACAGTTCAATAAAAAATAAAGGCAAAATCATGTCTGTGATACTAAAAGTGTTTGTTAAACCACGTCTTGTGCAAAGTTCACATGAAACACAAACATTTTAATCATCAAAACAGTGAAAATGTCAAATGAGTCACATAAATGAGTTTCCTTTCACTCCACAAGCAACAAAACTGTAGCTTAAACAAAATAATTTAGTAAAACACATGTAAAAATCCTCTTGGTGATATATCGATACAGCAGCCCACGATATCGATACTGTATCATCACATTAAACGATACGATATATCGATATTCCGATATTTTTGCACACCCCTACTATAATCCCAAACCATAAGATTAGGAAAGGGTTAACATTTCATATTTAGCACTAAAAGTCTGATCAATTCTACACATGTAGTCGTAGTAGTATTCACTTTAGGTTATGAAGAAGTCATGGAAAAATGTTGAAATTCTGTCAGTGAAAAAGAGTGGGAACCCTGAAATAAGTAAACAGGGACGTCTGGTCACTTTAGTATATAGCCCACCGCGGTATTTTATTTTTTGAACAAGAATAGACATTATTTATTGTTTTAGTCCTCATTTCTAAAACAAGTACGAAAACGGGTCTAAACCAAAAGCAGATTTGTCCCAGTTTGATACACAAAATATCCCTGGTGTCTCTATTTCTGACCAGTTTCAAACTTGTCAACAGTAAAGAGAGGCATAATACAATAAAATACAGAAAATCTGCTTAAAAATGACCAAAACACAAAGAAAATGTGACTATACTGACTCATGTTCGTCATGAATGGTCTCTGCACAACAATTGTCATTAATTACAAACTCGTTTCACAATTTTATTATTACCAATCACCAAAAAACCAAGGGTGTACCTGTTTTTGATTTAGAAATTTTGGTCACCATTTGATATTAAGTTATCCCATAGTTATTGTTGCAGGAATACAGAAGGAATACTAATAATATACAGTTTGAAAATTATTCTGAACAATTTGGTGATATTTTTTGGTCAAGCATTGCGATTACGTTTTTGATTTTCAGTGTTTTAATAATAGGATTCTGTTCAGAGTTCACGTTTTAAACACATCCGGAAGAATTGACAAAAAGGCTGAAATCTGAACTGACAATCGAGCACAAGACTCACGTTTCAGAGAAGTGAACGCAGCTGCAGCCTGAAGTGTCATAACTCAGAATGAGACTCTAATATCTCTCGTATCGTTCAAGTCCAGACCTGCTCTCATCATTCAATTTATTTTGAATTTGTGAATCTGAAATCAGGTTTTAGTCCTAAACCAGGTCTAAACCAGGTCTAAACCAGGTCTAAACCAGGTCTAAACAAGAACTAAACAAGGACTAAAACAGATCTAACCCAAGTAGGACTAAAACAAGTATAAACCAGGACTAAAACAGGTCTAAAACAGGACAAAACGAGGACTAAACCAGGATTAAATTTGTATAAACTAGGACTAAAACAGGTCTAAACCAAGTCTAAAACTGGTCTAAACCAGGACTAAAACTGGTCTAAACCAGTACAAAACGAAGATTAAACCAGGTCTAAACCAGGACTAAAACAGGACTAAAACGGGTTTAAACTAGGATTAAACCAGGACTTAAACCAGGACTTAAACCAGGATTTAAACCAGGACTTAAACCAGGACTTAAACCAGGACTAAACCAGGTCTAAAACAGGACTAAACCAGGACTAAAATGTGTATAAACTAGGACTAAAACAGGTCTAAACCAAGTATAAAATTGGTCTAAACCAGGACTAAAACTGGTCTAAACCAGTACAAAACGAAGACTAAACCAGGTCTAAACCAGGACTTAAACCAGGTCTAAACCAGGAATTAATCTAGTCTGATTCTCCATAACCCTTCTCAGATTTTAATCAAGTCTAAAGCAGAACTAAAGCAGGACTAAGCCAGGACCAAACCAAGACCTGTATGATTCTCCATAACCCCCCTCAGGACTTAATCAAGACTAAACCAGGACTAAACCAGGAGTGGACGAGGACTTAAACCAGGACTAGTCTGCTCCTCTCTAACCCCTCGTCTCTCCGTGTGTCTCTCCTCAGAGCGTTCTTCTGGCTGGTGTCTCTGCTGCTCTCGTCTTTGGTCTGGTTCATCTCGGTTCAGATCAGTGATAAAAACAGTCTGTCGCAGCAGAAGGGGCTGCTCATCTTCGGGGTGGTGCTGTCGGTGCTGCTCCAGGAAACCTTCAGATTCGCCTACTACAAACTGCTCAAGTGAGTTTAGACCGAAACAAACGCAAAGGCACTGATCTGATTTCAAACTCCATTTACTAAGATACGAAGAAATAGACTCTGTACTGATTCCGATACCACGTTGATGCTCAAAAACACCCTTTCTTTAAACAATTTACTGTGAATTTTCAACTTTAAATCATAGTAGTTTCTTTTCTATTCCCATGTGGGCTTGTGTAATCCCTCAGTGGTCTAGTGAGGTTCCATCGTGGTCCATGGGCGTTGTACGGTCCAAACATTTGTGAAGCCAGAGTTGACGCTTTGCGCACCTTGTTCCACCTTTTAAAAATGCCTCAAAAGTGAAAAAATCCACGGAGAGCGATCCAAGTGCAGTTAAAAACTTTTTACTGAGTGTTCACATAATTGGGACATACAAATACATACAAAAAGGGGAACTTTTAACGTACAGGTGACAGGAGGTCAAAAACTGGTTGGCTCCACTCCACACTCACATGATGCACCTGCACTCGCCTTAAATAAGGAGCCATAGACACAAAATAATACAAAAATTAAACATTACTTAAGTAAACTTATGATTGACATTAGCAATAATTAATTGAAAGAAAAATGTAAATAGATATATATATATATTTTTATCAAATAATCAACAAATAATCATGTTAACCATAAAGAATGACCAAAATACTAAAAATCATGCATTTTAAGTAAATATTAAATTAACAAAATAAGACTAATTATCTCAGTAATGAAAAAATTACAAAACTGGGTTTAGGCTCCCACAGGCGTATACTAGTCTAAGTGCTCTTATACTTGTTCTGATCCAGCTCACAATCATTCTAAAGTGATTCAGGAAAGCTTCATTTCTGTCTTGTCAATTTTTTTGTATAAATACATGTGAAAAATTTGTATCTAGTTTCGATACTAGTTTTAGTTTTGATACCAGAGGTGGGACAAAGTCGTTGTTTTGCAAGTCTCAAGTAAGTCTCAAGTCTTTGACCTAAGTCCAAGTCAAGTCCCAAGTCAAATACAGGCAAGTCCAAGTCGAGTCTTGAGTCAGTGGCCCATATCCAAGTCAAGTCCAAGTCATCTGTTTTCAGCTTCAAATCATTTCAGGTCCTTAAAGTATCGAATGTAGCGTTGGTTTTCGCAATGTACCATATTTTCCGGACTACAGTATAAGTCGCTCCAGACTATAAGTCGCACTTTTTGGGGAAATTTATTTTATAAAATCTGAGACCAGGAACCGACATTTTCCAGTTGAAAGTCAAGTTGTAGTAAAAACAACAGAAGAGAGAAGAACAGACTGTTAACGTCACATATTTCACAGTTCTTCAGATAAACTATAACATAAACAACAGAACAGGACAAGTTGAACAAACTCTCCGTCTCACTCCAAATCACTAAATCCATTCAATTCTTCATCCTCGGTTTCACTTCTGAACAACTCGGCCTCGACCTCCGGAGGTAAACCGAGCGCCGCTTCCTCTTCTGTGTCGCTGTCGTCAGACTCAGCGTCAGTTCCAGTTAGAATTATTCGGTCTTTCTGAATCCCGACAGGATGGTTTCGGTGTCACTGAAGTCCAGACTTTGTCCATCCAGTGACTTCAGGAAAGTTTCGTGGTGCGTCCTCCCGGTTCCCGTGATGCTGTGTTCTCCATCCCCGCTTTTCCCCAGTTCCTCGCTCACTCCAAACTTTCTTTCTGCTGCTCGATTACTGTTTTCAGCTGCAGATTTCACGACTTGCAGCAGGACAGCGCCTTTTTCTACAGGAGACATGAATAAAAATAATAAGAAGAAAATAACAGAAAAAAATGAATAAAAAAATAAATCTGAGTTTTAACAATATTATACAAAAACATGTCAGATGATTCCTGCTGTTTTGTATTATTTTTCTTGAGTTTTCACACAGTCTTATAACTTTTTTGGTCGTTATTGTTCTAGCGTGCATCATTGCGTCACCGCGGTAACTGCTGAACATTTCACAATAGACACACAGGCAGAACACCCCCAGCCTGACGTCACTGTCCCCGCAGAGACAAAGAAACCTGCACATCTCGTCCTATTTTCAGTTTGTTGAAGCCGGGTTCAGTGTCAGGGAGTCGCCCTCATGAACATAAAGGGACAGAGGAGTTTGATAGTTTTATTTTAAAAAGTGTAACAACAGCGGCGCGGCACAGCTCAGCTCAGCCCTCCAACCAGAGAGTCACCGGTTCAGATTGTCATTGTTTCACCTCACAGACACGTAACCCGCTGATTGTGACGGGGCATCTGGAGTAAAAAAACAACATAAAAAGTCATTGTGCAGTTGAGTAAATTAAAGGATGAATAAACGGATGACAGCAGGAAGGAGAATATTTGTTTATAAATGTGTTTTTATTTTCCAGAAAAGCCAATGAGGGTCTCCTGACTCTGAGTCAAGAGGAGACGATGCCCATCTCCATCAAACAACTCGCCTACGGTAAAAAAAACCTCTTTTTTTCCTCTCTTTTCTATCACCCTGTTTTTATCTTTCTCTCTCATCTGTATTGCTCTACCCATCTCTTTTTCTCTTCTTTTCTTTTTCCTCTCAAATCTCTATCTCTCTTCTTTTCTTTTTTCTCTTCTATCGGTCTCTCTCTTGATCTGTTGCTCTCTGTCTACCTCTCTTCTTTTAATTTTTCCTCTTCTCTCTCTCTCTATTTCTTTAACTATCTACATCTCCTTCTCTTTATTGCTCTAACTCTTTCGCTCTTTCTTTCTCTGTCCTTTTCATTTTCCTTTTTTCTATCACTCGCTCTCCTTGTCTTTTTGCTCTTTTCTATCGCTCTATCTTCTCTCTCTCTCCTTTTCTCTTCTATCGCTCTCCCTCTCTATTGCTCTAACCATCTTTCCCTCTGTCTCTCTCTCCTTTTCCTCTTTTTTTTTCTATCGCTCTCTCTCTATTGCTCTAACCAGCTCTTTCTCTCTATATTTTTCTCTCCTTTTCTTTTTCCTCTCTTTTCTATTGCTCTCCATCTATCTCTTTCTTTTTAACCATAATTGCACAAATGACGCACAAATGATTGACTCCATTTTGTGTTTGGTTTTAGAGCATTTTGAAGTTTGGAGGCTGCTGACCCCAATTTGACCTTTAAAAGAATCGTTAATGTCTCCAAAACAAAAAAAAAAGCAAACCAAAGACAAACAACAGACATAGTTTTTGTGTGGGTTTGTGTTTGATGAGGGTGACTTCACGCGGGAGTTAAGGTCCGTTCACACCAAGGCGTCAAAGCGTCCAGTTTCTATGTAAAGTCTATGTGGACGCGCGACTAGAGCGTCCTGCGTTTTCAGCGTCAGCGCGGCGCGAATCTGGCGTCAGCGCGGCGCGTCTTCAGCGTTTTGGCGTCAGCAGCCAAGACGCGCGTCCAAAGCGTCAGCGTCAAGAAGTTGAAAATGCTGAACTTTTCGCGTCAGACGCGACGTTATTATCAGGAAGAAAGACTCGAGAACCAGAACGAGAACCACAAACATGAACGGAGAATAAATATATACACCACAAACACCGAGCAGATCGCGAGGACTACACCAGGACCGGACCAGGACTAAACCAGTACTAAACCAGGACTCGACCAGGACTCGACCGGGACTAAACAAGGACTAGACCGGGACTAAACAAGGACTAGACCGGGACTAAACAAGACTAGACCGGGAGTAGACCGAGACTAGACCGGGACTAGACCGTGATTAGACCAGGACTAGACCGGGACTGATCCAGTGTCATTAGCGGAGTATAAATATATATACGCCCCAGTCGTCGACCCGATCTCCTCCGCTGATGTTTTATGTCATAAAAACACTCTGTCAGTCTGGTCTGATATTGTTTCGGGAAAAGACCGGGACCGGGCTCTTGTTTCCAGGGCAACGGACGCGCGTCAAGTATTTTTGTCCCGTTTGTCCACAGCGTCAAAGACGCGCGTCGGGGGCGTCTAAACTCAAATGCAAACGCGTCCAAATAGAGGCGTCAAGGCGTTTTTTGACGCTTTGGTGTGAACGCCCCTTTATCATGACAGGTCTATCCCTCACACAGACACACACACTTTACATAACATGTCTCTCTTTTGTGTCTCTGCTCAGTCTCGGGCCTCGGTTTCGGTTTCATGAGCGGCGCGTTTTCGGTGGTGAATATTCTGGCCGATTCGGCGGGTCCCGGGACGGTCGGAATCCACGGAGACTCCCAGCACTACTTCCTCTCCTCAGGTCAGTGTCAAAATGAAGCTGGTGAAATGTACGTGGCTTTCTGCTCCACCGACTCTGACTAAATTAACTTTACACTGAAAAACTTAATCCACTTCTTTATAGAGTCTGTGAGTCCAACATTTCTGAATTTACCTTTTGGATATGACATCAAAACATGAAAAACATCTGAAAACCACCAATGTAAAGATGCACCGATACCCTCTTTTGAAAACCAATACGAGTACGAGTATAATCATTTCTGTACCAACACTGTGTACCGATTAGGGCTGGGTATCATTAAAGGTTGTATGGAGGATTTGTTTTTAGTTTCAAATTGTCAGTGAAAGTTTAAAATACCATTACAAAGACTCAGCAGCCTTGTAATTATGATGACAAAAAAAAAAAAAAAAAAAAAGAAAATCCATCAACTGTGGACGTAGTGAGGCCAGATAAACATCAGCCAATAGACAACGAGGCTCCCTCTTTATTTATTGGCTGTTAGGTTGTCAGTCAAACTCCTTACATTTCTAGTGTAACTGAATCGCCGGCGCACGGGGATTATGTGGAGGAGGAAGGTGGTGTCACGCATGCACAACATTTGAAAAAGGACTGTCGCCGTATTTCTTTTCCCTTAAAAAATCCTCTATACAACCTTTTAAGAAGTTGACGATACATATCTCGATATACAGGTCACGATACGATAAATATCTCGATACAGCGCTTTTTCAGGTCGATACAATTCAGTACGATATATTTCAAATCGATTCAGTATGGTTCAACAAAAAATAAAGCCTACAAAATTCATATGAAACACAAGCATTTTAATAATCAAAATAGTGAAAATGTCAAATGTGTTGAATAAAAAAAGTTTCCTTCCTCCAAACATACAACAAAACTGTAGCTGTTATAAAATAATTTAGTAAAATATACCAAAAAATCCTCTTGGTGATAAATCAATACAGCATCCCCCGATATCGATACTGTATCATCACATTAAACAATACGATATATTGATATTTCGATATTTTTGAACACCCCTAATACCGATACCGATACTTTAACTTCCATGAACATACAGTGCGTTTCCATGCTCATCAGTATCCCAGTTATTAGTCATATCCTGGTTCTGTCAGTATTCAGATCTGCTGTTTACATGCGCTGAAAAACTGGGACACACATATCCCCGTGACATGATCAAATGGAGTGTCCCGGTTTTTTGACATAATCTCACAAATGCTCAAAACGGCGAGGAGAAAATTCAGTTTGTTGACTGGACAAAAGTTAGTTTGGTTGAAGATGTTTCGCAGCTCTGTCCAGGCTGGATTCTACCTGGACGACTGAGGGATTCTTCACAAATGCTCAAAAATGATATATTTACCGTATTTTCCGGGCCATTACACGCGCTCTTGAGCCTCTAACCGCATCAAAAAACGACCGCGCAATCCAGAGCGCCCCATACACGAATCCACTCGGGTGTCCCAACACGACTTCAGTAAATTACAAAGCTGCAAACACACACGGAGCAGACAGCGACCGCACAGCGAAACACACACACAGACACACTCATCACTCCACGCCGACGAGGAACGGAACGGAGGAACGAACCGAAAAAGCGAGCGCAACATGCCACTTCTACACAACACTGAACAACTGAGTCACTGCGAACACGCCGATAATCCACTGGTCTCAGACACACCCTCCCTACACGCCACAACTGAACAAAGCCCAGAGTCACCGTGAACGAACAAACAAACAAAACCACTCACCCATCACACTGTTGTTTCATTTAGAGTCCCACGCGGTTTATTTGTGAAAAAAGTTCAAAAATAGACCATTTTATGACAGTGCGCCTAATAGCTCAGAAAATACGGTAATTCAGCTTTGCGCACATTTGTTTACGTTTTACAGAAACTAAACTTAAAACCACGTGACTCATTTGCAAAAACTATAAGCGCTGAAAAAAACAGCTCTTTCTTTGTGCGCTGATGTGGTTCAACTTCTGTCGGACTAAAGGACACGACTCAGTGGAATATGAGTGTTCTTTTTTTGTGACAGAGGGCCGTTCTGCTGATGGTGAGTCTGTTCTGTACGTGTGTCGCGTTGGAGATGGTTCATTCATCGTTAAACTTTTCAGAGATCGTACGTGCGCAGCGAAGCTCTTTATTTAACATCAGTCATTTCACTCATGTACAGTCACTTTATTTATGTCGGCTCTGTTGTGATGAAAAGACTGAAAGTTGTGAAGAATTCTCATAAGACTCTCGCTGTAGTGGAGGATGGTGCGCTTGTTGTAGTCCGTTTTCTAGGAGTTATAGTTTTAACTGTAGCTTCCGCTTCTCTGGTTAAGAGGATCCAGATCCACCTGAAGCGGCGACAGCTCCTTCTCCTCACTGCTCCTTCCTCCTCCTTGGTCCTTATAATCGACCTCATGAAGAAGCTCTCAGACGTCTGCGATAAGCACAAGGAAGGAGAATTCGCCGCAGCCATGTTTGTTTGTCTTTTGGACACACGCGCACTCAAATTTATGTTCCCATGTTCTGGATACTGCGTCTACATGCCACAGTATCCTGGTTACCGAAACTGGGATACTGTGTAATAGTGGTATCGGTGCATGGTATCGACAGATGTTTAACGAGTACGAGTATTGGGCCGATACCAGTATCCGTATCAGTGCATCCCTACACCAATCACGTCTTTCTGTCTCTGTGTCTCTGTGTCTCCCTCACTGTTTCTGTCTCTGTCTCTGTTTGTCTCTCCGCAGCGTTCATGACGATGGCGATCATTCTTCTTCACATGTTTTGGGGCGTGGTGTTTTTCGACGGCTGTGAGAAGCAGCGGTGGTGGGCCGTCGCCGCCGTGATCGTCAGCCACCTCACCGTCTCCTGTTTGGTGAGAAAACAAAAAAAAAACAACTGATGTTTAAAGGGCCCATATTATGCTATATTTGGATCTACTGTATGTTATAATGTCATTTCCTCATCACAAACAGATCTGGAGTTGAAAAAGCAGCTGAAGTGTGTGTTCTCTTTCTGTCGACATAAATACATTGGTGTCTCTGTCCAATCAGAACTAAGTTTTTCTATACATACATTTTTATTTTTTTTTTATGCACAACGATAATGTTAAATTTTTAATGTATTCATAAAGTGGAGGCTTTAATATAAGCCCTTTTGGATTTTTTGCCTCTTCCAGCACCTACTTTTTATCTAGTGTTTCTTTTTATTGTCATGTTATATGTGATAAATAAATAAATAAATAATAAATAACTCTTCCCCACCCCCAGACGCTGAGCAGAAGTAAATAAAGATGATTTAACGGGTTTTACATGTAAACCTCAATTCAGAATTATTATTTCCATGTAAACTCGAAGGAGAATATTTTAATTCAGAACTAATTAATTAAAAATAATGAATAATTAAAAAATATCATGTAAACGTGGTCACTGTGACGTCAGACACCGATGTCCTGTGCATGACGACACAAAAATGAAGCGTCTTGGGAGCTGGAATCAAACGTCCAATTTTCAGATCAGTTGCCAAACACTCTACCAACTGAGCTACTGTCATCCCCGTGGTGTTAAATTGTCCAAGAATCAGAAAGTGCGCTGTTAGGATGCTAGTTTCTATGACGGATATCACGGAAATGGGTTCTAAAAGTTGCAAAAAGTGTTTATAAACTCATCACGGTGAATAATTAGGATGTTCTGAATGCTTAAGGTAATTCAGGAAGAACTTTGAACCACTACAAACTATTTACAATGAACTAATTTTGTTTTTTAAAGTTTTAAGATGGTAAAACTCCTGCTGTAACAGTTTTACGTTTGTGTTTTTTTCCCGTAGACATTCCAGAACCCGGAGTACGTGGCCAGCCTGGTGCCCACGTACGTCATGTTGTTCCTGATGGGAGTTTGGGCCTTTTACTGCGCCGGCGGATCTCTCCGGAACCTCAAACTCTGCATCACCTGCACGGACAAGGACTTTCTGCTCGCCAACCACCGCGCGAGATAACTCCAAACCGCACGAAAAAAAAAAAAAACACAAAAACCCCACGAGAAACATGCATTAAACCCATTTATAAAGCGACACGTTCACAGCGTTTTAGAATCTGATGATGTCGTGATTTCAGATGGAGGGGGAGAGCTTCTATAACATAAAGCTGCACTGTGTAACTTTTTGTTTGAGGGTCCATGACTTGCTTGTTTCCATGGATACATCATCGCTCTGCCTGGAATGTTCCAAGGTTTACATTTATTCAATCGCAGTTGGCTTTAAAGCTCAAAAATACTTCGAAAAACAGGCATTCTGACTGTGAACGGCGTCGCCTCTCCACAGATCTGACCCGTAACTTTGTCCGGTTTGGTCTCCAGTAATGCCACACTGTGAAACATTCCAGACAAAGCAGTAACATCTCCACGGAGAAAAGCGTTTGACGGAGCCTCCACCAGAAAAGTTACACAGTGCACTTTTAACAGGTCATTTACAGAGTTGAAAGAAAAAAAACGCATATACAGGGTGTCCCAAAAAATTTGGCGTCATTTTAAAAGCAATTACCGTATAGGCGAGTTTCATTGTTGACAAAAGCGCGCGTTGCATGCTGGGAATTATTTTGGTCGGCGGCAAGAAACACTAATTCAACATGACGGACGGAGCGAGAAAGCACGTAAAGGGTATTGATCCCGGTTATTTCTCCACTCTAACGGCAGAGGACCCAAGACCATTTGACCAGAAATTGGTCATAAGCATCGACGGACGACAAATCACCCTTTTCAACCCCGACAGAGCCTGGACCAAACCAAATTTCTAGTCAGAATCTCCAACTACCTGGACAAATATTCACTTCGGTGATATCCACAATGACTTGGTGGAAACTCCTGGGCCATTCACAGCAGAAAAGATGAAAACCTCCAAGAATCTCGATGTGTTGTTGAACTTTTTGGAGTCCACGGTTTGTTAGGATCTTCTACGTTTGCTCTGCGGATGTTTGAAAGCCGTTTAATTCACCGTTAGCGGTTCTTTTCACTCAGAATACGAAAAAGACATTTTCCTTCTTCCGTGCTTCTATTTGTGCATCCGATAATGCAGCAGGAATTTACCGTTATCGGGGATAAATACGCGAGGTTACGCACTGTGTTTGACGCTACCGTGTTTCTTGCCTCTGACCAAAATATTTCCCAGCATGCAACGCCGGCTTTTAAACTATTTTTCGGATTATAAGGTGCAATATCAATAATGCTAAATTCTCTCGTCTATTTTCATACATAAGGCAACACCGGATTATAAGGAGCATTAAGCAAAACAAATGGACGGCACTTGAGACTGAATGTCGGTGGATCATTTAAATTTGTTTTTTTATTTTCTATGAGGACGACTCAAATATACATTGAGTAATAACATGTTTAATGCAGATTTTACATATTTGTTTACATTTTACAGAAACTAAACTTAAAACCACATGACTCATTTGCATAAACTATAAGCGCTGAAAAAAACTGCTTGCTCCTTGTGCGCTGATGCGGTTCAGCTTCTGTCGGACTATTATTGTTACATCCCTAATCGTGAGCTTTTCCACGATATCACAATAAATATCGTACCGTGAGTTTCATACCGTGACGATATCGTATCGTGAGACTTGGACATCGTTACACCCCCTAGTTTTTGTACATTCTGTGAGAATTTGAGCTTATTTCAACAAGAATTGCCAAATTTATGTCAGATTTTTTGGGACACCCTGCATATTAGAGCTGTCAAAAATGTAAAAAAAAAAACCTGAAACTAATCGATACTGAAACTAATATCGAAACGAGATATGAATTTTTCGCAGGTTTCGATAGAGAACGTACAATTTTAATGTTGAAAGTCATGTTCTATTAATTCTATTTAATGTTGAAAATCATGTGCTATTATAAATAAAGAGGGTTTCTTTTCATTCTTGCGGTATCAGAATCGGTATTGAGTCGATTCCTTGGTATCGAAATCAAGATTGAAATGATAGCATCGTGAAAACACTCATTTAAGTTTGTAAATTTCTTTCAAACATTGTTAAAATCTCTCAAAAATCTCCCTTAGACTTAAACCGACTTCTGCCCTCCATCTGAAAACGATGACATCAGATTCTCCAAAGTGAACTTAAACGTACAAACGGACCAAAAATTGCCTCCTTTTTAAAATAAAACCCAACTGCTTTCCTTCAAATCTGCCTTTTAACATTTCAGTTTGCTAATTTATCTCAACAATGGTACAGAAATCTTGAATGTTATCAAAAATCCTCCACCGGACGTCACCTACGGGCTTCAGCGGAGACCTGGAGTCAAACCCACAACCTCCTTCTCGAGAGGAGGAGTCAGGCTAACCACTCTGCCACTGTGCACCGTGCATTTCTCTCTGTTAAGATGAATTGTTTTAGATTTAACTGTACAATGTTTCATTTGGTATTCGGGAGTGGGGTTGGGGTTTGAAGCAGATTTTGTTTTTGTTTTTTTGACAATACATTTCTGTGAATCTGTTGTAAATAGAAGTGATTTTGCTGTTCAATTCTCCCTCATTTGTATCTCATTAGGATTAATTAAATTTGTCTAAAAACTGACTGAAAAGTTGAAGTGCAGTTCTTTCGTTCGAGCCACCAGGAGCTTTTTGACTCTGGGTGAATTTACTTCTTAAAAGGCCCATGTTACGCCGTTTTCTAATTTGTGTTATAATTAACAGTAAAATATGTCGAGGAGAAAATTCAGTTTGTCGACTGGACAAAAGTTATTTTGGTTAAAGACATTTCTCAGCTCATCCAAGCTGCTTCTTCAGTTCTGGTCAGACGCTGGTGGACACTTCCTTATATCTGCCTGCAGGGAGGAGCTAACTACACTGGAACTACTCTGAAACTAACACACACTTGTTTACAGTTTCTGTTTGTTAGTTCAGCCTTTTGACCTGTACAGGGTGTGGGGGTCTAATAAGCAGAACAATTCATGGCCATAATGGAGCTTCCACACCTCTGGTCCTGACCTGACTACACCTGTTGTTCTCTTGTTTGTTTTGTTGTAGGTTTGAGGATGGAGTTGTAAATAGGAGATAGATGGTGTCTGAGACCTCCATTTCTGTTTAAAGAAGGATTCTCTTTCTTAACAAAAATGGCTTCTTCTTCTTCTGTTCTTCTGTTAAGAAAGAGAATCCTTCTCTAAACAGAAACACCATCTTATCTATTTACATCTCCATCCATAGCGACCGTTCTTTCGCGCATGCGCACAGGCTTGAAAAAGAATGGTTCGGTTTAAAGTAAATTCAGATCATAAACTGTTTATGTGACTTCTTTATACATATTCTGTGATTCAAACTGAAGGAAAAGTAGTTTGGAGATAAATGAATAAAACTCAAAGGGAGTTTTTGAGTGTCATGAGAAAAAGAAAGAGAAACAGCCCGTGTCTTTTGTTTTAACATTTTCTGTAGAATAATTTGGATAGTTTCAGTCCTGGAATTGATTCTCTACTAATCAAAAGATGAGGAGTCTCCAGGGAACCTCCTCTCGTCTCTCCTCCTCTTTCCTCTTTCCTCTTTTCTTTCCTCTCGTCTTTATAAACATTATAAACCTCCGCGCAGCTCCATGGCGTCCGAACCTCACACGGACAAGTTTCCCGTTCCAGTGTTGGATGTGACGGCGAACACCAAACAGCCCAAGAAGAGAAAGTCTCTGGAGGAAAGAAAAAACGCGAAGCGGCTCAAAGACGTGAGAAGAGCCAAGACGCGCATCAACATCGGCTCGAGTCACTCGGGCTGGAGGAGGCTGCGGGACGCGCTGGGCCTCGCGCTCGACTCTCAGCTCGCTGCTCTTCTCTTAGATTTGTAAGATCTGAGTTTCATTTCACATTCTGTGGATTCTCCTTCAGGCGAGTGGTTTTATTTTATTACAGAATCAGAACCAGGCCCAGGTCCCGGTCCAAAAAGAAGCGTTAGCATGAGGCTAACAGGGACAATGCTACTTCATAAGTTTATTTACACTTTTCTCCCAAACAGTTAAATGCACAAAAACTGTCAACAAAACATTTTACACGTCCCTGTTTACCCGGGACAGGCCCAGTTTTAACCCCTGTGTCCCCTGTCCCAGCAGATTTATATAAAACCACTGATTTGTCCCAGTTTTACACAAGAAATGTCCCAGGTGTGTCTATTTTTGACCAGTTTAATCCCTGACAACAGTAAAGAGACACAAACTGTCATTTGTTTAAGCAAAATACTGAAAAGATGCTTAAAAATGACCAAAACACAAAGATAATGTGACTATACTGACTCACATTTGTCATAAATGAGCCGAGAAGAATTTTCCTTAATTACACACGATTCACAATTTTATTATCACCAACCACCACAAAACTGAGAATGTCCCAGTTTCTGATTTTGAGAATCTGGTCACAGACGTCCCTGTTTCCCCGGGACAGTCCCAGTTTTGAGCCTGTGTCCCCTGTCCCAGCAGATTTATATAAAACCAGTGATTTGTCCCAGTTTTTTGTTCCAGGTGTGTCTATTTTTGACCAATTTAATCCAGGCATGTCCAAACTATGGCCCTGGGGCTAAATGTGGCCCTCAGACTTCCAGATGATTGTCCCAAATTACCTTGTATTCATTTTTTTTAAAAAAAATTTTTTTACTGCAAGTTTTTTTTAAATCTACCTTGATAAAGCGAATATTGAATATTTAGTGTTTAGTGGTTTTAAGGATCTTAGCGTGAATAAAGACTGGTGGTTCATTCTAACGTGTTAAACATGCACATATTTCAGTGATTCACTGTATCGAGCTCCACGGCCCTCGATCAGTCCTCTGCTTCATCTGTGTTTAGACATGTGGCCCTTGATGAAAAAAGTTTGGACACTCCTGGTTTAATCCCTGCCAACAGTAAAGAGAGACATAAATTGTCATTTGTTTGGGTAGAAAAGCTGCTTAAAAATGACAAACACAAAGAAAATGTGACTGTACTGACATACTGACTACACTCACATGTTTGTCATGAATGATCTGTGCGTCACAGTTTTAGTTTAGTAGCAGAACTACTTAAAGTAACATGTTTACCTCAATTACTCTCTTTCAAAGACCCTCTGATGGTCACATGTGACATTTTGGGGTGTTTGAGGGTTTACTGACGTCCCCTGCTGTCTCTGGGCAGAAAAAAATCAGACTTTTAACACCTGAGCACCGACCCGGTGTCGGCGCTCAGGGCTCTGTTCTCGTTCTCGTTCTTGCGAGAGCTAAATCACTTTACGGCACTTTCACATTCACACAGGTGCCCGAGCGGCGACACGCCCCAAACTGACGCTGTCTGCACATCACAAATATCAAGTGTTTATTTGTGAAGTGTCAGTCATGGCACCACCAGCCAAGAGACAGAGGAAACCTTTATCTGACGACGCAAGGAAAAGGAAACGGGACTCGGACAGGAGCCGCGCTCACACTCGAGTCAATCTGGGGAAGGCGTTTGACGAATGGAGACAACTCAAAGAAACAGAAGAGCTCCAGAGCGACGCACATGTGGCCTTATTATTATTAAACACGTAGGTTTCAGACGCACTGATCCTGTCACTGTTAGAGTTCTGCAGTTTGAGTAACTGTTCGCTTTAGTTCGTGCTTTTCTCCTTCGTACATTCTGTTATTAACATGCTGCGTTTTCCACTGTAGCTCTGAAACTACCATTTGTCTAAATCCTTTGATTTGAGCAGGCTAACGTATCATCTGCTGCAGGATATGTACAAGTTTCCTTAATTACGCTCTCTTTTCATAATTTTATTATTACCAAACACCAAAACAGCGGGGATGTCCCAGATTTTTTTTAATTTTGAGATTCTGCTCACCCTTGCCAACAGTAAAGGGAGGCTTAAATTGTCATTTGTTGAGGTAAAATACAAAAAATCTTCTTCAAAACCACCAAAACACAAAGAAAATGTGACTAAACTGACTCACACGTTAGTTTTAGTTTTATTTATTTATGTGTTCAAAACAAGGACAGTGCACAGAAAACATTAAACTCAGTGAGAAATTTTTCATTAGTAACAGTGTCTCTTTAAAATAAAATTGCCACTATCCAATTCATCATTACACTTTGACTTTGATCCACAAGGAAAATTATTTGGACACAGGAGCTCATCATAAATTCTAAAAAAAGCAAAAACGAGCAAGAGACGGGAGTCAAATAAGACATAATTATATAAATGTAAACGTACAAATCAAAATAAAATTGAAAAACACATAATAAAATATAAAATCTCGGCTATCATCATCCTTAAAAACATTTAAAACAATCAAAAAAATAATAATTAGTCATGAATTTTCTTTAATTTCACACTCGTTTCACAATTTATTTTGAAAATCTGGTCACACTATATATATATTTTTTTTTTACATATTTCTCACACACATTTTATTCAGTAAATGAGTTAAATGCTGCACTGTGGAACATTCCGGACACAGTGATTAAATTTCCACACTTCGTAATCGTCTTGTAAACATGTTTCTGTGTGTCTGGTGTTTTTTATTGCTAAATTAAAGTTTAATTAAAGTTTAATTAAAGTCTGACGTTTTGATTCTTCTTGTTGCAGTTACCAGAAGTTCACCAATAAAGTCTCAGCTCAGAAAACGGAGAACGTCAAATCTCCAAAAGAACCAGAGGCCGACGAGTGAGTCACTGATCGGTTTAGTCCTGGTTTAGTCCCATTTTAGTCCCATTTTAGTCCTGTTTTAGTCTGGTTCAGTCCCGGTTCAGTCCCGGTTCAGTTTTGGTTTACTCCTGTTTTAGTCCCATCTTAGTCCCGGTTCAGTCTCATTTTAGTCCTGGTTTAGTCCCGTTTTAGTCCCGATTTTAGTCCCGATTTAGTCCCGATTTAGTCCAGGTTCAGTCCAGGTTCAGTCCAGGTTCAGTCTTGGTTCAGTCCAGGTTCAGTCTTGGTTGAGACTTAGTCCCGTCTTAGTCCCGTTTTAGTCCCGTTTTAGTCCCATTTTAGTCCCGATTTAGTCTCGATTTAGTCCCGATTTAGTCCCGATTTAGTCCAGGTTCAGTCCAGGTTCAGTCTTGGTTCAGTCTCGGTTGAGACTTAGTCCCGTCTTAGTCCCGTTTTAGTCCCATTTTAGTCCTGGCTTAGTTCCGGTTTAGTCCAGGCTTAGTCCTCTCTTAATACTTCGAACTCCGGCCCTGCTGTGGGCTCTGAGCCTCCGGTTTGGTCCTGGCCTGGTCTCAGTCTCAGTCCCAGTCTCAGTCTCTGTCCCGGTCCCGGTCTGTCCCCAGCCTGGTCCCGGCCTGGTCCCGGCCTCAGTCCCGCTCTGGTCTCAGTCTCGGTCTGGTCCTGGTCTCAGTTCTGATCTCAGTCCCGGCCTGGTCCCGCTCTGGTCCAGAGCCTGTGGTTTAGTCCCGGCTTAGTCCCGGTTTAGGCCTGTTTAGTCCTGTCTTTGTCCTGTTTTAGTCCCGGTTTCTTCTTGGTTTAGTCTTGTCTTAGTCCCGTTTTCGTCCCAGGTTTAGTCCCGTTTTAGTCCCATTTTAGTCCCGATTTAGTCCCGATTTAGTCCAGGTTCAGTCCAGGTTCAGTCCAGGTTCAGTCCAGGTTCAGTCCATGGTTCAGTCTCGGTTGAGACTCTCAGTCCCGGCCTGGTCCCGCTCTGGTCCAGAGCCTGTGGTTTAGTCCCGGCTTAGTCCCGGTTTAGGCCTGTTTAGTCCTGTCTTTGTCCTGTCTTAGTCCCGTTTTCGTCCCAGCTTTGTCCTGTCTTAGTCCCGGCTTAGTCCCGGTTTAGTCCTGCTTTAGTCCCGTTTTAGTCCCATTTTAGTCCTGGCTCAGTCCCGATTTAGTCCCGGCTCGATTGAATTTTAGTCCTTAAATTTACTTTTTTTTTAAACTCTGTTGTTATGGCCACACAGACAAAACACTGCAGTTTGAACTTTCATACACGATGCTTTTATTTGTTAGATTTTTACATAATTTATCATCAATGAATTTATTTTTTTCCCTCAATATCTTTATACTACAATAAACTTTTTTGTGAAATCTGAAGTTTATCTTTATATTTCACAGGAGTGACTGCATGAATTAATCTACATGTTCTTCTTTTTACAGGGAAGAGAAACCGTCTTTAACGTCTCTCAGGTCGATCTCACAGAGCATTTTGTCTGGACCTGTGTTGAAGTGAGTATTTATGAGTCTTACCCTGTTCTTCTGTCCTGTTTTTTTTACTTCAAAATCACTTTTAAATTTGACTGAGACGGATCCTGCAGCTTTAACTTTGCGCTCGAGCTCTCAGAAGGGTTTTTGTTTTAGTCCGGACTTGTCTTCATGAGTGTTTTTAATGTTTTTGTTGAACAGGTGTCCGGCGTGTGGATTTGTTTTGAAGGTTCTACACGGGAAAGAGCCGCATCAGCCCCAAAGCATCGAGGTGACCCTGGAGGTGAGACCAGAGCCAGAGAATCTGTTTGGACTGGTCCAGAGTTACTCCTCACTCAGCTCAGACATTCAGAGTAGAGACGGGACGAGATCTCGTGCCACAAGGTCGAGCCACAAGAGAAAAACAGGACGAAACCAGGACTAAACCAGGACTAAACCAGGTCTAAACCAGGACTAAAAACAGGACTAAAAACAGGACGAAACCAGGACGAAACCAGGTCTAAACCGGGTCTAAACCGGGTCTAAACTAGGACTAAAAACAGGACGAAACCAGGTCTAAACCAGGACTAAAACCAGGTCTAAACCAGGACTAAAACCAGGACTAAAACCAGGACTAAAACCAGGTCTAAAACAGGACTAAAAACAGGACTAAAAATAGGACGAAACCAGGACTAAACCAGGACTAAACCAGGTCTAAACCAGGTCTAAACCAGGACTAAAACCAGGACTAAAACCAGGACTAAAACCAGGTCTAAAACAGGACTAAAACCAGGTCTAAAACAGGACTAAAAACAGGACTAAAAACAGGACTAAAAACAGGACTAAAAACAGGACGAAACCAGGACGAAACCCGGTCTAAAACCAGGACTAAAAAAACTGGTCTAAAACCAGGTCTAAAACCAGGTCTAAAACCAGGTCTAAAAAACCAGGACTAAAACCAGGACTAAAACCAGGTCTAAAACCAGGACTAAAAACAGGACTCAAACCAGGTCTGAACTCGGGTCTGAACTCAGGTCTGAACTCAGGTCTAAACTCAGGTCTAAACCAGATCTAAACCAGGTCTAAACCCCATCTAAATCCCATCTAAACCAGGTCTAAAACCAGGACTAAACCAGGATTAAAATCAGCTCTAAAACAGGACTCAAACCAGGTCTAAAACCAGGTCTAAACTCAGGACTAAACCAGGACTAAACCAGGACTAAACCAGGACTTAGACAAAAAAGAGTTAAGAGCTGGTGAGTTTTACAATTTGAGAAGCTGTAGTTCCAAAAAGCAGAACTACAACGACCGCTAAAGTGTGACATCAAAATAAATAAAAAATAGTGAAGCCAAAATTGTGAAATGGATTAAACGACTTATTTATTACAAATTATGTCAAAGTCTCGTCTTGTAACTGGGACTAAGTCGTGGGCCAAACTAAATATTTATTGAAAAATTTCAACAACATCTGCGTGTTTTCTCTTTCGAAATATGTGATGTTAAAATAAATGTTTAATAATAGTTTTGTTTAAACACTGAATCCAGAACAAGCAGAATATAAAATAATAACAACATTTTAAATAAATCTTGTCTCTATAGTGGATCTGAGTGCGGCGGCAGCTCTGATACACATCTGATATGATCTCACGGGACAAATTTGGCCCTCGGACCTGAGTTTGACATGTCTGCACTAGACGGTTTGCAAGAACCCCGGAAGTGTGATTCTGGGCACCGGCCAATCAGGGAAGAGCCAGATATTCTGTGTTGGCAAAGATTCCGAGATCGAGGATTTAAAGCCGGAACAAAAAGAATGTTTAGTGAATGTTTTTCAAGGGGAAAGACGTTACTGTTCTTCTTCCTACAGGAGTTGGTACTTTACATACGTCACGAGTCACGACCAAACAGCAGCGATTGGTTAAATTTAAAAAGTACCTGTTTAACATCGAGTAAACAAATCCTAATGATGTGAGATCAGTCGACTGATGAGTCTGATGAACCAAAATGCAGGAGAGCTACAAATGTTAGCGGTCGCAAGAAATAGAGTGGATATAAGAGGCACAGAGCAGCTGTCACCCGATCGAGCTTTACAGACACGGGGTTCTCCCCCTCGCTCTCAAGTCCAAGATTAGTCCAGGTGTAGTCCAGGTGTAGTCCAGGTGTAGTCCAAGATTAGTCCAGGTGTAGTCCAGGTGTAGTCCAGGTGTAGTCCAAGATTAGTCCAGGTCCAGTGTAGTCCAGGTGTAGTCCAAGATTAGTCCAGGTGTAGTCCAGTGTAGTCCAGGTGTAGTCCAGATTAGTCCAGGTGTAGTCCAGGTTAGTCCAGGTGTAGTCCAAGATTAGTCCAGGTTAGTCCAAGATCCAGGTGTAGTCCAAGATTAGTCCAGGTGTAGTCCAGATTAGTCCAGGTGTAGTCCAAGATTAGTCCAAGATTAGTCCAGGTGTAGTCCAAGATTAGTCCAGGTGTAGTCCAGGTGTAGTCCAAGATTAGTCCAGTGTAGTCCAAGATTAGTCCAGGTGTAGTCCAAGATTAGTCCAGGTGTAGTCCAAGATTAGTCCAGGTGTAGTCCAAGATTAGTCCAGGTGTAGTCCAGGTGTAGTCCAAGAGATTAGTCCAGGTGTAGTCCAAGATTAGTCCAGGTGTAGTCCAAGATTAGTCCAGGTGTAGTCCAAGATTAGTCCAGGTGTAGTCCATCCAAGATTAGTCCAGGTGTAGTCCAAGATTAGTCCAAGATTAGTCCAGGTGTAGTCCAGATGTGGTCCAAGAGTAGTCCAGCTGTAGTCCTGGTTTAGTCCTGTTTTAGTCCTGGTTCATGTGCTGTAGTCTGTGTTTTATGTTCTGTAGGTGATAATGAACAGCATTAATGTTCATAACATGATTCTACATCATTTTAAGTAAAAAAAACCAAAAAAACCATAAAATATTACAGATTTTACTGAGCCGGCGCCTTCCTGTTTGTACTGAAAGTGAGTTTTGTGACACCTGTGTGTATTTCGACGTGTCAAGTCGAGTCTACGGCTTTTGGGTGGAAGTTTTTTAAGCGAACCCCAACTTTAAAAATCCCCACAACACCACTGATCACTGGTCTTCGTCTGAACGCTTTCTGACATGGAATCAACTTTTAACCCTGTTGCGTTATAACCGTGTTCTCTCCACACGTTTGATTCATTTTCCGTTTTCCTCCACGTGGATCATAATAAAGAGTTTGTGTTTTGCAGCTGGAGGAGACGGAGGAGCCCGTGAGCGGAGCAGAGGAAGCTGACGGGAGCGACGGAGACATAAAAGAGGAAGAGGAGGAGAGCGAAGAAGGGTCAAGAGTGGAGCAGTGGAAAGAGGAAGAGGAGGAAGAGGAGGAGGAGGAGAGAGGAGGAGCGAGGGATCAGGAGTGGAGGAGAGTAACAGAGGACAGGACTCTGACCACGACTGGACTCCTGAGCTTTGGCATCAAACTCCAGAACAAAATAATGACGCTGTCGGAGACGAAGAGAGTAAAGACGAGGCCGGTGAGTCTTTTTGAATCATCATCAGTGTCGGGGAGTAACAGATTACATGTACCAGAGTTAAGTAATCAGAGTACAAATGATGAGTAACTGTATTCAGTTACAGTTACTGTTTCAGTGAGTGGTAATTAGATTACAGTTACTTTGTTGAAATAAATGGATTACATGGCGGTATTTTCCTGTTTTTACATGTTGGGCTGTTTCCCTGCTTTATTTGTTTATTTTTTTCCGTAATTCCACTCATTGCTGGACACTAAACCAGATCTAAACCAGGACTAAAACCAGGTCTAAAACCAGGTATAAACCAGGTCTAAACCAGGTCTAAACCAGGTCTAAAACCAGGACTAAAACCAGGTCTAAAACCAGGTATAAACCAGGTCTAAACCAGGTCTAAACTAGGACTAAACCAGGACTAAACCAGGACTAAAAGGGTATAAAACCAGGTATAAAACCAGGTATAAACCAGGTCTAAACCAGGTCTAAACCAGGTCTAAACCACGTCTAAAACCAGGTATAAACCAGGTCTAAACCAGGACTAAAACCAGGTATAAACCAGGTCTAAACCAGGACTAAAACCAGGTATAAACCAGGTATAAAACCAGGTATAAACCAGGTCTAAACCAGGTCTAAACCAGGACTAAAACCAGGTATAAACCAGGACTAAAACCAGGTATAAACCAGGTCTAAAACCAGGTATAAACCAGGTCTAAACCAGGTCTAAACTAGGACTAAACCAGGTCTAAACTAGGACTAAACCAGGACTAAAACCAGGTCTAAAACCAGGTATAAACCAGGTATAAACCAGGTCTAAAACCAGGTATAAACCAGGTCTAAAACCAGGTCTAAACCAGGTCTAAAACCAGTCTAAAACCAGGTCTAAACCAGGTCTAAACCAGGACTAAAACCAGGTCTAAAACCAGGTCTCTAAAACCAGGTCTAAACCAGGACTAAACCAGGACTAAACCAGGACTAAACCAGGACTAAACCAGGATTTAACAGGACTAAATCCTGCTGTGTGGACGTGTCTCCTCTTCTTCTATCAATAATATTTTTAATTTGGTTCAGTAAAGTCTGGGCTTTTTATTTTCTTTTAGCAGACAAAAAATCTCAAAACAAAAACTCTTTTTAACTTTTCTTATTTTAGTTGCAGAATACAAATTTCACAAAATTCACGATGAAAAATTTCACAACAAAGATCCAAGATGCCGAGGCAAAAGCAGTCGATCATGTGAGCGAGGAAGACGGAGGCTGTTTCCTATTCGCCGTTCTCACGTGTGGGCGGGTTTTACTCTTAAAAATAAATAATATATCAACAAAAAATAATAGAAATAAAAGAGATGAGGTTTGGTGTGATTTTTATATTTAATTTTAAACATTCTGAAAATGTACACTTAAAAGTTCAGCAGCTAAAATTTAGAATAAAACAAATTCAAACGTGTTTTTTTTACAGTTAAAAGTGAGAAATTCAATTGTATTTAAAATTCTAAATGTGATGAAACAAATAATCTTCCATATGTAACAAAACACATTTATTATGTTAAAATAATGTTTAAATTATTTTTTAAAACAGTTTCTCGTGTGTAAATTGTGTCAAACGTTTGGATAAAACTCTCCCTCGTGTCCCTCTGTAAAGTCGCCTCCATCAAACTAAAAACCTCCACAAAAACTACGTCAATTATTTGCAGCACAAACGAAGCACAAAAAGTTTAGTTTGTGCTGTTTTAGTTTTGGAGATGTTAATGATTCTTTTATAGGTCAACTTGGGGTTAGCAGGAAACTTCAAAATGCTCTAAAACCAAACTCAAAATGGAGTCAGTTCGTTGTGTTGTTTTGTGTGATTCTGGTTCTTAAGATATTAACATATTAACAGTTTTATTTTCGGTTGATGACGTCTCCAGCCCCTCAAAATGTTAAACAGCCTCAAAACAGCAGAAAATCACACAAAACATTTGTATTTTGTTTGTGCTGTTTTGTGCTGTGACAGTTTTAATTTGTTTCTCTTCCCAACGGAATTGAAAAATAGTGAAAGGTGAAGGTGATGGGCAGGATTGATCCACAGGAAGAACCAAAAAGGAAACATTTGTCTGACTAAGAAATCATCCCGAGTTTACAGAGAACATTTTGTATGTGGAGCGACAACAAAACAAAATCCTGTTTGTTAATGTGAGAGGAGCAGAAGACAAACAGACTGAGCTGCACTTTCTTGTTCTTGTGGTTTTACAGAAACATCACGTCTTGGTCTCTTTGCAGTGGAAGGTGTTTCTTGGTGAACAGTTGGAGACTTTCACTTTGGTGTTGACTTTTTAAATTCATAACCGAGGCTAAGTGAGGGATCGGGGTTTTGTTTTGTCGTCGCTCCACATACAAAATGTTCTCTGTAAACTCGGGATGATTTAGTCAGACAAATGTTTCCTTTTTGGTTCTTCCTGTGGATCAATCCTGCCCATCACCTTCACCTTTCACTATTTTTCAATTCCGTTGGGAAGAGAAACAGTTTGAACAGAGGTTTGAGTCACACACATCTGATTCACTTTTGCATTTATGGAGTTCACAAACAAATTTCTCGAGCCGTTTTCCGTTGTTAGGATCCAACAACCACACGAATTACGATGTCTGAATCCCAAAACTAAAATATGACAATATCAGAACCAGAAACAAAAGTGATATGGTTCAAAAGACTTGAAAAGATCGACTTTGACAATAGACACATCCCACTGGGAAAACAAACATGGAGGTTTGATGCTCACTTTTTCGGAAAATCTTTCCCAGTATGAATTGCACAATGACCCGAAGTCTGAGATTCGTTGATGCGTGTATTAACCAAGAGCACAGCGCTGACTGGCTGTGCACTCACTGTGTGCATGATGGGGCGCTCGCGGGGGTTCCACAAAAGTCACTATCGGGTGCATAGGCTTTCGGACGCTGTAATTTTCAACATATTTTTCAAATTTTCTTTGCAAATTGCCTTTTGATTTTCGTAAAACTATCATTTATATTTACAACATGTTTTATCTCACCAAATTAAAGGGATAGTTCAGGTTTTTTGACATGAATCTGTGTGTCGTCCCCGTCAGCGTCCGGTGAGTCGAGATCCTGGCCCGTTTTGGTGCTGAGGAAAGTAGTTCGGCAAGTTGTCTGGGGACAGTCTAATAAAGCGTTTTTCTTCTCAAAACAACATGTGTTAAAAAGAGTGATACATTTGCACCACAAAACCTCCGTCCTCTAAAAAGTCAGACCTCATAATCACTTGGCACTATTTTCTCTCCGTACGTATCACTGCGCGCGGCCGCCAGGTGACAGCCGCGCCTGTTTCACTTTGTTAACTGCTCGGAATGTGAGCGACAACATGTCTGACCACGACACCGATGATGAAGAAACTGATTTTAGCACAGAGCCAATGGGAGATCTTTTTGAACCCGAATATACCAATGCCAAAATTCGCCAGAGTGAGTTAGACGAAATTAGGCAGAGAGAGAGAAAAGGCGAACATTCCGAGCAGTAAACAAAGTGAAACAAGCGGTGCAGTGATACGTACAGAGAGAAAATAGTGCCAAGTGATTATGAGGTCTGACTTTTTAGAGGACGGAGGTTTTGTGGTGCAAATGTATCACTCTTTTTCACACATGTTGTTTTGAGAAGAAAAACGCTTTATTAGACTGTCCCCAGACAACTTGCCGAACTACTTTCCTCATCACCAAAACCGGCCAGGATCTCGACTCACCGGACGCTTTCGGAGGTAAAGTCAGTGTGGATGCATCACACTGCTGACGGGGACGACACAGATTCATGTCAAAAAACCTGAACTGTCCCTTTAAGTGAAAATGTGAGAATTATAAAAGCCTGTCCTACTTTCTTTAACGGTGTTTGTTCTCTTGCAGAGCCCAAACGGAAGAAGCAGCTTTGCACCGAGTGTGGAGAGTTTTACAAGAAGAGCCACAAGTGCGACCACAAAACAAAACCCGTCGTGTGCAACGCCTGCGGCCGGAGGTTCATCTCCGAATCCGCCCTCAAAGTCCACAGCTACATGCACTCGGAAACGCACGAATACCTCTGCAAGTTCTGCTACGCCAGCTTCAAAACCAAAGTGAACAAGCTGGCGCACGAGCTGGTCCACCTGAAGCAGAAGGATCCGTTCAAATGCCCCGACTGCGCCATGACGTTCCCCACTTTTCGGAAACGCGCCGCTCACAAAAAGGAGCACAAGAGGGAGAAGTTTAAGTGTAAGATCTGTGGGATGGAGATGTTCGACGAGCAGAGTTTCATGAGGCACATCGTGGTTCATTCGGGGGAGAGGCCGTTTAAATGCTTCGTGTGCGACATGGGTTTCAAACAGGAGAGTCACCTGAAGTCCCACACGCGCCTGCACACGGGGGAGCGGCCGTACAGCTGCAAACACTGTCAGAAATCTTTCAATCATAACGTGAGTCTGAAGAGCCACGTTCAGAAGTGTCACCCAGGAGAGAAGGAGAAAGAGCAGACAGCGGAGAGGACAGAGACGGAAACCAAAGAGAAGTCCAAAAGCAAAAGGCCCCCGACCGGTCGACCCAGAGGACGACCCAAAAGAAACGCAGACGACAAAAAGCAGAGTTCAAGAAGGAAAAAACTGAAAAAACAGGAACCTGACGAGTTTGAAAGTGATGAGGACTACATCTGGTCAGAAGTAGGACTGGACGATTTTGCCCCTCTCGATTAAAAACAGACGATTGTCAAAACTAAAAAGATGTATGATTGTTTTATTAAAGGTGCACTGAGTAACTTTTCTGGTAGAAGGTCCGTCAAATGATTTTCTCCCTGGAGGTGTGACCCATTGTTCAAAGAAATCCTGAAACAATGTCTTTTTACGTTTATTTTTGGTCATGTGAGGTGTGGTCATACTGGTTTGTCAAAGCCTGATCTCGTCAGATTTCAGCAGAGTCGGGTCAGGAGCCACAAGGGGGCGCCAGTGATGACAAAAAAAAAAAAAAAAGAAACTGTTGTTGTGTCCTTAGGCAAGACAGTTCAGCCACATTGTCCACTGTGTGAAAGTGGAGTGTGTGTGTGTGTGTGTGATGGTGGTGGTCAGAGGGGCCGATGGCACAGATTGGCAGCCTCACTTCCATCAGTCTGCCCCAGGACAGCTGTGGCTACCTCCGCTGAGTGTGGAGTGACTGAACAATGAATTCTAAAGCCCTTTGAGTGTGTTGAAAGGTGATATATAAATGCAATAATTGATTAATTAATTTTTGAACATGAAGGTTCAGACTGTGACGCAGATGACGTCTTTTTTCAGACGACTTCCGGACGTCCAGTGTTGATGTTTGTTTGTCCTACAGTGATGCAGAAAAGAGTGTGTGATTGTTCATGTGCGAGTGTCCGTGTGTGAATGTTCATTTTTTAGGTCAGTGTATCTGATACCAATGATCTTTTATGTTGTGAGGGAATCAAACCGCCAACCTTCAGATCAGTGAACAAACATTTTACCAACTGAGCTTCACTTCTGCCCAACAGAGCTGCTCTTTTAAACCGTTTTTATGGTTGAACTCATGGAATTGTAATCATTTCTGTATGAGTAGGATATAAATTTCCTCAGATTGTATTTCCAAACTAGAAAAGCAGAGAGCGCAGACCTCCGCCAAGGACTACCCCCATTTTTTATATAAACTGCGATAAAATCAGTCTTCTGGATCAGATCCGGATCAGCCTTTGGAATATGAAGAGGATCCCATTGTCCATCCCTGAGTCAAATTTCATGGGGTTTGGTCAATAATTAACCCAGATATTGAGAAACAAAATTTTTGGCCCCATTTACCACAATGTTAACTAAAATTTCAAAGTGATCCAGAATCCAGGATTTCTTCCGGATCATCCCCAAAATGAAATCAGTTCTTCCTTTTCACATTTCCAACAAATCCTGAAAATTTCATCAAAATCGGTCCATAACTTTTTGAGTTATGTTGCTAACAGACAAACAAACAAACAAACAAACAGACAACAAACAAACAGACAAACAAACAAACAGACAAACAAACAAACAAACAAACAAACAGACAAACAAACAAACAGACAAACAAACAGACAAACAAACAGACAAACAAACAAACAAACAAACAAACAAACAAACAAACAAACAGACAAACAAACAGACAGACAAACAAACAGACAAACAAACAAACAGACAAACAGACAACAAACAAACAGACAAACAAACAGACAGACAGACAAACAAACAAACAGACAAACAAACAACAAACAGACAAACAAACAACAGACAAACAAACAGACAAACAAACAAACAGACAAACAAACAGACAAACAAACAGAACAGACAAACAAACAAACAAACAGACAAACAAACAGACAAACAAACAGACAAACAAACAACAGACAAAAACAAACAGACAAACAAACAAACAAACAAACAGACAAACAAACAAACAGACAGACAAACAAACAGACAGACAGACAAACAAAAAAACATAACCTCCTTGGCAGAGGTAATAAATAAACATAAAAAACTAAATTAGTTCATTAAACAGATCATTAGTAAGAAATGTTAAATCACAAATAACTAAAATGAATATTCATGAATAATATTAATAACACTATACATAAACACTGCTGGGAATTCCAGGAGCCACAGGAGGCGCCAGTCACAAAAACCTGTTGTTGTGTCATTAAGCAAGACACTTCACCTACATTGCCTAGTATCTTTGGGTATCTTGAAAGGCGCTATATAAATGCAATGATTAATAAATGTTCAAATGTTTTAACTGCAGATTGACGTCCAGGTAGAGTCGGAGTTAAACGTCCAAACAGTGGACATCATTTGCACATCATTTACAACATAGACCTGAGCTGCACGTCCATAACATGTTTCATTTTAAGGAGGTTTTGCTTCGTGGATGTTCTCACAGTCACAATGTCTGTTTTTCTTGGTATTTTTGAGCCGTAAAACCACCTGTAACTGAATAAATGTAACGTAGAGCTGTTTAATGTCACACTGTGGAACATTCCAGACACCAGAGGAATGACACATCCATCGAAACAACCGAAAAGTTACACAGTGCACCTTTAAAAAGCTGTAGTGTGATAAACGTGGGTGGGTTTTTTGCTATTTGTGAACTGTAAATTCAGAAGAGAACCTAAAAATTGCTAAAGAATGTGAAAGGCTCATATGAAACCCATTATTCATCATTATTCATCATTCTTCGACTGTCATGGACTTAAGACGTGTTCTGCTGATTAGTCGACTCAAAAAATTATGCAATAAAAGTTATTTATATAGAGAAAAGTACTAGGAAACATGTATTTATATAAAGACCGGTGAATCATGAGTTTAATCTGACTTTTTACACAGAAATGACCAAAAATGTCAAATGTTCAGCTCACTCACTCACTTCTCCTTTCTGCTGTCGTCCCAGAGAAATGATTTTTCAACTAATCTGAAGTTGTGCCTTTTCTGGAAACGTTCTTTTCTTCTTTCACCTGCGCAGAACATTTAATTTAGTTCAAGTTTATTTATAAATCACGTTTAAAATAACTTCACTGGACCAAAGTGCCTCACATAAAAGTCGACAAAAACAGAAGAAACATGTGAAAACTACAATAAAACACTGAGATCACTTTTCTAACCAGGATAAAATACCAGAGAGAAGGGACGGTCCCAGTTTTGAGCCTGTGTCCCCTGTCCCAGCAGATTTATCTAAAACCAGTGATTTGTCCCAGTTTTATACAAGAAATGTCCCAGGTGTCTCTATTTTTAACCAAGTTGATATATGTATATTCAAAAATGTTATATTTTCTGATGACGTAACAACATTTTAACATGGTTTAAAGTTCACATGAATCCATTTTGTGTAGAGTGACAAGATTTTCAAAATAAAAAACTGGGACATTCCTGTTTTTTGGTGGTTGGTAATAATAAAATTGTGAAATGAGTGTGTAATTTAAGGAAAACTGTTCTGCAGAGACTTTCATGACAAACATGTGAGTCAATATAGTCACATTTTCTTTGTGTTTTGGTCATTTTGAAGCAGATTTTTTTGGATTTTACCTAAACCAAACAAAATTGAAAACTGGGACACACCCGGGAATGGCACGTTTCACATAAAATTCAACAAAAACAGAAGAAACATGTGAAAACTACAATAAAACACTATAATATAAAACTGCAATAAAACATTGAGATCAGTTATTTAGCCAGGATTAAATGGCAGAGAGAAGAGGTGAGGTTTCAGTCTGGTCCAGTGTGTCCAGACGTTTCCCCGGGACAGTCCCAGTTTTGAGCCTGTGTCTCCTGTCCCAGTAGATTTATCCAAAACCACTGATTTGTCCCAGTTTTATACAAGAAACGTCCCAGGTGTCTCTATTTTTGACCAGTTTGATCCCTGCCAACAGTAAAGAGAGACAGAAATTGTCATTAGTTTAGGTAAAATACAAAATAATCTGCTTTAAAACGACCAAAACACAAAGAAAATGTGACTATACTGACTCACATGTTTGTTATGAATGGTCTCTGAATAACAGTTTTCCTTAATTGCTCACTCGTTTCACAATTTTATTATCACCAACCACCAAAAAAACTGAAATTCTGTCTTGTGGTCTCCAGGTGGAGAGTCTCTGCCTCAGGTGGAGGAGTTCAAGTATCTCGGGGTCTTGTTCACGAGTGAGGGGAGGACGGAGCGTGAGATTGACAGGTGGACAGGTGCAGCGTCTGCAGTGATGCGGTCGCTGTATCGGACCGTTGTGGTGAAGAGGAGCTGAACCAAAAGGCAAAGCTCTCGATTTACCATCTCCGTTCCTCCCCTCACCTCTGGTCATGAGCTCTGGGTAATGACTGAAAAGGACAAGATCCTGGATACAAGCGCTCGAAATGAGTTTCCTCTGCAGGGTGGGTGGGCGCTTCCTTAGAGACAGAGAGAGGAGCTCAGTCACACGGGAGGAGCTCGGAGTAGAGCCGCTGCTCCTCCACGTGGAGAGGAGCGTCTGAGGGGAGGACGTCTGTTCTGATGTCTCCTGGACGTGTTCAAGGTTCAAGGTTCTTTATTTTGTCATTCAAACATGTGAGAGAAACATGACAGAACGAAATGTGCTCCCGAGGCCCAGTGATCAGAAAGAGATAAAAAACAATAATAATAATAATAAGCAATGTTAAAAATAAATACATTTAAAACAACAACATTTAGCAGTTCCAATGAACAAGTAGTAAACGTGGCAGATAGAGAAAGAGGCCCAAAGCAGGAAGTCAGTGGCACTGTTCAAAAGTCTGACAGCCTCAGGAAAGAAGCTGACTTCAGCCGAGAAGTTCTAGCTTAATGTTCCTCAGTCTCCTCCCAGGGCAGACAACAGATGGTGATGCGAGGGTCTGATCCTGGAGCCCGTCTTCTACAACGCTCCTCATAAATTTCACTGATGAAAGTCACCAGTGTCCTCAGGAGGTGTTCATGTCCCACTGGGAGGAGGCCGCGGGGAAGACCCAGGACACACTGGAGGAACTATGTCTCTGGGCTGGACTGGGAACACCTCAGGGTCCCCACAGAGGAGCTGGAGGAAGTGTCTGGGGTGAAGGAAGTCTGGGAGTCCCTGCTTAGTCTGCTGCCCCCGAGACCCGACCCCAGATAAGAAGAAGAACATGGATGGATTCTTGAGTATAAAGCAAATCTGTATCACTGAAACTAAAAACAAATGAAGTGTTTCAGGGAAAACTCTGGTAAATGGACTGTAGCTTCTTTTAAACATTTATTGCCTAAATTTAAGATTTTCTGACGAGTTGAATCATGGAAGAAATATATGTGACAATTTTTAAGATTATACAACAAATTCAGAATTATTAATTAATTATTAAGAAGATAATAAATCTGAAAACAAGATAAATATGGGATAAATAAAAGGATCAAATTGGTCAAAAATAGAGACACCTGGGACGTTTCTTGTATAAAACTGGGACACATCAGTGGTTTTGGATAAATCTGCTGGGACAGGAGACACAGGGTCAAAACTGGGACTGTCCTGGGGAAACAGGGACGTCTGGACACACTGGACCAGACTGAAACTCACCTCTTCTCTCTGGCTTTTACTCCAGGCGAGACAGGTGATCTCAGTGTTTTATTGTAGTTTTATATTGTAGTGTTTTATTGTCGTCGTCACATGTTTCTTCTGTGTTTGTTGACTTTTATGTGAAACGTCCCAACTCCAGGTGTGTCCCAGTTTTCAATTTTGAAAATCTGTTGTCACTATTTTTAACCAATCTGATCCCTGCCAACAGTAAACAGAGACATACATTGTCATTAGTTGAGGTAAAGTACAAAAAATCTGCTTAAAAATGATCAAATCAAGAAAATGTGACTTTACTGACTCACATGTTCGTCATGTCTCAGCAGAACAAACCATTTGTTTCACCATTTTATTATCACCAACCACCAAAAATAATGGGGTGGTCCCAGTTTTTATTCTGAAATTCTGGTCACTCTACACAAAATGGATTCTTGTGAACTTTGAATCATGTTACATTTTTTTGAATATACAGACATCAAATTGGTCAAATATAGACACACCTGGAACATTTCTTGAATAAAACTGGGACAAATCAGTGGTTTTGTATAAATCTGCTTGGACAGGAGACAGGCTCAAAAATGAGACTGTCCTGGTTAAAAAGGGACGTCTGTAACCAGATTTTTTAAATCAGAAACTTGGACACTCAGTTTCTGGTGGTTGTTAATAAAACTGTGAAACAAGTACGTAATTAAGGAAAACTGTTCTGCACTCGGCTCATTCATGACGAACACGTGAATCAGTATAGTCACATTTTCTTTGGGTTTTAGTTGTTTTAAAGCAATTTTTTTTTTTTTTTTGTATTTTACCTAAACTAATTACAATTTCTGTCTCTCTTTACTGTTGACAGGGATCAGATTGGTCAAAAATAGAGACACCTGGGACGTTTCTTGTATAAAACTGGGACAAATCAGTGGTTTTGGATAAATCTGCTGGGACAGGAGACACAGGCTCAAAACTGGGACTGTCCCGGGGAAACAGGGACGTCGCTGACCAGATTTTCAGAATCATAAACTGGGACATTCTCAGTTTTTTGGTGGTTGGTGATAATAAAATTGTGAAACGAGTGCGTAATAAAGAAAATTGTTCTTCACTCGAGCTCATTCATGACAAACACGTGAGTCAGTATAGTCACATGTTCTTTGGGTTTTGATCGTTTTTACGCAGATTTTTTGTATTTTACCTAAACTAATTACAATTTATGTCTTTCTTTACTGTTGGCAGGGATCAAACTGGTCAAAAATAGGGAGATCTGGGACATTTCTTGTATAAATCTGCTGGAACAGGGGACATAGGATCAAAACTGGGACTGTCCCGGGGAAACAGGGACGTCTGTGACCAGATTTTCAGAATCATAAACTTGGACATTCTCAGTTTGTGGTGGTTGGTGATAATAAAATTGTGAAACGAGTGCGTAATAAAGAAAATTGTTATTCAGAGCTCATTCATGACGAACACGTGAGTCAGTATAGTCACATTCTCTTTGTGTTTTGGTCATTTTTAAGCAGATTTTTTGTATTTTACCTAAACAAATGAAAGTTTCTGTCTCTCTTTTTCAGTTGGCAGGATCAAATGGTCAAAAATAGAGACACCTGGGATATTTCTCGTATAAAACTGGGACAAATCATTTTCTTTGAGTTTTGGTCGTTTTTAAGCAGATTTTTTTGTATTTTACCTAAAACAAATTACAATTTAGGGATCAAATTGGTCAAAAATGAGGGACATTCTTGTACTCTGCCAAATTCAAGTCTTTAATTAAATGGCTAAAGAAAAACCAGACTTGTGGACAAGTAAGATTAACTGTTTTGCTTTGAATTTGTGGTGTTACCTGCCTCGGGACTTAGATGGAAATGGCAGTCTTGCTTTTCTGGCATTTTAAGCAATTTGTAGATTTCATTAATAAATAACTGTCTTTAAATAAATAAATAAATAAAAAATAAAACTGGGACAAATCACTCGTTTTGGATAAATCTTCTTGGACAGGGGACGCAGGCTCAAAACTGGGACTCTCCCGGGTAAACAGGGACGTCTGGTCACCCAAATTTTGCGTAACATGGAACTTTTAACGCCGCATGTTGAAGAAGCCCAGTGAAAACCCCTCGCAGCACCGGAGGGGGGCGCGCTGCTCTCAAAGAAAACATTGTCAGAAACATGGCGTCCAGCGCAGGGCTCCGAAGCTGCACGGTGGCTCTGCAGGCGCTCCCCAACTGGGCTCTCCCCCCGACGGAACCGACGCGCAAAGATCCGTCCGCGAAGCCCAAGAAGCGCCTGAGCGAGAAGGCGAAAAGCGCCAAACGCGAACGGGACCGACACCGCTACAAAACCCGCGTCAACGTGCTCAAGTCGTACCCGAGGTGGAAGGATCTGCGCTTGAGGCTCGGGTTCACTCTGGACTCCGAACTGGCCGAGCATCTACTAGACAGGTACGATTTTACGCTGCGTTTGGCGTTAAAAATGACATCTCGTGCGTTTTCGTTGGCGCACGGTGTCGTTTTGCGTTTTTCTTCGCCGTGAACTGCATTTTTGGTGTCTGAAACAGAAGCGGGACCACTGATTTCCTGCTCCAATCTGCAGAACATACAGGCCCCGCATGTTCACAACAGCCTTTCTCCACAAAACAAGCAGCGGATCGTCTCTCGGGCTCAAACAAAGGAGAATGAGGCTTTTATTTTTCAACTTTTACTCGAAAACTTCACCAAATGGTTTGATTATAATGCAGGGATGACACTGCATGCAGCCGCTGTCTCAACAAATTAGAACAATTAAGTCCAGGGATGTGGGCGGGGATAGGGGGCAGGGGGCGGGTGAAAAAAAGTGAAATTTTCTGAGCACTTAAGCCTTAAATGCAGGAATAAATAAACAGGATTATTCCAACACACAGGAATGCAGCTTTGAGTATGAAGATCGATAAAGAAACGCAGAGATATCAGAGTCTTTTTGTGTTATTTGTGCTTTTGTTTTAGCTCGAAAAATGCAAAATAACAAACAAAAACATTCCACGCTGGAGCATTAAAGGCGTCTTCAGCCATGTTTTGGTTCAGTAACTTTGTGAAACGACGTAACGTGGAACATTTAAAACCTATTACACTATCGATTAATAACCAAAATATCGTGATGTCGTATCGTCGAAGTTCTCACAATAATATCGTGGACCGTCACAATATATCGAATTACAAGTGTCTTTGTTTAAATTTAGAGTTATGGTGCAGCAACAGCTAAAAAAAGACAGAGAGAACTACATAGACCATGATCCTTTGCTCCGTTTCAGTGCAGACGACAAGAAGAAATAACAGTTCGAACATTTTTAAGTCTTAGTTCTTTGGATTAAGTCTTGTCAAGGTGTTTTAACAGTTTTAGTTGTTTAGCCTTCACAAAATATCGCAATAAATATCGTACCGTGAGATGTAGATCTCTATATTGGTAAACTTGTTCTGTTCTGTTGTTTATGTTATAGTTTATGTGAAGAACTGTTCATATGTGACGTTAACAGTCTGTTGTTCTTCTCTCTTCTGTTGTTTTTACTACAACTTGACTTTACACAGGAAATGTCTGCTCCTGGTCTCTCATTTTATAAACTAAATTTCCCCCAAAATTTACGACTTATATTTGTTTATTTCTTCTTCATTATGCATTTTTTGGTTGGTGCGACTTATACTCCAGAGTAGGGATGGGCATGATTAGTTAAATAATATAAATTGATCATTAAAATTTCATCGATTACGTTAATTTTAATCGACAAACTGAATGTATGTTGTTGTGTATCGTGAGCAAACAGGTGTGTACATGTGTCTCTGCATCAGAAGGAGCGAGACACAAACAGTGGGTCAGTCTGTAACGAACCGAAGCACAAATGTGGATTTAACCAGGATTTGTAGAAGAAATTCCACACTTTCCGTTGCGTTGGGACAAGTGTGAGTCCATGTGCACAGTGGATAAAGCAGCACATATGTTTCTGTGTCCAGTGGGAAAAAGTTTTTCCAGGTGAGAGTCGCTCAATGTGGATGACGAGGCCCCGCCCCCCTCCCCCCGTACGCTGTCCTGGTTTTGACAAACACAAATCTGGTCACACTGACCTGTATTCACCTGAGTCATGTCTTTTAATCCAACACAAGTTGAACCACATCAGCGACACAAGAGCTGGAGTTTTATCTTCACTTAGTTTATGTAAATTAGTGATGTGGTTTTAAGTTTTGTTTCTGTGAGATTTGAACAAAACTGAATTAAACACATTATAATGTCAAACAGCTGATGTGGATCTAGAGTCGTTATGTTTATATGTCGTAAAGTTGAATTTATTGATGCAGATTAGTGCAGATAGTAATAATAATGATGATCATTTTAATATAAAAACGTTAATGATTAATCGATAATCGACCGTTAATTCTTCTGACGATCGATTAAGAAAATTTCATCGAATGCCCGTCCCTAATTCAGAGCCACTTATAGTTCGAAAAGTACACTACATTCCTAATCGTGAGTCTCAATAAATATCGTACTGTGAGGTTCATGTTGTGCTGATATCGTATCATGAGACTTGGATATCGATACATACGGTGTCCAAACGCCCGTTTTTCCCCAGACATTTTAGTCCTGGTTTAGTCCTGTTTTAGACCTGGTTTAGATCTAGTTTAGAGTCTAGTTTAGACCTGGTTTTAGTCCTAGTTTCGACCTGGTTTTAGTCCTAGTTTAGTCCTGGTTTTAGTCCTAGTTTAGTCCTGGTTTAGTCCTAGTTTAGTCCTGGTTTTAGTCCTAGTTTAGTCCTGGTTTTAGTCCTTTTAGTCCTAGTCCTGGTTTTAGTCCTGGTTTTAGTCCTAGTTTTAGTCCTGTTTTAGTCCTAGTTTAGACCTGGTTTTAGTCCTTTTAGTCCTAGTTTAGTCCTAGTTTAGTTTTAGTCCTAGGTTTTAGTCCTAGTCCTGGTTTTAGTCTTGGTTTAGTCCTGGTTTTAGACCTGGTTTATTTTTTGGCAATGAGTGGAATTACTGGGGGGAAAAAAAGAAAAAAAGGGGGGGATTTAGCCCAAAATGTGAAAACAGGAAAATACCACCGTGTAATCCATTTCATCAAAGTAACTGTAATCCACTCACTGAAACAGTAACTGTAACTGAATACAGTTACTCATCATTTGTACTCTGATTACATAACTCTGGTACATGTAATCTGTTACTCCCAAACACTGGATACTCTCACCTCACAACCTGTGCACATGGCCTCACATTTGTCCCAACCAGAAAATGGAGAATTTCTTGTACAAGTTGTTGTTAAATGCACATTTGTGCTTCGGCGTGTTGCAGACGACCGACTGTTTGTCTACGAGAGACGCTCAAGTTAATGGCCCAATGAAAGGAAATGAAAACCCGGACATTTCCACCACTTAAAGGTTGTATAGAGGATTTTTTTAAGGGAAGAGAAATACAGCGACAGTCCTTGTGCGCGTTCAGAATTACTGTTGAAGTTTCCTGTCTAGAAGTAATTCAGCGACCGACGCGTCAGTTTTTAGACCCTTCGTCTGCTTCGGTCGCGCCATCGCTGGACGAGATCTCCAAGAATCACCTCAGTTTGGCTTTGCTCCTTTTCCTCTTCTCTTCTTCTTTCAGCGACCTCAAAAACGGACTTTCTTTTGCGGCGAACCGGTCGTGGATTCTCGTCCGCCGTCGCGACAAACTTTGTGCGAAATGCGAGGAAGCGACAGTTCGAAAAAGCCTCTAAGAACCGCTGCGTAAACCACGTAATCCCCGCGCTCCGACGAGTCAGTTACACTAGGGAGTTTGATTGACAACCCAACAGCCAATAGAAAATGAGGGAGCCTCGTTTTCTATTGGCTGATGTTTATCTGGCCTCAACACGTCCACAGTTGATAGATTTTCGTTCTTTTTTTTTTGGTCATCATAATTACAAAGCTGCTGCGTCTCTGTAATGGTATTTTAATCTTTCACTGACAGTTTGAAACAAAAAAAAATCCTCCATACAACCTTTAAAAAAAAAAAACAAAAACCCGAACGATCAGGACTGGACGCAAAAAACGGACATATCTGGGGAAAAACGAACATTTGGTCGCCCTATCATGTGATAAAAGCAGATCAGATAAATAAATAGGACTAGGATCGTTAAGAGCTTTATAAACCAAAAAAAGAACTTTAAAATCTGCACAGACTTCATCTATGATCACGTGAACGTCTTGTAAACTCTGTTCCATTGTGACTCTGGTGGCCTTACTTTTTTATTTCATTGTTTACCTGTTTAATATCAATCTTACACTTTGTCGCCTTTATTCTCTTTTTGTTGCAGTTACGAGAAGTTCATTAAAATCACCTCATCTGACAAACCAGCGAACACCGGAGCCAAATCTGGAAATGAGTCAGAAAAGTAAGTCACTACTCCTGGTTTAATCCGTCGCTTCGTCCAGAGCTCGGGTCTAAACCGCGCCGTCAGATTTCACACACAAGAACAAGACCAGATCAGATTTGAACGTCATTTGTAGTAAATAAAATGTGAGATCCAGTTCACAGTTTTGGCCAAACAACAGGCTCTGTTCACGCTTACGGACGATGTTCGGGAACATGCGGATGGCGACTCCCGGTGTTGTTCCCGACGCTGCGCATGCGATAAAACCGTGGATTCAGCAGCAGCGTCTTCACAACCTCACAAATACGGCTGAGTATCATTCAGAAGTTGCCGTTACGATACATCATATCTCAGTACAGTTCACTTTCGATTTGATACGATATATTTCAAATTGATTCGATATGGTTCAGTAAAAATAAAGGCTAAATCGTTTTGGTTGTGGATGCAGTGTTCGTTCACACTAATCCGATTGAAAACGGCTCCAGAGACGGAACGATCTGGTGCCTCCAGCTCCACGAAATGGGCTTTTAATAAAACAAAGAGCTGAAAAACAAAACAACAGAGAATCAGAACCCAGCAGAAAGTCTGGTCACTATTCCTTACACAGTGTTGGGAAGTTTACTTTTAAAATGTAATCCCCTACAGATTACAGATTACATCCCCCAAAATGTAGTTTGTAACGGAATCCAATAAATTACTTAAAGTGAGTAACGTAATCTGAATACTTTGGATTACTTGATTTTCTGTAGAGAAACAAAGATTCGTATATCTTCACTTAAGATATTTTGTCTGTTAAAAGACAATAAAAAGCCCAGTCTTTCCTTAACCGTATTAAAAAATATTATTGATAGAATAGTTTCGTCCTGTTAAATCCTGGTTTAGATCTGGTTTAGATCTGGTTTAGACCTGGTTTAGATCTAGTCTTGACCTGGTTTAGACCTGGTTTTAGGCCTGGTTTAGTCCTGGCTTAAGTCCTGGTTTAGATCGAGTTTAGACCTGGTTTAGGTCCTGGTTTAGACCTGGGTTCAGTCCTGGTTCAATCCTGATTTAGTCCTGATTTAAACTTCATTTTAATCCTGGTTTACTGTCCGGCAATGAGTGGAATTACCAAAATAAATAAATAAATAAGGAATATAGCCCAAAATGTGAAAACAGGAAAATACTGCCATGTAATTCATTTATTTCAACAAAGTAACTGTAATCCAATTACCACTCACAGTAACTGTAACTGAATACAGTTACTCATAATTTGTACTCTGATTACGTAACTCTGGTACATGTAATCTGTTACTCCCCAACACTGTCCTTACGTGGCTGGTGTTTCTGCAAAACTACAGAGGATTTTCAGACGACACGAGATCTCGGACGATTTCAAACCTACGAACACTTTAAGACAGAAACTGGTCCACAAGCCAAACAACGTGGTCTACTCCATTCAGTGTAGTGAAGACGGCAGAGAACGACACACACAGAAACAAAACACACACTTCACAAGACGATGAACCAACACAGACGAGAGAGCAGCACATTTTTTGTCCAATCCAAATGTAAACACACCAGGGGAAAAAACATTCTGTTTGCACAATCTTCATGCAGTTTTATCTCTTAAAATCTTATGATACGAGGTCTTATCCCTAATAAAATAAAATAAACACGGACACAGCCTTTTGTCTGACCTTGTGTTACAGTGAGTACAGGTCTGATATTACCCAGACCCCCTCACTCCTCTTGTTTTTTTGTGTGTACATTTTGTTTGTTCTGGTTTAGACTTGTATTTACTGTGTGTTTTTTCTGTGTTAAACAGGTGCCCGGCCTGTGGCTTTGTCTTGAAGGTCGAGCCCCAAAGCATCAAAGTGACTCTGGAGGTGAGACTGGACACTGTTTTTGAGTTTCTCTTTCACAGTGAAACAAAAACAAAGTCACTGCACCTGATTTTCACTCTTAAAAACGTGAAAAACAGACCTAGCACATTTCAAATGGAACTGTATTTTCGGACTGTAAGTAGCTCTGGAGTATAAATCGCTCTTCTTCGTAGTTCCCTCTGTACTTACTGTATTGTTCTGTATATTACTGCAGTACATTTGAAGATACCACATCACAGTACTTCAGTTCCATCCAAAGTGACAAACCTGTAAAATTCAGCGCCACATTTATCAGCTGAAAAGAGAAACGTATTTTCTAAAAACATTTTTTTTTAGGATAAGCATCAAGTTTTCTCAAGTCACTGAGTTCAAGTCCAAGTCGAGTCCCAAGTCCATTTTATCAAGTCTCAAGTCCTTGAACTTTGGTCATAGCAGCTGTTTCCCTCTAGATACAAAGGTCAACTTGGGCTTAAATTGAAGTTTACAAACTTGGGAAGTTTTTCATCTACGTTTGAGGCAGTGATATATGCAATAACATGCTTGAAAAGGATCACTTTTGCTGACATTTGTCAGGCGGACAGACATTAGTCTTCACCAGATCGTGTTGTATCGAAATCGTTGTCGTGCTTTGCAGATGGAGCGGGGAGAGGAGGCCGCGAGCAGCGAAGACGGCGGCGACTCGAGCAACGGCGACAGCGACGATGAAGACGACGAGGACGACGACGAAGACGACGATGAAGATGAAGAGAGCGAGGGGTCCAAAGTGAAGAAAAAAAAGAACTTAAAAAAGGAGGAGGAGGAACGCGAGACATCAAAGAACGGAGAAGAGGACGAAGACGAATACGAGGATTTCGATGACAGCGACGAGAGCGATGAGAGCGATGAGGGGAAGAGGAAGAGAAGGGGGGACTCGGACAATGAGTGGACTCCTGAACAGAGCCAACAGACTACGAACCAAAAGCAGCAGCAGCAGCAGGAGGACGGCGAAGCGAAAGAGCCCAAACGCAGAGGCAAGAACTCTACTTTATTTATCGAAAACAATGAACAGGTTTTACAATTTCCTCTTATTTTTTAGCAACGACACAGCTCACGTTAAAAGAAATTATAGTCATTTAAAGCTGACATGATTACAAACAGGCACATCCACAGAAATCTTAAATAAATTAATTGGAAGAGGGTCCAATTCCACATCTAATGAACTGATTTTAAGCGTGGATCTATGGTTATAACTGTGACAGAAAGTGTACGAAGGAGGTTTGAAGTAAAAAACCTACACTAGGTTTATTCGGGATTAAAAAAATAAACATATTTTATCATTTTACCTCATGCCTGGACTAAAGCTGCATTGCTTCCACGGCAAATCTCCAAATGCCTCCCCTCGACCATCTCAGATTTGACTGAAAAAATTCTAGGAGGTTCACACAAGTCCCAAATTTTAGCTCCCATCTCCATATAGTTTTGTTATTAAAAAATATTTTGTCCAACTCCCCCCTGAACTGTTTTGAGCAGAGTTTTCCAAAGCGCCGCATTCAGATTGCTGTATCTAAAAAAATGATTTAAGGTCGGTCCTTCAAATTTTCAAGGGTTAAAATTTGTCAGACGTACTTGTAGAATCTGGACTTTTACACATGTGATTTAGATTTATTAGATTTCTGGAAGCTTGAATTTGCTTGAAAGTCCTATTCTTCAAATCTGAGGGCGTCTTTGAAGGACTGTGGAAAGTGCAATTTCAAAGATTTGGTGCTGTGTACTTTTTCAGTCAAATCTGAGATGGTCGAGCAGGGGCTTTCGGAGATTTGGCATGGAAAGACCCCTTTATTTTAGAGGTGTTTTTTTTTTTTTCTATGGCGGCCTCATTTTTTCATTGCTTAGTCATAATATAAACTTTTATCGGTCGTCCCAACTCATCAAAACAATGCAAATTTATAAAGAAATACAATCAATATTATGCAGAATTAACCTGGTACTCCACAATATTTTCTGTTTCTCTTGTGGCCCCTTGGAAAAAGATGAGAGCAAAACCTTGGAGGGTCGAGACCAAGATGAGACCAAGACTTTTAAAGGCTAAGGCCAAGACAGGATTAAGTCCTCTGAGGGTCGAGAAAAAGACAAGACCGAGACTTTTTAAGTTCAAGACCGAGACAAGACCAAGACCTCTGAGGGTCGAGACAGAGACAAGACCAAGACTTTTAAAGGCTAAGGCCGAGACAGAGACAAGACCAAGACCTCCGAGGATCCAGACCGAGACACGACCAAGACTTTTAAAGGCTGAGACCGAGACAAGACCAATACATTTAAAGGTCGAGACCAAGACAAGATAGAGACCGTGGCCCATCAAAACTAAATTGAGACCATTGTGTAATTTTCGACATTTGTTTTTATAATTATTTTGGCAAATACAGATTAATGTTTTATAAATCTATCGCCATTTTATCTCTTGTCGAGTGTCAGACCTTGAGACTGAGTCCAAACTCGATCGAGTCTGAGACGAGACCAAGACCGTAAAAAAAAGACCTGTCTCGAGCACTGCAACACTACTGTTTACATTTGTCTACATTGGCCACAAGAAAAGGCACATCATCATGAAATTGTTCAGTTAAACTAGGGGTCACATTAAAATGCAAACGCTGTTACCGCAGTTTCAAAATACACGAAATAAAGATTGAAAAGAAAGATTTGTCTTGGGTAAATTTTAAATGTAAGTATAATCGTGTATCTCCTCTTGCAGGGCCCAAACGGAGAAAGAAGCAGCTTTGCATTGACTGTGGATTGTTTTATAAGAAGGTCCACAAATGCAAAGACAAAGACAAACCGATCGTGTGCACCGTCTGCGGCCGAAGATTCGACTCCGAGCCCGCTCTGAAGATCCACAGCTACATGCACTCGGAGACCCACGAATACCTCTGCAAGTTCTGCTACGCCGGCTTCCGAACCAAAGTGGACAAGCTGACGCACGAGCTGGTCCACATCAAGAGCAAGGATCCTTTCCAGTGTCCGGAGTGCGATATGTCGTTTCCGAGTTTCCGGAAACGCGCGGCGCACAGGATAGAGCACAAAAAGGATAAGTACAAGTGCGACATCTGCGGGATCGGGTTCGGCGAGGAGCAGCACCTCCTGAGACACGTGGTGGTGCATTCGGGGGAGAGGCCGTTCAAGTGCTTCGTGTGCGAGCGAGGTTTCAAACAGGAGTCTCACCTGAAATCCCACATGCGCCTTCACACCGGGGAGCGGCCGTACAGCTGCAAACTCTGCCACAAGTCCTTCAATCACAACGTGAGCCTGAAGAGCCACGTCCAGCGGTACCACCCGGAGCTCAGGGAGGTGAAGGAGGAGGAGGAGGCGGCGGCGGCGGAGAAAAAGGAGGAGAACAACGAGCAGACGAAGGAAGGGGAGACGTCCGAGAAGCCCAAGCCCAAGTACAAATACAAACGGCCCCCGAGCGGTCGACCCAGGGGCAGACCCAGAAGAAACCCGAGCGAGAAACTGGAGAGCACCCGAAGGAAAATCTATCAGATGAAACCGGAGCCGCAACTACCGCCCGAACCCGAACCCAGCTACGAAAGCGAAGAGGACTTTACCTGGTCTCAAGAGTGGATTAGGCTTTATAAATCACTGAAAGCTGTAAACTAGGTGTAAACTTTCGAACATCAGGCAGGGGGCGCTCTACTCTTAAAGCAGAACTAAGTAACTTTTAACGACAGAGCCCCCCCCCCCCCCCCACCCCAACCTCACCCCACCCGTCGTGTTACTGAAATTCCGTTACTGTGCTTTACTGAGGACTCCCGCTGCCAGCTCAGTCCTCTCAGTTACCTCTACGGCCTACGGCATCAGAGGTATAATACTCCCTACAACAGGACAGGACTAGACTGGAACGGACAACACTATCACGGTGTCTCGAGGCGTCTGGTCCCGTACTGATCGTGAATGAACTCAACGAAGCCTGATGCCTTTTTAATTCTCTGGCTACAACAATTTATTAATTTATTCTACAAAACCCTGCGACTCCCTTACGAGAAAATCAAGAACAGACTCAAAAGTGCTTTTTCCTGATCTTTTTTTGATGAAATAATGCAGTATAATCACAGACAAAAAAGGAGAACTCTCTTCTGGTCGAGTTTGAGGGAGACAACGGACGTTTCAAACACCTCAAACATGTTTCCCTGAGCAGCCAGTCCCTTCTACATTCTTTTTGAGTCCTGAAAGGGTCTGAAAATGGACCGAAGAGCGAGAAAAACCTCCGTCCAAACTTGGGACAGTCCAACCACAGGAGCTCTTTCGTGCCACGTGTCCCTCAAATGCAGAAGACGTCTCCTCTTGAAAATATTTGTATCCTTCAGAACAAAATATATCACTTCTTGAACCTGAAATAAGTAAGAGTTTGGTGCGTTGATATCTGCTGTTTCTCAGTCCTCAGTTGCCACGTTTACATGAGAGCTTTAATTCCGAATAAAAATAATTTAATTCTGAATAAAAAATTATTCCACTTTAAAAAGATCATGTAAACACTTCCTAATGATGATTATTAAACTTAATTCCAAAGTAAGTGGGAGGTTTATTCTGATTTTAAAGCAGAATTAATTTATTCCTCGATCATGTTTCATGTTTATTCTTCTTAAAGATAATGTCGGTGGTTCACTTCATGCTCGTTGTGTCGCCCTTCGATCCGGCAACTGCAGTCCTGCAAACTAAATATGAGAGCAAAGTAAAATATACAAATGATGAATGTAAGAATATCATGTATAATTTGTGCTGGATATTTTATTTGGCATTAAGCAGCAGATCGTCACCAGTTTACGGAAGCCGAGAGGGTCACAACAAACGCAAACGCCGCAACAAATACAAATGCGACAACACAACAAAAGCCGCAACACATTAAAAAGCCACAACAAACCAAAAAAAAGCCACAACGGAAGTGACCGCGGGACTCTATTTTCAGACGGACCGATCAAGCGGCAAGTGAAGAAGAAGAACTACAACGTGAAACGAATAATGATAAAAAAATAAATTACTTTTACTTACGTTTCCAACTTCTCCCGTGGTCACTTCTTTTGTGGCTTTTTGATGTGTTGTGGCATTTGTGTTGTGGCATTTGTATTTGTTACGGCGTTTGCATTAAAATAGAGTCCCGCGGTCATTTCCGTTGTGACTTTTTAATGTGTTGTGGCTTTTTGTTGTGTTGTCGCATTTGTATTTGTTGCGGCGTTTGCCTTTGTTGTGACCCGTCTCGGCTTCCGCACCCGTCCCATACGCCGCGCGGAGAGTCCTCCCATCCCGTACGTCACGCGGGCTGCGCCACTAAATCAGAACTAAACCAGGTCTAAAAACGGGTCTAAAACCAGGACGATTTAGCCAGGACTTAACCATGCCGCTGGACCGCCCACCGCGCCTCCTCCCATACGCAGCCCAATTCCTTTCACTTCTCCGTGTTTGATAGAGCTTAAGAAAGCGAACGTCCCCATCCTGCGGGACAAAATATCGCAGATGTGGGCCGGAGCAGGACTGAAAATTCTGCTCTGCTTCTGACCTCTGCTTCACAATTATCATCGGAATCATTGCGGAAAAAGTTTGGATCATGTTTGTGTCCGTGGCGTAACGACAAACCGAGATGACAGAAAAACTGGTAGCAGCTTCCTGACCACGTAAATATGTTCGTGTCTTTGTCCAATCAGAGCCCTTCCCCACCCCCAGACGCTGAACGGAATTAAATAAAGACGATTTAACAAGTTCCTCAATTCAGAATTATTATTTCAGTGTAAACTTTCCAAACTATTTAATTCAGAACTTCGGAATTTAAACAAAAACATCATGTAAACGTGGCTGGTGCTAATTTTTTTTCTTTATGTAAGCAGCAATGTTTGTTTTAATCCGAACGGAGCATGCCTCTCTCTGATTGGTTAATCCGCCTGTCAATCACTCCCTCAGAAATCAGGGAGACAAGGACACAGCTTCAGATCCACTCGTCTTTGTAAAGTTTGGGCAAAGCGCGTGGTTCTGGCTGGACAGGTAACTGAAAATCCATATTCAACAGGGACTTTAAGACGTTGAAAAAGTAAAAATGTTACTTAGTTCTGCTTTAAAAGGCTCAGTGTAGTATGTTCTGTGAGCCCCTCCTACTGTGAACACGCATTAGTGTAATGTACAGTAATCTTTATTCAAAACTTACCTATGGGCGTTTTGAACTGTGTTGAACTGATGTTTCTTAATCAAAACAGACCTGGAGTTGTGTCTTTTACCTTGGAACTTGTACTTGTACGTGTTTATGCCTTCTCTATCTTTAGACTTTTAAACTTTAGGTAGGGCTGAACGTGAAAAATATTGCAATTTTTCTGAGGATTTGATTTTCAATTTCTTTAGGATTCTGTTCAAAAGGTCACATTTTAAACACAAGGATTTAGAAAAAGACTGAAAACGAATACAAGAATTCATTTCATTTTAGATCATGTACAGATTTAAACTACAGGGTGAGCAGCTTTTATGACGGGATGTTGTTGTGTTTGTGGAGGAAATGATGGTACTTCAAAAACTGCAGCCTTTTTGATTTGCTAATGGGCTCTATTCACGCTTACAGGAAGACGTTTGGAAACATGCGGATGATGACTTCCGGTGTAGTTACCATGGATCATTTAAAATAATTGGACAGGTTATTGCTGCTTCACTTACTGGTGCTACAGCGAAAAAATCCCCCCGATTAGAGCCCGTAGCCGCGGGACCCGACACAAAACAGTGCAGCGCAGGACACATTTTGAAAGCTCATTGCAGACGTGAGCGGGATATTAAGGCTGCGTTCAGACTGAAGTGACCCAAATCAGATTTTTTGGCCCCTATGTTCCTGTATCTGATCTTTTAATGACAGTCTGAACCACACAGATCAGATTCTTTCAAATGTGACCCAGGACACTTGGATATGTGCTCCTGAAACTGATACATATCTGATCTTTTGACATGTGACTTCAGTCTGAACGGCCAAAGCTCATTCATCCACCTCCACGTTATCAACAAGACACAAACGTCACTAGTCTGCGCTGAAGAAGGAGAAAATTGTTAATGAACTCAAGCGAAGCACATCTCCACTCACCACTCTTGGCTCCGTCTCCACATCCACACGTTCATTTCAACGGACTGAACCACAAAACACCACGACCAAAAACCTCGTCCTTCTCAATCTCCTCCTTTAAAACAAGTAAGTTGTTCATGTTCTGGCTCCGGTACGAGAGGTACCAGGTAAATCGGTCCAAATTACCTTGCATCAATTAAAAATTTACTTTTTAGTGCACGTTTTCTGAAAATCTATCTTGATAAAGCCAATATTTAATATTTGGTGTGTCATTTTTAAGGATCTTAGCAAGAATGAACACTGATGGCTCATTCTAACGTGTTAAACATGCACATTTTTAAATTATTCTCTTTATTGAGCACCAGTCCCTCGATTGGCCCTCTGCTTCGTCTGTGTTTAGATATGTGGACCTTGTTGAAAAAAGTTTGGACACACCTGCACTAGACGGTTTGTAAAACCTGGAAGTTGTAGATCTCGCTCCGTCCAACCAGCTGTGAGCTGTGAGGCCATGACGTCAAACTCGTGGCGTCTGTCTGGGTCCCTTTTGTGGAGCAGCACAACAGGAAACAAAGCGTCGAGATGGATGTAGACGAAGACAGACATTCTGTGTTGGCGACGATTCCCGAGATTGAGGATTTAAAGCCAGAACAAAGAGAATGTTTGGTGAATTTTATCAAGGGCAAAGACGTTATTGTCTTTTCTTACGGGATTTGGCGCATTACATACGTCACGACCAAACAGCAGCAATTGGTTAAATAAAAAAAGTACCCGTCTACCGTCAAGCGAACGAACGAATCCTAATGCTGCGAGGTCACGCGGTTTCCATGAAGTGAAACCGTCTGAAGAATATTTCACATAGAGCGGAGTCACAAACTGCTCGTGTTACCTGACAAGGCACCTACAACTTTAAAAAATGACGGATTTATGGCAATTTTTACCTATTTTTAGATCATGAACTTTTTCTCAGCTCAAAATCCTCTCGCTCTGAATCTGGAGACTTGTCCCATTGAGCTCGGACCACGACTTGAATGGGCGGCCAGAGGTTTTTAGATCCCAGAGTTTGGTAGTTCCCGACTCTGGGCATGTGATAAATCCATGGATTCAGCCGCAGCGTCTCCACAACTTGACAAAGCTTTCCACGGGGGACGGGACTCTAATCTCGTCTTCTTTTTATTAAGTTAGACAAATTAAAATACACAAATTAATAAGCAGTTTATAAAAGGAATAAAGAAAGAATACAATAACCCCTCCTCGCCAGCAGTCGCCAAAAGGAAGTCGTCATCCTCAGGTTTCCAAACGTCTTCCGGTTTTGTGACGTGAGCGTGAATAGATCCCGTAGCGTCCGTTCACATTTCGATTGAGATGAATGTTGTAGCCCTACTCCACCAAATCATGAAATAATTTAAAAAAAAAACATTTCAACTTGCCATTTGCACTTTAATTCTTTTCCCAAGGTGCTAATAACGATTAAAGAAAGGGTCCTGAGCCCTCTGGATTCGCTTAAATCAGACACTATGTAAATGCAGTGCTTTTTTTCTGCCCGTTATTTACCTTTACTTTATCTTACAGAGATTTCATAAAACTAGTAATAATAATAATAATATTCTAGAAGGTTAAATGATCCAGATGTAAAGGTGCACTGTGTGATCTTTCTGGAGAAGCGTCCACCACCTCCTTGTCTCTACGAAGATGATATTTGAAGGTTCCACAGTTTGGTATTGGTGTTAAACTCTATTTGGAGACGGGCAGATGACACTACCGGGCCAGTTACAGATCAGTTCTATGGAGAGGCGATTCCGCTCCCCGTCAGTTTTTGAAGGGATTTTTTGTGCAATATGAACCCCTGTGAGTAGGACTGAGACCCGACAAACCCTGAGATCAGGTCCACGAGAAAGAGACAAGACGAGATTTTGACATAATTTTTAATAAATAGTGCAATCATTTCACAATTTTGGCTTCACTATTTTTTATTTATTTTATGCGGTTATTGCACGTCTGCTTTTTGGAACTACAGCTTCTCAAATGGCATAACTAACTCACTTTGTTTTTTTTTTTTGTGATGCCAAACATAAATTCAGGGGGAAAAAGTCCCTGTTTACCTGGGACAGTCCCGAATCTGGCTTTGATGCGGCGCGACTTGAGCGTTGAGGTGTCCACACTCTGGACACGGGTCGCGTCAACCAATCAGGGACGAATATCCAGAGACGAAGCGACGTTTTCTGGAAGAAGAAAGAGAAAGAACTGGGGGTCGGGGCTGGGAGCCAGAAATATTAGCGGAGTATAAATATAAACACGCTGCAACCTCCGAGCCGATCACCAGGACTACACCAGGACTTGATGAGGACTGGACCAAGACTAGACTAGGTCTAAACCAGGACTAAACCGGGACTGGACCAGGACGTATTGATATTGAACGGTGATTAACTGTTGCTGGAACTACTTGTGCGGTGATACAAAAATTAAACCCGTCCGTTAGCGTTAGAATTCTTACTGACCCTGGTATAAATGTTAGTTCATGTCACACTGCGGAACTTTTCTCCATGGAGATGTAACTGGCGGATTCCCACTCCAAAAAGTTACACAGTGCATCTTTACGAATAGGATTTTTTTGTTTGTTTTCTTTTTTGCCATGTGTTCTGTCGTAAAATGGTGATGTTTCTTCTCACAGTAAGATGTGACAACTGTGTTAAAGATGTAAATGAGATTTCTCTGCCTGTGGTTGTAGACCGGGTACAGAAGTGGACTAAAGCTCCAGCTCCAGTCAAATGAAGCTCACTGAGGCCTGTCGTTATGGGGAAAGTTGGAGCCAGGTTACATATTTGGATTAGGAATGGATTTACGGAGAAAAACGTGAAATAAAAGCATCAGGATCATGAAGAGAGAGTGAATATGAACATTTTAAGACCAAAATGACGAGGCTCACAGCAGCAGTTACAGACAGAAGGGGCGACGGTTTTTCAATAGAAAGTGAATTGGAGCCAGAGTCAGTGGAGCCGGAAGCGCGCCCATGCTCATTTCCTATGTGCGGGTCCACTCTGTCCATTTCTGTATACAGTCTGTGCTTGTGACATGATTTAATTTCTTTGCTGAACATCATGGACTTTACGGTTGTGTTCGGTTCGTTATTGTCGACACTTTCTCTGTTTATTTTGTATTCACTTTTTTACATTTTGATAACTGCACAGCTGTTAAACTGTTATGCATTTTGGTGCACTTAAGCTGTAAATAAATGTTCAATGTTTTGTTATTGTTGTCGGCGGTCATTGTTATTACGTTAAGATTCACTTTATAGACCTTTTTCACAACGGCCGGAAGCGCCGCGATGCAAGTAAACGTCACTTTTAGTTAATGGTTTTCTGTGTCACAAAGTGTGTGTAAGTGTGTGTGTGTGTAAGAGTTTGTGTGTAAGGGTGTGTGTGTGTGTGTGTGTGTGTGTGTGTAAGAGTTTGTGTGTAAGAGTTTGTGTGTAAGGGTGTGTGTGTAAGAGTTTGTGTGTAAGGGTGTGTGTGTAAGAGTTTGTGTGTAAGGGTGTGTGTGTGTAAGGTGTGTGTGTGTGTGTGTGTAAGAGTTTGTGTGTAAGGGTGTGTGTGTAAGAGTTTGTGTGTAAGGGTGTGTGTGTGTGTGTAAGGGTGTGTGTGTGTAAGGGTGTGTGTGTAAGAGTTTGTGTGTAAGGGTGTGTGTGTAAGAGTTTGTGTGTAAGGGTGTGTGTGTAAGAGTTTGTGTGTAAGGGTGTGTGTGTAAGAGTTTGTGTGTAAGGGTGTGTGTGTAAGAGTTTGTGTGTAAGGGTGTGTGTGTGTGTGTAAGAGTTGTGTGTAAGGGTGTGTGTGTGTGTAAGGGTGTGTGTGTGTGTGTGTAAGAGGTGTGTGTGTAAGGGTTGTGTGTGTGTGTGTGTAAGGGTGTGTGTGTAAGGGTGTGTGTGTAAGAGTTGTGTGTAAGGTGTGTGTGTAAGGGTGTGTGTGTAAGAGTTTGTGTGTAAGGGTGTGTTGTGTGTAAGGGTGTGTGTGTAAGTGTAAGTGTGTGTAAGTTTGTGTGTGAGTGTGTAAGTGTGCGTGTGTAAATGTCTGTGTAAATGTCTGTGTAAATGTGTAAACGTGTGTGTAAACGTGTGTGTAAATGTGTAAACGTGTGTGTAAATGTGTAAACGTGTGTGTAAACGTGTGTGTTATATGTGTGTGTAAATGTGTGTAAATGTCTGTGTAAATGTGTAAACGTGTGTGTAAACGTGTGTGTAAATGTGTAAACGTGTGTGTAAACGTGTGTAAATGTGTAAACGTGTGTGTAAACGTGTGTGTAAATGTGTAAACGTGTGTGTAAATGTCTGTGTAAATGTCTGTGTAAATGTCTGTGTAATGTCTGTGTAAATGTCTGTGTAAATGTGTAAATGTCTGTGTAAACGTGTGTAAACGTGTGTGTAAACGTGTGTGTAAATGTGTGTGTGAACGTGTGTGTTTTTCTCCAGCAGCTTTCATAAATCTGCCAAATCACCAAATCTTCAACCAACAAACTCCACAAAGAATAAACATTCTGACGTAAACATCTCCTGGTGGAAAATCCACAACGGGATTTTAAACGTCCTGTTTGACACAACTTGATGTTGTTACTTCATCAAACACACAAAGTGATTCAATGTGCTTTACAGAATAAATAAATACATTAAAATCACAATACAAACAAATCAAAACATAAATAATCATCATAAAATTAAAAAGAGAGAGACATTCAAATGAGACAGGAAGAGTGAACTGTGCTGAGCCTGGATTTAACCTTTAATACTTCATTCTCACAGACTTACGCACTTTTACTGCACATTTCTATGTCCTCGAGCTCTTTTCCAGTCTGAAAATCCTCAGGTTCACTCATGTTGTTTATCAGAGAGATGGTTTTCTGCCCAGAAACAGCAGGGGGAGACAACTGACCACACAATCGCCCAATAAACACACCAATAACCACCAACTGAAAAAATGTATTTGTATTTTGCTTGTACAAATCTAGAGAAGAATGTGTACTCATTTTCTCCAAATTACTTCATTTTATTTTATATTACCTTTCTGTTTGTCTGCTGTGTCATCGTGAAATTCAAAATCTCAGACTGGAGGAAAAATAAACCAGGCCTTGATTGTTTTTTGTTTTTCTAACAAAAGCAATAATTTGGAATTTCCACTGTAGACATGAGTTAGTCAGTGGTTTTTCTGTTAAGAAGGATGGAGTTAAAGTGGGGTGACTAGGAATTCCTGTTTACCCATGTTGGCGTGTTCCAGTTGTAGAAAATAATGACTGGAATCGATCAATTGAAATCACAAAAGTTTATTCCCTATTAGAGGTAAGATCTTAAGACCGAGCCCGAGCCCGACCTAAAATGTCAATCATTACTTCGGGTCGGGTCGGGCTTCTCTCTCGCTGACTTTTTTTCAAATAAATATATGTTTATAAAATGTATACTAAAACGATGTGTGGATACTAAACTAAGGAATACTTGTTATAAAATTAATAATTTGGATAAAACAGAGAAGTAATGTAATGTAATTGCTATTTAACTACTAAACAGGATCCGCAGAGCCAGAGCTCTGCGCACGTGAACGCCCCCTCTTCATTTAATAATCTTCCCCTCCGCAAGTCTGCATCTATTTTGACCTGGTGTCCCCAATATGAAGGAGCAAGAGGTTAAACTAAAGGCAGGAGAACTGAAAAGACAAACACGCACCGGTAAGAGTGAGGTGTGGAAAAGCTTCAAATTGATTGTTGAAAATGCTACAGAAACTTGCGTTGGCTTCGCTGAATGTCGTCAATGTGGCTTTGCTTTCATACGAGAGCAAAAAGACTGGCACCTCGACGCTGAGCACTGCTCCTCCTCCCGAGTCACAAATAAAATATGACATTTCGGGTTTGCTTCGGGCTCGGGCCTGCAAATCAAGTTAATTGGTCGGGCTCGGGCCGGGTCGGGTTTTAATACCCGCGGGCCGGGTCGGGTCGGGCTGGATTTTTTAGGCTCGATCTCACCTCTATTCCCTATTCAGTACAATTCTGATACAGAGCTCTGGGTCAAACCACTGTCCCTGATGGCCTATTCTACACAGGTCTTACTTCAGACAGTCTGAACACCTGCATCTGTCCCTTAACCCAGTATATATACATTCACAGAAATATGCAAATGATATGTTGATCAGGTTCACGCCTTGGCTCCTCCTTGAAGCCTCTCCGTTTATGGGAATGACCAGGTCTGTTTAGGTTTGGAGCCAGCCAGGATGACCCCACATCCGCTGCTCTGTAAAGAAAGTCCTTATCTTTAAACACATGTGTCAGATGTCAGTGGTTAAACATTAAATGTGGTGTACTCTCGACACTTTAATACTTATTACGGCCTTCACCCAGGACAGTCCCAGTTTTGAGCCCTGTGTCAATTGTCCCAGTGGATTTATCAAAAAGCAGCGATTCGTCCCAGTTTTATTCAAGAAATGTCCCAGGTGTCCCTGTATTGACCAATTTGATCCCTGCCAACAGTAAAGAGACGTATAGATTGTCATTTGTTTCTGTTTGTTGTTATCGTTCTGTTTAAAAACGACCAAAACACAAAGAAAATGTGACTATACTGACTCACATGTTGGTCATAAATGGTCTCTGCAGAACAATTTTCCTTAATTACGCACCCATTTAACAATTTTATTATATCCATCCACCAAAAACCCAGGGATGTCCCAGTTTTTTATTTTGAAATTTTGGTCACCGTAAATTAACGTCTCAAACCATCCAACACCTGCGTTTGGATGTTTGGTAAGAGTAAAACTGTGAAAAAAGCACTAAACGTTGTCCTTTTGTGCCTTATGCTTATTTTCCAAGCTTTGCTTTCTGTAAAATTACAAAATATTGGTCCCTTTACTGCTGGTGGGTAACAAATTTGTCAAAAAAAAAGGGACAACTGGGACATTTTCTTGTATTAAACTGGGACAAATCACTGGTTTTGTATAAATCTGCTGGGACAGGGGACACAGGACTCAAAACTGGGACTGTCCCGAGTAAACAGGGACGTCTGGTCACCCAAAACTGTATAAACAGCTTGAAACGCTCATATATTAATTTAAGTAAAACATTTGAATTAAATTTAAAATGAAATAAAATGAAAAATACATCAATAAAATTAAATTAAAAACTAATAAAAATTTAATAAAACCTAAAATGTTTTAATTGAGTAAAATGTAACATCCGGTTTTCTTATGGTACGCCTTTATTTTGAAGAACTACTTCCTGTATAGCACGTTAGCATTAGCTAGCTTGACACCGATAAAGAAGGAGAAAAGTTGACACGGAGACGAATTAACATGTTTTTTTGTTTTAACTTCACCTCTGAAAAGACATACGGTACGTTTTAAGTCGCAAACATGCACAATTGTAATAATTTATGAACCCAAAGTGGATGTTCTATTGATTTAATACTTATATATTCAGTGTTGGGAGGGTGACTTTTAAAATGTTTTCCCCTACAGATTACAGATTAAATACACCAAAATGTAGATTGTAACGGAATACTTTAAATTACTTAAAGTGAGTAAAGTAATCTGAATACTTTGGATTACTTGATATTGTCATGTTTTTTTTTAAAACTACATGAATGTATCAACCACATCCTGAAAATTCTTGTTTGTTCTCTTCAAATTGGCCCTGGTTTAGTCCAGGTTTAGTCCTGGTTTAGACCTGGTTTAGTCCTGGTTTTAGTCCTGGTTTAGTCCTGGTTTAGACCAGGTTTAGTCCTTGTTTAGACCAGGTTTAGTCCAGGTTTAGTCCTGGTTTAGTCCTGGTTTAGACCAGGTTTTAGTCCTGGTTTAGTCCTGGTTTTAGTCCTGGTTTTAGTCCTGGTTTAGTCCTGGTTTAGTCCTGGTTTAGTCCTGGTTTTAGTCCTGGTTTTAGTCCTGGTTTAGTCCTGGTTTAGTCCTGGTTTTAGTCCTGGTTTTAGTCCTGGTTTAGTCCTGGTTTAGACCTAGTTTAGTCCTGGTTTTAGTCCTGGTTTTAGTCCTGGTTTTAGTCCTAGTTTAGTCCTGGTTTAGTCCTGGTTTTAGTCCTGGTTTTAGTCCTGGTTTAGACCTGGTTTTAGTCCTGGTATTAGTCCTGGTTTAGACCTGGTTTTAGTCCTAGTTTTAGTCCTGGTTTAGTCCTGGTTTAGCCCAAAATGTGAAAACAAGAAAATCCCGCCATGTAATCCATTTATTTCAACAAAGTAACTGTAATCCAATTACCACTCACTGAAACAGTAACTGTAACTGAATACAGTTACTCATAATTTGTACTCTGATTACTTAACTGTATATAATACTGTATATAATACTTGAAACACACGTTAGACGTTAATTAACTGATTCCTATTTTACAATGGGTTTAACGTTCTTTTCTTCTTTCAGTTCAGTTCATGTTTATTTATAAATCACGTTTAAAACAACTTCACTGGACCAAAGTGCCTCACATTAAAGTCAAGAAAAACAGAAGAAACATGTGAAAACTACAATAAAACACTGAGATCACCTGTGTATCTAGGATTAAATGCCAGAGAGAAGAGGTGAGTTTTCAGTCTAGTCTAGAGTGTCCAGACGTCCCTGTTTACCCGGGACAGTCCCAGTTTTGAGCCTGTGTCTCCTGTCCCAGCAGATTTATATAAATCCACTGATTTGTCCCAGTTTTGTATAAGATATGTCCCAGGTGTCTCTATTTTTCACCAATTTGATCCAAACCAGGAGTAAACAAAGATTAAACCAGGACTACATCAGGTCTGAAACCAGGACTAAAACTGGACTATCACAATTTTCGACTAATCTGATCCCGGCCCACAGCAAAGAGGAGCATAAATTGTCATTTGTTTTGCCAAAATGACTTCAGCATTGAGAAACCCTCATGAGAGGCGACTGGATTTCAAACAGGTTTGATTTTTATCCTTATTTATTATCAGTCCACGTTTACTGCACGAAGCACGACAAATGATTAAATCCAGGCATACGCTGTGCAATTTTTGGCCCTTTTAGAGTCAATTTTTCACTTGTGCGACTGTTTCTGGGAGTGGGCAGAGTTTTGACTTAATTGTGTCGTGCTTCGTGTAGTAAACATGGACCGATTAACACCTCACGATCAGCTCCCAATTGTAGGTCGCAAGAATATCAATCCTGTTTGAAATCCAGTCGCCTCTCGTGAGGCCTGGATGAGCTGTGAAACGTATTTAACCAAACACACTTTTGTCCAGGTGACAAACTGAATTTACCCATTTGCTTTGGATTCTACCTGGGCGACTGAGGGTTCAGGGTCAGACCTATGTTCCCACAGCTCTATGTTCCCACAGCTCTATGTTCCCTCATTTCTAAGATTTTTCTCAAAATGAGAATTAGAAATTAGAAATGAGGGAACATCGGCACGCTCACATTCATGCCCAGTTAACAAATTGACTTTCTCCTTTTGCTATAGATTCTACCTGGACTGAGAGATTCTACACACATATATTTTAGCCAAACAAATGACAATGTTTTCCCCTCTTTATTGTTCATCAATTTGATTCCCTCTTTACAGGGATCAAATTATCAAAGTCTGAAATGGGGACAACTGGCACATTTCTTGCATAAAACTGATAGTCCGGATTTACTCCTGGTTTAGAGTTGATATAGTTCTGGTTTAATCTTAGTTTAGTCCTGGTTTGGACCTGGTTTAGATCAAACTGGTCAACATTTCTTTTAGAAAATTGTGAAAAATCACTGGTTTTGTATAAATCTGCAGGGACGGGGAACACGGGAGTCAAAACCTGGACAGTCCCGGGTGAACAGGGGCGTCCGGTCGCTCTAAATCCGTCTTATTACGCGTAAACTCCGTATCGTCCGTGATGTTCGAAGCCCCGCCCCTTCTCCGGCGCGCGCGTGTGTACCTGCCCCCGCCCGCACGTGCGTTATGCTAATGAGCAGGTGAGTGGAGCCGGGCTCGCGGGGGCTCGTGCTGCACTCGGACTGCGGCCTCGCGGACAGCAGCAGCAGCAGCAGCAGCAGCAGCAGCAGCAGGTGCGCGTGGAGCGGTGCGCGAGCCGGTGATGACGCGCGTGGAGACGCTGTGAACCGCGCGACTTTTACCGAACCGATGGAGCCGCGAGCGGGACTCACGAGGACGGACACCGCGCGGGCTCTGCTCCTCGGGCTCGTGCTCGTTTATCAAGGTCAGTGCAGGTTTTTACATTACACCAGTATTACGTTTGCATACGTTTTTATTCCTATTTAATGAATATATTATGCAACGTAACAGCATTTTTAGAGTGACCAGACGTTCCTATTTACTCGGGACAGTCCAGATTTTGAGCCTGTGTCCAATGTCCCAACTGATTTATCCAAAACCACTGATTTGTCCAAGTTTTATACAAGAAATGTTCCAGGTGTCTCTATTTTTGACCAATTTGATCACTACCGGCAGTAAAGAGAGACAAATTGTAATTTTTTTTAGCTAAAATATAGAAATCATGCTTAAAAATGACAATAAGATAAACAAAAAAGTGCAATAACAGTCCTTCAGATTATGACTGACCCACAAGTGAGTCGACAATGCACAATGTTACGAGCTCTTTTCACAATTTTATTTATACAATCCATCCTAAACCCGAGTGTGTCCAAGTTTTTAATTCTGAAAATATGGTGCAACTGCATTTTTAGGTTGACCAGACGTTCCTGTTTACCCAGGACAGTCCCAGTTTTGAGCCTGTGTCCCCTGTCCCATCAGATTTATACAAAACCACTGATTTGTCCAAGTTTTATACAAGAAATGTCCCGGGTGTCACTATTTTTGACCAATTTGATCCCTGCTAACAGTAAAAAGAGACAAAAAGAGACATAAATTGTCATTTGTTTAGGTAAAATACAAAAAATGTGCTTAAAAACGACCAAAACACAAAGAAAATGTGACTATACTGACTCATGTGTTCGTGCCTTAATAACACTCGTTTCACAGTTTTAGCATTAAAAGCCACCAAAAAAAACAGGAATAAACAGTGTTGGGGAGTAACAGATTACATGTACCGGAGTTATGTAATCAGAGTACAAATTATGAGTAACTGTATTCAGTTACAGTTACTGTTTCAGTGAGTGGTAATTGGATTACAGTTACTTTGTTAAAATAAGTGGATTACACGGCAGGATTTTCCTGTTTTCACATTTTGGGCTAAACCAGGACTAAAACTAGGACTAAAACCAGGACTAAAACCAGGACTAAACCAGGTCTAAAACAGGTCTAAACCAGGACTAAACTAGGACTAAAACCAGGACTAAACCAGGTCTAAACCAGGTCTAAAACAGGTCTAAACCAGGACTAAACTAGGACTAAAACCAGGACTAAACCAGGTCTAAAACTAGGACTAAAACCAGGACTAAACCAGGTCTAAAACTTGGACTAAAACCAGGACTAAACCAGGTCTTAAACTAGGACTAAAACCAGGACTAAACCAGGTCTAAAACTAGGACTAAAACCAGGACTAAACCAGGTCTAAAACTTGGACTAAAACCAGGACTAAACCAGGTCTAAAACAGGTCTAAACCAGGACTAAAACTAGGACTAAAACCAGGACTAAACCAGGTCTAAAACTAGGACTAAAACCAGGAATAAACCAGGTCTAAAACAGGTCTAAATCAGGACTAAAACCAGGACTAAAACCAGACTAAACCAGGTCTAAAACTAGGACTAAAACCAGGACTAAACCAGGTCTAAAACAGGTCTAAACCAGGACTAAAACTAGGACTAAAACCAGGACTAAACCAGGTCTAAAACTAGGACTAAAACCAGGAATAAACCAGGTCTAAAACAGGTCTAAATCAGGACTAAAACCAGGACTAAAACCAAGACTAAACCAGGTCTAAAACTAGGACTAAAACCAGGACTAAACCAGGTCTAAAACAGGTCTAAACCAGGACTAAAACTAGGACTAAAACCAGGACTAAACCAGGTCTAAAACTAGGACTAAACCAGGACTAAACCAGGTCTAAAACAGGTCTAAATCAGGACTAAAACCAGGACTAAAACCAAGACTAAACCAGGACTAAAACCAGGACTAAAACCAGGACTAAACCAGGTCTATAACAGGTCTAAATCAGGACTAAAACCAGGACTAAACCAGGTCTATAACAGGTCTAAACCAGGACTAAAACAAGGTCTTAAACCAGGACTAAACCAGGTCTAAAACAGGTCTAAATCAGGACTAAAACAGGACTAAACCAGGTCTAAAACAGGTCTAAACCAGGACTAAAATCAGGACTAAACCAGGACTAAAATCAGGACTTAAACCAGGTCTAAACCAGGACTAAAACAAGGACTTAAACCAGGACTAAACCAGGTCTAAAACAGGTCTAAATCAGGACTAAAACCAGGACTAAACCAGGACTAAAACCAGGACTAAAGCCAGGACTAAACCAGGTCTGAAACAGGTCTAAATCAGGACTAAAACCAGGACTAAACCAGGACTAATTCAGGACTAAAGCCAGGACTAAAACCAGGACTAAACCAGGTCTAAACAGTATGACACTAACATTAGGGTGAACATAATTTAAAGCAGCAGTGATCTCATATAAAAATCATTTCTCTGTCAATAATATTTTTAATCTGTTTAAGATGTTTATTTTCTTTTAGCAGATAAAACAAAACTTCTCATGTTCAGATCCTCGTCTTTGTTTCTCTACAGTAAAACAAAAGTCTGTTCATGGAGACTTGGGCTCAACAGACAATTTGAAGAAAACAAACATGAATTTTCAGGATGTGGTCGTTACATTCAAGACGTTTTAAAAAGCACGACAATATCAAGTAATCCAAAGTATTCAGATTACGTTGCTCACTTTAAGTAATTTAATGGATTATGTTACAAACTACATTTTGGGGGATGTAATCTGTAATCTGTAGGGGAAAACATTTTAAAAAGAACCTTCCCAACACTGAATATAAACATAGAAAGTATTTGTGCCACCGTAGTCTTAACAAAATCTATGAGAAACATTGAGTAACATTTCTATTTGTAAATTAAACTTTGTATTAACCGAGTAGTAGCGTAATTTAAGAGTTGCTGGATGTAGTTTTGGCTCGGACAGATGAACGGGGGAGCGGTCACTTCTCGCTCCGTTAGTTTCGGCTGCAGCAGGTGTCTGTCTGTCTGGAGCTCCGGAGGCGGGGGGGGCTGCTGCTGCTGCTGCTGCTGCTGCTGCTGCTGCTGCTGCTGCTGCTGCTGCCGCTGCTGCTGCTGCTGCTGCTGCCGCTGCCGCTGCTGCTGCTCAGACTCTCCACCCAGACTCAGGCGCTTCTGTTGGGGGGATGGTTTTTCAGAGCGCTGCCCGAGGACGACAACTAGGGGTGTGTAAAAATATCGGAATATCGATATATCGTATAATTTAGTGTGATGATACAGTATCGATATCGTGGGCTACTGTATCGATATATCACCAAGAGTATTTTTACATGGTTTACTAAATTATTTTGTTACAGTGCTACAGTTTTGTGGCTTGTGGAGTGAAAGGAAACTCATTTATGCGACACATTTGATATTTTGACACCGTTTTGAGGATTAAAATGTTTGTGTTTCATATGAACTTTGCACAAGAAGCGGTTTAACAAAGACTTTTAGTATCACAGCCACGATTTAACCTTTATTTTTTATTGAACTTTATCGAATCGATTTGAAATATATCATATCGAATCGAAAGGGCACTGTATCGAGGTATGAATCGTATCGTGGCCTGTGTATCGAGGTATGTATCGTATTGGCAACTTCTTAATGATACCCAGCCCTAACGACAACCGCCTGCTCCTGTTTATTACACCTGCAGAAACGAGAAAAGTTTATGATCTTTAGAACAGACTTTTCATTTAATTAGATAAACTTGATCCCTTTTAGTTCAGCGCATTGGAATTTTTTATTATTATATGGTTTATACACTGGAAAAAGCTTGGCCAAAATAAGATATAAACACTTAAATCTAACAGAAAATGACTTAAAAGTGGCGAAATCATCTGTCCAAGCAGCAAAATCATTTTACTTGACAAGTTATCTTAAAATAAACGACCTCTAGACTAGAATGAAGCAGTTTCAGAACTTGTAAGTAGATGAATAACCTGATAAAAGTTTTAAAATCATGGCCAGATCAGAGAAATTTGCGGCGTAGTTCATTTATAATACCAAATTTCCTCTTGTGTGAGCTTTAAGTCGTGTTAAAATGTTATTATCTTATCAAAAACAGACCTGAAGTTGTGTTTTGTTTCACTCAGACATGTTTGAGTAACACTTTATTATCAGTCTGTCTACATCTCCAAAGCTCAAAATGATCTGTTACACTTTATTTTCAAGTGAACTGCTCCTCTTACCTTTTTTTGTGTGTAGAAATAGGCAATTCCAGAGCAGAAATTATAATGGAGCACTTCCTGTAGAACCACAAGGTGCAATATTAGAACAAAGATCAGAAAATAGTGTAATATGGGCGTACATGGAATGAGAATTACAGCGAATATTATAAAAGTCTATTTTTACTGCTGTGTAGATTTTTCCTTCACAATACCTGTATATTAGCCTGATTCATCAGCTGGTTTCACTTTGTAGAAACTGTCTGACCTCACAGCATTAAGATTTGTTCTTTCAATGGTAGACGGGTACTTTTTTATTTAGCTGTTATTTGGTCGTCACATATGTAATACGCTGCAAACAGGGCTAATTGGTATATGAAGTTTTTCCAAAATCCCGTAGGAAGAAGGACAATAACGTCTTTCCCCTTGATAAAATTCACCAAACATTCTCTTTGTTCTGGCTTTAAATCCTCGATCTGGGGAATCGTTGCCAACACAGAATGTCTGTGTTCGTCTACATCCATCTCGACGCTTTGTTTACTGTTGTGCTGTTCCACAAAAGGGACACACACAGATGCTACAACGTCCAGGGTTCTTGCAGACTGTCTTGTGTATTCTGATTCCTGATGTAGTCGCTGGAGAGAAATGAAATTGAGTGGAGGCACTAGGTGGCACTAACCTGACTACCAACATGAGAACATAGATCAGAAAATAGTGTAATATGATACAGTCTTTAAGGTTGATCAGTCCTACATGGAATGAGAATTATAATTAATATTATTTTTAGTGCAGTGCAGCTTTTGCCTTCACAATACCTGTATGTACCCCCCGTCTGAAAGCTGCACTGTGTAACTTTTTGGTTGGGGATCTGTCACCTTCTTGTTTCTTTGGAAATCCTCATTTCTCTGCTTGGAATGTTCCACAGTGTGACATTAAACATCTACTTTACATTTACTCAGTGACAGGTGGTTTTGTTGGTCAAAAATATGTAGAAAAACAGGCATTCTCCCTGTGAGTGTGGCCTCTCCACAGATCTGACCTGTGACTTGGTCTGGTTTGGATAGAAAGATTTAATACTGATGTAACAATAACTGAAATATCGAAATATCGTGATATTGTTTCGTCAGAAGTCTCACACACGTAGGGAACTACATTTCCCATGATTCATTTCAGTGCAAACAACATGAAGAAATATGTTTTTTACTTGATTTCTTGGGATTATGATGGAAATAATTAACACCATAATCTTGTCACGGTATTTTAAAAGCAAAGAAATGTCCAATCTACAATTATATCAGCCTCTTCAAAATATTGCAATAAATATCGTACCGAGAGATTTGGATATCGTTACATCCTCGTTTAATACAATACGGTGGAACATCTCAGACAAAGCAATAACATTTCTATGGAGAAGAATATCTGACAGACCCGCCTGCAGAAAAATTACATAGTGCAGCTTTAAGGATAAGTTTGTGATATAAGTTGATGTAATTGATTAGTTTGGTTAGATTCTCTTGATAATATTGTGTTTTTTATGTCAGGGAAACTTAGACCACATCACACCGACACTAACTGAAGATTCAGTAAAATGTATTATTTTAGAGTCAAGATGATTAATCCTCAGTATTTTTATAATATTTAATAGAAGTAAATGATTTTAAAACATGTTTTTGTTTTTCAGCTTGTTTATCGTGGGGAGCAGAGAGAGTCAATCTGCAACAAGAGATCAACAAGTGAGTACAAAGACACAAAACTACTACACAAGACCAGATATAAACCAGAACTAAGCCAAGACCAAAACAGGACTGAATCAGAATTAAACCAGAACGTAGTCCAGACTAAACCAGAACTGAACCAAACCAGGACTGATCCAAGAACAAAACAGGACTGAACCAGGACTAAACAAGAACTTAACCAAGACAAAACCAGGAATTAACTGGAATTAAACCAGAATTTAGTCCAGATTAAGACAGAATTTAACCAAGATCAAAACAGGAATGAACCAGGACTAAACGAGAACTTTGTCCAGACTAAACCAGAACTAAACCAAGACCAAACCAGGACTGAACAGGGACTAAACCAGAACTTAACCAAAACCAAACCAGGACTTAACCAGAAGACCAAACCAGGAATGAACCGGAATTAAACCAGAATTTAGTCCAGATTAAACCAGAATTTAACCAAGACCAAAACAGGAAAGAACCAGGACGAAACCAGAACTGGACTAAGACCAAACCAGGAATGAACCGGGATTAAACCAGAACTTAGTCCAGACTAAACCAGAATTTAACCAAGACCAAAACAGAAGTAAACCAGGACTAAACCAGAATTTAACCAAGACCAAAACAGAAGTAAACCAGGACTAAACCAGAATTTAACCAAGACCAAACTGAGAATTAACCCGGGACTAAACTTGGACTGAAACAGAACCAAGACTTAACCGAGACCAAACCAGGACTGAACTGAGACTAGACCAGGACTAAAACTGAGACTAAAACCGAGACTAAATTGGACCTGGGTGTTGGGGGCAGTGTCTGAATTCGGGATGTTTTTTTGTGGCGTGTGAACAAACGTGCGGTTGTTCTCCTGCAGTGGAAGTCTGGGGACAAAAGCGGAGAAATGGGACACCACGGCCCTCGGAGACCAGGTAAAACCAAGACCCAAGTCCGGACTCAGACCAGGGAGGAGCCTGCAGGACCCTCCCACTAGAACTGCACCACATACAGGAAAAATATTGATATGGCAGAACTGGAGAACAATAATCAGTATCTCAACAACACAAAGGTCTGGAATTTACAATGTTTTGAAAGTAAAATGTTTGATTTTTTAAATTTAATTTAGTCACAGGGTCAAATGGAGAAGAGGAGAGGAGGTGCAGAAAAGAGAGTCAGATAGAAAAGGAGATGCAGAGGAGAAGGTCAAATGGAGCAGAGGAGAGCGTCAGAAGGTACAGAAGATGCAGAAAAGAGGGTCAGATAGAACAGAAAATGCAGAGGAGAGGGTCAGATGGAGCAAAAGACGCAGAGGAGAAGGTTAAATGGAACAGAAGATGCAGAGGAGAGGGTTTGAAGAGACAGATGATGCAGAGGAGAGGGTCAGATGGAGCAGAAGATGCAGAGGAGAGGGTCAGAGAGAGGGTCAGAAGGTACAGATGATGCAGAGGAGGGTCAGAGAAGAGAATCAGAATGCAGAAAGGTCAGAGGAGCAGAAGACGCAGAGGAGAGGGTTCGAAGGTACAGATGATGCAGAGGAGAGGGTCAGATAGAACAGAAAACGCAAAGGAGAGGGTCTGATGGAGCAGAAGATGCAGAGGAGACGGTTCGAAGGTACAGAGGATACAGAGAAGAGGATCAAACCGAGCAGATTAGAGGGTCAGAAGGTACAGAAGATGCAGAAGAGAGGGTCAGATGGAGCAGAAGATGCAGAGAAGAGAGTCAGGCGGTACAGATGATGCAGAGGAGAGGGTCAGACAAAACAGATGATGCAGAGGAGAGGGTCAGAGATAGAGCAGGAGATGCAGAGGAGAGGGTCAGATGGAGCAGAGGATGGAGAGGAGAAGGTCAGATAGATCAGAAGATGCAGAAGAGAAGGGTCAGAGGAGCAGAAGATGCAGAGAACAAAGTTAGATGGAACAAAAGACGCAGAGGAGAAGGTCAGATCGAGTAGAAGATGCAGAGGAGATGGTTCGAAGGTACAGAGGATACAGAGAAGGGGATCAGATGGTACAGAAGATGCAGAGGAGAAGGTCAGAGGAGCAGAAGACGCAGAGGAGAGAGTTCGAAGGTACAGAGAAGAGGATTAGAAGGTACAGATGATGCAGAGGAGAGGGTCAGATGGAGCAGAAGATGCAGAGGAGACGGTTCGAAGGTACAGAGGATACAGAGAAGAGGATCAAATGGAGCAGAGAAGAGAGTCAGACGGTACAGATGATGCAGAGGAGAGGGTCAGATGGAGCAGAAGATGCAGAGGAGACGGTTCGAAGGTACAGAAGATGCAGAGGAGAGGGTTCGAAGGTACAGATGATGCAGAAGAGAGGGTCAGATGGTACAGAAGATGCAGAGGAGACGGTCAAAAGGAACAGAAGATGCAGAGGAGAGGGCTAGAGGAGCAGAGGATACAGAGAAAAAGGGGCAGAGGAGAAGGTCAGATGGAGCAGAGAAGAGGGTCAGAAGGTACAGAAGATGCAGAGGAGAGGGTCAGGTAGAACAGAAGATGCAGAGGAGAGCGTCAGAAGGTACAGCAGATGCAGAAGAGGGGGTTAAATGGAACAGAAGACACAGAGGAGAGGATCAGAAGATATAGAAGATGCAGAGGAGAAGGTCAGATGATGCAGATGATGGAGCAGAGGACGTGTCGCCAGCGCAGGGATTTCCTGTTTTCAGACGGAGAATAGAGTCGTCCCTTTGTGAATATTCAGTTCAGGAGTGTATCTGCGCTCACATGGGCCTCGGTCTCTGTGCGAGGCGTGAGAAAGGCCTCGTGTTCACACCGCACACTTTCACACTTAAAACAGGTCAGGGACGAGCCGCTCTCTGGGACCAGGCCCACATACTCACCCGCTTTTCTACAGGTAAACCACTGAAATGTCTGACACGCCATGACTTGTCTCTGGAGTCTGGACCCACAAGGCGTCAAAAGTCTCAAAAGAATATTATTATTATTATTAGGGGTGTCAAATTATCGCGTGAATTGCGATTAATTAATTACGGTCATATTTAGCGCGTTGTATTTTTTAATCGCGTTAATCTCATTTTTAATCTCTAACTTCTGTACGCGAGTTGCCTTATTATAAAATCTGTTTTTATGTGTTGTTGGGACAATAACACATCGCTCCCGCAAACAATTGTGATTTTCTTTCTCGTTCTCGCCGCATCTGCGATAAACCTGCACACGTCTGAAAACATCACGACACAAACACAGAACAGACTCACCTTCAACACTCTGTCAGAAAACTCATATTCCACTGAGTCGTGTCCTTCAGTCCCACAGAAGCTGAACCGCATCAGCGACACAAGAGCATTTTTTATTTTTCTTGCTTAGTTTATGCAAATTAGCCATGCGGTTTTTAAGTTTTCGTTTCTGTTGAGACTTTGCGCAAATCAGCATTAAAACACATTATAATTTCAAACGAGCTGATGTGGCTCTAGAGTGTTCATGGTTCATATGTAATAATAATAATGTAATAATAATGAATTTAAATGAAAATACCTCAAGTTGAAGGCTTTTCTCAGCATTTTTTTTAGGTGAGATTAAAAAGAGATTAATTAGATTAATTAATTACAGATCATAATTAATTAATCTCTCAATTTTTTTAATCGCCTGACAGCACTAATTATTATTATTATTATATATTTTTTTATTATTTATGACGTTTATTTTGGGCAAGTAAAGATTTACATTTATATACAGTGGAATATATAACATAAGTGAAATCATAATAGAAATGAAAATAACATAAAAAAAAAAATAACAACAACAAAAATTAACTATTATTATTACTATTTTGCCCAAAAAGGAGTGGGAAGAAGAAAACTTAACATTTCAACTTTCAAATTTCAAACTCAGCTGGTAATAATCATAGGAGGGAATAGACCTTTTTCACAACAGCTGGAACTGTCCCACTTTAGGTTTGTGGAACGTCCAGTTAATGATTTTCTGTGACTAAATATCTGTGTAAATGTGTCGTATTCTCCAGCAGCTTCATAAATCTGCCCCATCACCAAATCTTCAACCAACAAACTCCACAAAGGATAAACATTCTAACATGAAGAATTTATCCACAACGATCAAGAGAAGAAAGACCAAAACTTAAAGGAAACAACGAGCCGCATCAGTGCAGGAGTGTGAAACTTAAATTCACAGAGGCCAAAATTAAAAACTGGGACTAAGTCGTGGGTCAAACTAAATATTTATTGAAAAATTTCAACAACATCTGCGTGTTTTCTCTTCTTTTGAGATCTGTAATGTTAAACCTTTTCTTATTAAAATAAATGTTTAATAATAGTTTGGCTTAAACATTGATCAACAAAACAAGCACAACAGAACAAGCAAAATAAAAAATAATAACAACATTTTAAATAAATAATGTCTCTATAGTCGATCTGTAGCCGGCCAGCTGCTCTAATACAGATTTGATCTGATCTCACGGGCCAAATATAATTATATTGTGGGACAAATTTTGCCCCCGGGCCTGAGTTTGACATGTCTGCATGAGTGACACACTGAACAAAACTAATGTTATGATCATGAATAAAACAGAAGGAACTTGTTCACTCCGACTGATTCTACAACTAAAATAAAAAATCGATTTCATGATGTGGATATTAGCACAGTTACAGATAGATTTGTCCAGTTTGAATGCGAGACGTCTCTAGGACCATAACATTAGTTTTGTTCCGTGTGTCACTAATGCGTCGTTCGTCATTCTCCTTTAAGTTTTCGTATTTCTTCTCTTGAAAGTTCATGTCAGAATGTTTATCCTTTGTGGAGTTTGTTGGTTGAAGATTTGGTGATGGGGTTCTGATACCACAATGAATTAAAGGTTGTATGGAGGATTTTTTTTTGTTTCAAATTGTCAGTGATAGATTATAGATGCAGTCGCCTTGTAATTATGATGACCAAAAAAAAGAGAATAAAAATTCATCAACTCTGGACGTGGTGGGGCTAAACATTTGCCAATAGATAACGACACTGCCTCGTTATCTGTGAGCTGACAGGCTGTCAATCAAACTCCCTACGTTTCTAGTGTAACTGACTTGCCTGCGCCGCCGGTACGTGGTTTATGTACGACTGTCACACAGTCCACAGACGCAAGACGCACAGACGCTGTTTACTCCACCAACACAACAGTTCTTAGCGGCTTTTTTTGACCTATATCTTCCTCGCAGTTCGCACAAAGTTTGTTGCAATGGCGACAAGAATCCAGGAGCAGTTCGCCGCAAAAGAAAGTCCGTTTTTGAGGTCGCTGAAAGAAGAAGACAAGGGGAAAAGCAGCGAACCCAAACTAAGGTGATTCTTGAAGATTCATTCCAGCGATGGCGCAACTGAAGCAGACGCAAGAGTCTAAAGACTGAACCACTGGTCCACAAATTACTCCTGGACAGGAAACTTCTGCTTATTATGAAAACGTACTTTATTTTTATTCCAAGAGCTGGACAAACAAACGTTTTTCAGGACACGAAAGCGATATCCTATGTCTGAAAACGTCATTTTCAAGGCAAAGAAAGAGTCCGCTTGCTGCTGCGTGTTGTAGTTAGTTCATTCGCACTGAATCTCCGCGCACTCTTCTCTGCTCCCCTTTCCTGCTCCTGTCCCCGCTGCCCGATCCACTCTTCCCCCTGCTCCTCACTTCTCGCTCCGCTCCGCTCCTCTCCCTCCCTGAACGAAATGTCCGCACACCCGCTCCCCCCGCTCCTCACTTCTCCGTCTTGTCTAACCAACACTGTAGTTAGTTGTTTACAAGTCATGTGCAGCACCGGCTGTAAACAAACCTGTTTGTGGCGTAAGGAGGAGGAGGGAGGAGGCGTTTCTACGTAGGAGCTGTAGGGGGAGGGGAGGTGGTTTCACACATGCGCAACATTTGAAAAAGGACAAACAGTCGCTGGATTTCTCGTTCCTTGGAAAATCCTCTATACAACCTTTAAGTACCGTATTTTCCGGGCTATTAGTGTCTGGATTATAAGGCGCGCTGTCATTAAATGGTCTATTTTCAAACTTTTTTCACAAATAAACCGCGTGGGACTTTAAATGAAACCCAACAGTGTGATGGGTGAGTGGTTTTGTTTGTTTGTTCGTTCACGGTGACTCTGGGCTTTGTTCAGTTGTGGCGTGTAGGGAGGGTGTGTCTGTCGCTGGATTGTCGGCGTGTTCGCAGTGACTCAGTTGTTCAGTCGTGTCTAGAAGCGGCACGTTGCACTCGCTTTTTCGGTTCGTTTCGGTTCCGTTCCTCCGTTCGTGGAGTCCGTGTGTCTGTGGCGCTGTGTCGCTGTGTGTGTTTGCAGCTTTAAATTTACTGAAGTCGTGCTGCGACACCCGAGTGGTGCTTTGGATTGCGGGGTGCGGTTGTTTTTTGATGCGGTTAGAGGCTCAAGGCCGCGTCTAATCTCCCGGAAAATACGGTACAGCTAAAAGACAATGAAAAGCCCAGTCTTTCCTCAACCAAATTAAAAACATTATTGATAGAAGAGGAGGAGACACGGTCCACACAGCAAGGTTTAGTCCTGTTAAATCCTGGTTTAGTCCTGTTTTAGTCCTGGTTTAGTCCAGGTTTAGTCCTGTTAAATCCTGGTTTTAGTCCTGGTTTTAGTCCTGGTTTAGTCCTGGTTTTGGAGTCCTGTTTTAGACCTGGTTTAGACCTGGTTTTAGTCCTGGTTTAGTCTTGGTTTAGTCCTGGTTTAGACCTGGTTTTAGTCCTGGTTTAGTCCTGGTTTAGACCTGGTTTAGACCTGGTTTAGACCTGGTTTTAGTCCTGGTTTAGTCTTGGTTTGGACCTAGTTTAGACCTAGTTTAGACCTGGTTTTAGACCTGGTTTAGTCTTGGTTTAGACCTGGATTTAGCCCTGGTTTAGACCTGGTTTTAGTCTTGGTTCAGTCTTGGTTTAGTCTTGGTTTAGACCTGGTTTTAGACCTGGTTTAGTCTTGGTTTGGACCTAGTTTATACCTGGTTTAGTCCTGCTTTAAACCTGGTTTAGACCTGGTTTAGTCTTGGTTTGGACCTGGTTTTAGCCATGGTTTAGACCTGGCTTTAGTCCTAGTTTAGTCTTGGTTTAGACCTGGTTTAGACCTGGTTTTAGCCCTAGTTTAGACCTGGCTTTAGTCCTGGTTTAGTCCTGGTTTAGACCTGGTTTAGTCCTGGTTTAGACCTGGTTTTAGACCTGGTTTAGACCTGGTTTAGACCTGGTTTAGACCTGGTTTTAGACCTGGTTTAGCCCTAGATTTAGACCTGGTTTAGACCTGGTTTAGACCTAGATTTAGACCTGGTTTAGACCTGGTTTTAGACCTGGTTTAGACCTGGTTTAGACCTAGATTTAGACCTGGTTTAGACCTGGTTTAGACCTAGATTTAGACCTGGTTTAGACCTGGTTTTAGACCTGGTTTAGACCTGGTTTAGACCTGGTTTAGACCTTTTAGACCTGGTTTAGACCTGGTTTAGACCTAGATTTAGACCTGGTTTAGACCTGGTTTAGACCTAGATTTAGACCTGGTTTAGACCTAGTTTTAGACCTGGTTTAGACCTAGATTTAGACCTGGTTTAGACCTGGTTTTAGACCTGGTTTAGACCTGGTTTAGACCTGGTTTAGTGTCCGGCAATGAGTGGAATTACTGGAAAAAAAACCACTGGCTTTAAAACCACCTTTAAGGCTTCCAGTCCTTGTCACGTTTTACTTCCAGTTTCTGAGTTCCCTCGCCTTAAAAAAACTCATGTGAAAGTACATTTTGCATCAGTGATTCGTTGATAAAATCAGATGAAACTCCAGAGAGCTGCGTGTCCCGGGTCTGATCTCCTCTGAGCCCAGCGCCCCGTTCCCACATCACCACACCCTCACAGACAAACTGTCCCAAACATACAGCACTTATTTCTCATTCATAAACACCAACAATGAGCGAATTGTGACTCTGACAAAAAAGGAGAAAATTGTGGGTCAGAAAACAGCCTGGGATTGAAACGTGATGCTCCGTAGTTTCAGTATTTTTCAACAATAAATCAGACTTGAGTTCAAAGTGTTTCCAGGACAGAAGCTACGCAACCGAGAAAAACTAAATTGTGGCTCCTACATTTACGTTTTGAGGTAATATTCCAGTAAAATTGTGCTTGATTTGTTCATTTCTTGTCTATTCCTCATTTAAAGCTTCTGTGTTGTGGTGTTTTCTGATCTAGACTTGAACTTACACAAACTTTATTGATCTACAAGGGAGATTATTTGGACACAGGAGCTCACACATTATAATATAATAACAAAGAGTAAAAAATATAAATGAGATAAGACATAATTATATAAATGTACATGTACACGTCAAAATAAAATAGAAAAATAGGTAGGGATGTAACAATAACCGAAATATTGTGATATCGTATCGTCAAAGTCTCACAATAATATCGTAGACCATCACAATATATCGAATCACAAGTGTCTTTGCTTAAATGAAGAGTTATGGTGCAGCATTAGCTAAAAAAAGACAGTAGGAAGTAGGCATGGGCATGATTAATCGATTAATCGATAATTGATCATTAAGAATTTCATCAATTATGTAAATTTTAATCGACAAACCAAATGTAGGTTGCTGTAGTGTGACCAAACAGGGGTCCGTACATGTAGCTCTCTGCACTCAGAAGAAGCGAGACACAAACAGTCACAAATGTGGATTTAACCAGGATTTGTAGAAGAAATTCCACACTTTCCGTTGCGTTGGGACAAGTGTGAGTCCATGTGCACAGTGGATAAAGCAGCACATATGTTTCTGTGTCCAGTGGGAAAAAGTTTTTCCAGGTGAGAGTCGCTCAATGTGGATGACGAGGCCCCGCCCCCCTCCCCCCGTACGCTGTCCTGGTTTTGACAAACACAAATCTGGTCACACTGACCTGTATTCACCTGAGTCATGTCTTTTAATCCAACACAAGTTGAACCACATCAGCGACACAAGAGCTGGAGTTTTATCTTCGCTTAGTTTATGTAAATTAGTGATGTGGTTTTAAGTTTTGTTTCTGTGAGATTTGAACAAAACTGAATTAAACACATGATAATGTCAAACAGCTGATGTGGATCTAGAGTCGTTATGTTTATATGTCGTAAAGTTGAATTTATTTATGTAGATTAGTGCAGATAGTAATAATAATCATTTTAATATAAAAATGTTAATGATTAATCGATAATCGATAGTTAATTCTTCCGACGATCGATTAAGAAAATTTCATCGAATGCCCTTCACTAGTAGGAACTACATAGACCATGATCCTTTGCTCAATTTCAGTGCAGACGACAAGAAGAAATAACAGTTCTAACACTTTTAAGTCTTAGTTCTTTGGATTAAGTCTTGTCAAGGCGTTTTAAGATCAAAAAGTCGCATATTAACAGTTTTGGTTTTGCCTCCTCAAAATATCGCAATAAATATCGTACCGTGAGATGTATATCGTGAAAATATCGTACCGAGAGATTTGGATATCGTATAGTATTAATTTGAGTGACCAAACGTCCCTTTTTACCTGGGACAGTCCCCGTTTTGAGCCGTGTGTCTCCTGTCCCAGTGCATGTATCCAAAACCACTGATTTATCCCAGTTTTATACGAGAAATGTCCCAGGTGTCCCTATTTTTGACCAATTTGACACCTGCCAACACTGAAAAAAGAGACATAAATTACATATCATTTGTTTAGGTAAAATACCAAAAATCTGCTTAGAAACGACCAAAACTCAAAGAAAATGACTATACTGATTCACATGATCATCATGAATGGTCCTGGGAAACAATTTTCCTTAATTGTCAAAGCCTGATCCTGTCAGATCTCAGAAGCTCAGCAGGGCCGGGTCTGTTTAGTGCTTAGACAGAGACACTGGGAAAATCAGGAGCCACAGGAGGCGCCAGTTGTAAAAACTGTTGTTGTGTCCTTAGGCAAGACATTTCACCCTCATTGCCTAGTACCAAAGTGGTGCATGTGTGTGTTGGTGGTGGTCGGATTGTCAGATTGGCAGTATCGCTTCCGTCAGTTTGCCCCAGGGCAGCTGTGGCTACAGTAGTAGTTTACCACCACTGGGTGTTACGGCTCGCGGTCTGTCTCCAGCTCCACATCGCCTGACGCTCCCCGTTTGTATTACCGCGTGTATCTTCCGTATTTGCATGTCCTGTGTGGTACCTGCTGTCTGACTGCTGCTGTCGTGGCTCCGATGCCCCTTGTGCTTATGTTGGTTGGAGGATTGACGTCCCGTTCCTCCAATCCCTTCCCTCCACATCAATCATCTCGACCAATAAAAGTGCAGTGCGCGTGTCCCTCCGGGCGGCTGGACGGCAGTTTCAGTTCGCCCCTCACATCTGTAGACGTTCACTAGTGGTCTCTCTTTTGATATCATAAAGTGTGTTTATATTACTATAATTTTTAGTTTTGCCAGTTTGGCTCGGCCCTTGGGCAGTTGTTTTTTGTTGCTATTAGCTTCCTTAGTTTAGGAGTGGTTTAGTTAACTTTGGGGAATTCTGATTTATCAAATGTAAAACGTTTTACTTTGTTATTGTTAGTGCTGTCATGCGATTAAAAAAATGTATAGATTAATTAATTATGATCTGTAATTAATTAATCTAATTAATCTAATTTTAATCTCACCTAAAAATTGCTGAGAAAAGCTTCAATTTGAGGTATTTTCATTTAAATTCATTATTACATTATTGTGGCAGATCAAAAGACTGATATAGATTAAAAAAAGTGACTTTATAAAGTCATTTATTGTTTAACAAATCTCTCCAAATTGGCTGTTGAGCCCAAGTCTCCATGAATAAGAAACTGTTTGCTGTAAAGTAGCAAAGACGAGGAAATCTGAACATAATAACTTTTGTCGACTTAAAGACAATAAAAAGTCCAGTCTTTCCTTAACCATATTAAAAATATTATTGATAGAGAAATGCTTTATATATGAGATCACTGGTTTTAGTCCTGGTTTAGACCTGGTTTAGACCTGCTTTAGACCTGCTTTAGTCCTACTTTAGTCCTAGTTTAGTCCTGGAAAGGGTTAGTCCTGGTTTTAGTCCTGGTGTTAGTTCTGGTTTAGTCCTGGTTTAGTCCTAGTTTAGACCTGGTTTAGTCCTGGTTTAGTCCTGGTTTAGACCTGGTTTTAGTTCTGGTTTTAGTTCTGGACTGGATTAGTCCTGGTTTTAGTCTTGGTGTTAGTTCTGGTTTAGAGGTTCACAGGAGGAAGCTCGGTTTACGCCGCGTACGCGAGAAAACACGATCCACACGCGGCTCACGGGAGCAGGTCTGTGTCCACGCAGTAACTACGGAAGGAAACGTGGTCCGCGTGTTCTCAGGGTAATGACGATGATGAAGGTGTGTGTTGTGTTTTGTGTTTGTGTGTGTGTTTGTTGTGTTTGTTTGTGTTGTGTGTGTGTTTGTGTGTGTGTGTTTGTGTGTGTTGTTTGTGTGTTTGTGTGTGTGTGTGTGTGTGTGTGTGTTTGTGTGTTGTGTTTGTGTGTGTTTGTGTGTGTTGTGTGTGTTGTGTGTGTTTGTGTGTGTGTTTGTGTGTGTGTGTGTTTGTGTGTGTGTGTGTGTGTGTTTGTGTGTGTGTGTGTGTTGTGTTGTGTTTGTGTTTGTGTGTGTTGTGTTGTGTTTGTGTGTGTTGTGTGTGTTTGTGTGTGTGTGTGTGTGTTGTGTGTGTTGTGTTGTGTGTGTTTGTGTTTGTGTGTTTTGTGTGTGTTTGTGTTTGTGTGTGTGTGTGTTTGTGTGTGTGTGTGTGTGTGTGTGTGTTTGTGTGTGTTTGTGTGTGTGTGTGTGTGTTGTGTTTGTGTGTTTGTGTTGTGTGTTGTGTGTGTGTGTGTGTTTTGTGTGTTGTGTGTTGTGTGTTGTGTGTGTGTGTGTGTATAGGACAGTAGTGCAGACATCATGAGTCTATGCAGGTTGTTTTCACCAGTGACATTTAAGTTGTAGGTGATTTTATATTTGTTATTTTCTTTTATATTTCACGTCGGGAGAATAATTTCCAAAACACGAATGTGTTTTTACCTGTGCACTGCTGCTCTGTTCTACTGGCTCTTCCACCTCGTCCATTGTGCGACTGACGCCGTAAACATCGCTCTTATTGCGCGTGTTTTGTGTGGGTTTCCGACAATGAGTGGAATTACCGAAATAAAAAAAATGTATAAATGTGTTTTTTGTGTGTGTGTGTTGTTGTCTCAACAACACATAAAAACAGGTTTTATAATAAAGAAACTCGCATACAGAAACAGTAAAATTAGAGATTAAAAATGAGATTAACGCGATTAAAAAACATAACGCGCTAAATATGACTGTAATTAATTAATCGCAATTAACGCGATCATTTGACACCCCTAGTTATTGTACTTACCTACATCACTTTATAAAACCCATTTATTTTACATCATATCTGGTTTGTGTTACTTTCCTTCGTCCCTAACACTGGGTTATAACACTGGGTCTGGAGTGAATGAATAATACTCTGTGATGCGCCTTTGTGTCCAAAAAAGCGCTGTATAAAACTGACACATTATTATTATTTATTAGTAATTACACACTTGTTTCACAATTTTATTATTAACAACAACCAAAAAAAAAACTATGTCCAAGTTTTTTATTTTGAAATTCTGGTCACCCTTGTGTTAATGCACTTTTTGCTCGTACAAACCCGCCCACTCACTCCTCGTACAGCTCAGCCTTTGTCCTGCTCTATGTGATTGACAGGCAGATTTAACCAATCACAGAGAAGTGTGGTCTGCAAATATAAGAACACACCTGATCCTTATTATGTGACCGTCTAAACTCGGTTCAGTCCTATATTTAACATTTTCTCTGCGAATGTGTTTTCCTCTCGTGTTTCTGCCCGAGCCGCAGGAGCCCCGCCGCAGGTGCTGACAGTAAATATTGGGTGTTGAGTGGATCCTCTCAGTTTTGGTCCGGTCTTTGAAACCGTGAAACCGGATCTTTGCGAGTCCTGAGACCTGGACTTTAATCTGTCAGCGCCGTAATCCTGAGAGTCGCACGAACGAGCCAAAATTCACATTCACACCGGAGTCACGCCCACAACCATCTGGGAACCGGCTCAGGATCTAATCAGACTTATTTTAGATTCAGTTTAAGGAGACTGGAAGTTTTGATCTAAAGTGAGGTCTAATTTGGTCTGCGAGGGTTTGGATTATGATTGGTCAGAAGAAGTATGGATTCTGATTTGATTTTCCGCTAAAATAAACCATATCCATCTTTTACGTTAATACAAACAATACTTAAAGACAATTATTAATATATTTGCACTTTTTTACATATTTTGACTGCACTTGATAAAATATATTCAAAGGACTGAACCAGGACTAAACCAGGACTGAATCAGGACTAAACCAGGACTGATTCAGGACTAAACCAGGACTGAATCAGGACTAAACCAGGACTGATTCAGGACTAAACCAGGACTGAATCAGGACTAAAGCAGGACTGAACCAGAACTGAACTAGGACTGAACCAGGATTAAACCAGGACTGAACCAGGACTGAGTGTTGAGATTATTCCTGGTTTAGTCCTAGTTTAGTCCTGGTTTAGACCTGATTTAGTCCTGGTTTAGACTTGGTTTAGTCCTGGTTTAGACCTGGTTTAGACCTGGTTTAGACCTGATTTAGTCCTGGTTTAGACTTGGTTTAGTCCTGGTTTAGACCTGGTTTAGACCTGGTTTAGTCCTAGTATATACTCGTCTTAGTCCTGGTTTAGTCCTAGTTTATTCTTGGTGTAGTCCTTGTATAGTCCTGGTTTAGTCCTGGTTTAATCCTGGTGTCGTCCTGGTTCAGTCCTGTTTTAGACCTACTTTTGACCTGTTTTAGTCCTGGTTTAGACTTGGTTTAGATCTGGTTTAGTCCTGGTTTAGATCTGATTTAGTCCTGGTTTAGACTTGGTTTAGATCTGGTTTAGTCCTGGTTTAGACCTGCTTTAGACCTGGTTTAGTCCAAGTGTAGTCCTGGTTTAGTCCTGATTTAGTCCTGGTTTAGACTTGGTTTAGATCTGGTTTAGTCTTGGTTTAGACCTGCTTTAGACCTGGTTTAGTCCAAGTGTAGTCCTGGTTTAGTCCTGATTTAGTCGTGGTTTAGACTTGGTTTAGTCCAAGTGTAGTCCTGGTTTAGTCCTGGTTTAGTCCTGATTTAGTCGTGGTTTAGACTTGGTTTAGTCCTGGTGTCCTATTGAAGTTCAAAAAAGTCGACTGCATGAAGTTGGAAATGATAAAAATCGTTTATGAATGCACATAAAAAAAAAATGAAAATACAATATTAAAAAATATATATATATTATCAGTTTTGAAACTCATCAGGAACACAAAAGATGCATTTACTTCAAAGGCCTGTGTCTTTTCTAACCACACAAATTCCTGGAATATTATTATGTCTGGATTTTTCTAGTAAATTCTCTCTTTTTTTCTCTCTAAGGTCCCTCCTGTGGAAACAACCAACAGAACGTCTCATACAGATCTGAACACGGCCACGTTCACTTCAGAGAGCGCCGCAAAATCCGCCCAGGACGCACACAGGACTTTACAAACCACAACCGGCTTCAGCCAAACGATATACGATCCTAACGACGCTTCGATCTGAGTCAAGAAGTCAAACTACACCTTCTGTGGACTTAAACACCTCGAAACATCCTTCTGTGCGACAAACGACGTCCAACGGTGCGAAAACGAGCGCAAAACCCAACACGATCGGCCAATCAGAGGCGAGAACAGAACCCAACGCCAAGTTACCGACGATATCAGCGCAGGAAAGCGAGTCTACAAGCAAATCTACGCAATCAGCTGTAACATCGCCGGGAATTGTACCTTCAACCGCTCATGAACAAAGTACAACTACAACAACTAGTTCTGTAACTTCCACTTCGACGATATTCCCAGAAATGCATCGTACAAGCTCGACAAACTCAGCTACATCGTCGAAAGATTTTCATTTCACGACCAGTGCGAAAACTCAAAGCACGGCCGAGGATTTTAGTCGTTCCGCGAGCCGTACGACCGCGACGAGCCAATCAAAACTCTCCGCAAACACCGTCAGCCAATCGAAACGGACGACGACAAGACCGACGGAAACTAAAACCACGAAACTGCCAGATCAGACTGCGGCGGAAACTACCAAACATTCAAAAAAACAATCAGAAAGTACCACGACTCAAACCAGCCAATCAGACGACAGTGCTGAGGTGTTGCTAGGCAGAACGGTGATATCAGCCAATCAAAAATCACTTGGAAATTTAACAGATTCAAGCCATTTTACAAACCAGTCACTGCACGGCACACGCGGCCAAAACGCAACACGAGACGTTTTATCGAAGTGGCGCCAAAGCGAGACGGAGAACGCCAATCAGACGCTGCATCACGACTCCTGGGACCAATCGGGCGGCTTCGAGGAGGAGGAGGAGGGCGGGACGAACTCTACGGTTTTGAGGCGACAGTTTAAAGAAGCTCTGAACACCAACTCCAGAAGACGGTCACGTAAGTCCGAGCGATTTAAATGTAATACCTCAAATGACCACTAGGAATAAACATAGAGATCTCTAGCGCCCCCTAAAGGATCTAACTGGAAAGTGTTCTCTCCTGTTCAGTTCCATGAGTGTAAACTGAGACTGTAGTGGCACAAATAATCCATAATTTAATCATTTTATTCAATACAGATAATCCAATCCAATTATTATCCAATTATTTCTCTTGCACATTTCACAGACAGTGTTGGGGAGTAACAGATTACATGTACCGGAGTTAAGTAATCAGAGTACAAATTATGAGTAACTGTATTCAGTTACAGTTACTGTTTCAGTGAGTGGTAATTGGATTACAGTTACTTTGTTGAAATAAATGGATTACACGGCGGTATTTTCCTGTTTTCCTTTTTTCACATCTTGGGCTATATCCCCTTTTGTTTTTTCTTTTTTTTTGTTTTTGTTTGTTTGTTTGTTTTTTCGGTGATTCCAATCATTGCCGGAACCAAGTCTAAACTAGAGCTAAACCAGGTCTAAAAACCAGGTCTAAAACCAGGTCTAAAATCAGGACTAAAACAGGACTAAAACAGGTGTAAAACCAGGTCTAAACCAGATCTAAAACTAGATCTAAACCTAGATCTAAACCAGGTCTAAAACTAGATCTAAACTAGATCTAAACCAGGTCTAAACTAGATCTAAACCAGGTCTAATCTAGATCTAAACCAGGTCTAAACTAGATCTAAACTAGGTCTAATTAGATCTAAAACCAGGTCTAAAACAGGTCTAAACCAGGTCTAAACCAGATCTAAAACCAGGTCTAAACCAGGTCTAAACCAGGTCTAAACCAGGTCTAAACTAGATCTAAAACCAGGTCTAAAACAGGTCTAAACCAGGTCTAAACCAGGTCTAAAACCAGGTCTAAACCAGATCTAAAACCAGGTCTAAAACAGGTCTAAACCAGGTCTAAACCAGGACTAAAACAGGATTTAACAGGACTAAAACAGGTGTAAAACCAGGTCTAAACCAGGTCTAAAACCAGGTCTAAACCAGGACTAAAACAGGACTAAAACAGGTCTAAACCAGGACTAAACCAGGACTAAAACCAGGTCTAAACTAGATCTAAAACCAGGTCTATAACAGGTCTAAACCAGGACTAAAACAGGATTTAACAGGACTAAACCAGGACTAAAACAGGATTTAACAGGACTAAACCAGGATTTAACAGGACTAAACCAGGACTAAAACAGGATTTAACAGGACTAAACCATGCTGCGTGGACGTGTCTCCTCCTCTTCTATCAATAATATTTTTAATACGGCAAATCAAGTAATCCAAAGTAATCAGATTACGTTACTCACTTTAAGTAATTTAATGGATTCTGTTACAAACTACATTTTGGTGTATGTAATCTGTAATCTGTAGGGGATTACATTTTAAAAGTCACCTTCCCAACACTGTTCACAAACAAATATTTTCCAAAGTGCTGCACAAATACATAAAAATAACAACAATAATAAAGTGATAAAATAAACGCTCAGATTTAATCTCACTAGTCTTAAAATAATAAAACCAGTAAAATAATAAAATAAGAGCAAAATCATAGAATAGCAATAAATTAATAAATAAATAAAACCAATAAAATACATTAAAATTAAATAAAATAAATAAAAGACACAGAGGAACACAGAACTCACACTTATAAAATAAAAGTTAAAAATAAAAAAGATAAAATATAGTTACTTCTATATGTTTAAGACAATACTCTGGGTGTAAAGTATAATTAGTTTTACCAATTTTTTGTTCAGATTATTCTTAGACAATTGGGGTAAAAAATTATTCAGGGGTTTGATTTTAAAAGTTTTCTTCGCACTCATTTTTAAACTTAAAGACGAAAAATATGTGAAATGTACTGAGTATTGGATATATGAATAGTTGCTGCTTGCAGGGTTCCCACAGTCATGGAAATCCTGGAAAAGTCATGGAAATTGAAAATGTCATTTTCCAAGCCTGGGAAAGTCATGGAATTTTGTAATTTCCATGAAAGTTTTGGAAAAGTCATGGAATTTTAGTCTCTCTTTCACGCAGCTCCAGAGTTGTGTCAAGTTCTCATGAGGCTATTATGATTATTTCTGAACAATCTGTCATTTGTTCATTCGTTTTTCAAAATAAAACCAAAAAGAAGAAAAAAGAAAAAAACAACTATTTTCTGTCTCCAAAACCAAAATGAAAAGATGTATAATGATTCGATTTTTCAGATTTTTTCAAATTTTTTGTTTAAATGAAAAATGGAAAAAACGGATAACGACCGTTTCCTGTTCACGTGACTTAAACTGTGATGCCGGAATTTTGCGCCGCATACGGACTAAACCAGGACTAAACCAGGTCCGGGACCAGACCAGAACCAGACCGGGACTGACACCGGGACCAGACCGGGACCAGACCAGTACTGAAAATGGTTTATTCCTGGTTTAGTACTGGTTCAGTCCTGGTTCAGTCCGTATGTGGAGCAAAACGGGAAATGGTTGTTATCCGTTTTTTCCATTATTCATTTATTCATTAAAAACCAAAACCCAAATTATTCATTAAAACCTGAAAACTGAAAAAAAGAATCCTTATCTGTTTTTTCATTTTGATTTTGGAGACAAATAATGAAGAAAATAGTTGTTTCGTTTTCTTATTTTTGGTTTTATATTGAAAAACGAATGAACGAATGACACAGGAATTCTGAACGTTTGAGCCTTTTGTTTAAAAGAGACGTCAATAAATTCACTAACAGGATTTTGAATGTTCAAAAACTATAATCCCAAACTATAATGCGAGTAGAAAGGCTTAACAATTCACATTTAGCTCTAAAAGTCTGATCAATTCTACACATGTAGGTGCTGCAAACTCATGGAAAATGCACTTTAGTTCTTGAAAAAGTCATGGAAAATTCACTTTAGTTCTTGAAAAAGTCATGGAAAATTCACTTTAGTTCTTGAAAAAGTCATGGAAAAGTGGGAACCCTCAAAATAAATAAATAAAAATGAAACAGTAGCTTCACACAGAGCGGCCGTATAGAACCCACCTCTGCGACAGGTGTGTTACTGGCGCAGGTGAAGGGGGAGGGGCTCGTTTCCCTGTGGCCACAGCTCACTGACCCCAAACCCCAGAGGTCCAGACCTGATCCAAGACCAGGTCCAGAGCTGGTCCTGGGTTCAGTGGAGCACATAAAACCGCGGTGCGTTCACTGACCGCGACAGACTGTGGGTTTTCTGACAGCTGTGGGGCAGAGGAACACCTGACGCTTCAGGAGACGACCACAAGACACGGACATGAGGAGGACTCAGGGCTGGACTAATGAAGCTCTCACGATATGTGCCATTGTGCAAATACTGTAGTTTTTTTTTACTGAATTTAGTGAAGTTTATTTAATCCCAATCTATAAATTGCACAATCTATAAATAATAAAAGAAAAAAAAAATACATCCAACACACGCCATACATTCAAACCTCAGTGCATCAGAAATTTACTGTCCATTTAAAAACCTTATGGCAGAAGGAATAAAAGATTTAGCGAAGTAATTGGTATTTTGCTGTGGGGCGACGTATCACCTCCCAGGGGACATTTGTACAAACTGTGAACGCAGGACATGGAAGCCAGTGTAACGTAATCTGAATACTTTGGATTACTTGATTTGCTGTAGAGAAACAAAGACGAGGAAATCTTCACATAAGATGTTTTGTCTGATTAAAGAAAATAAAAAAACAGACTTTACTGATCCAAATTAAAAATATTATTGATAGAAGACGAGGAGACACGGTTCATACAGCAGGATTTAGTTCTGTTAAATCCTGGTTTAGTCCTGGTTATAGTCCCAGTTTAGACCTGGTTTTAGTCCTGGTTTAGTCCTGGTTTAGACCTGGTTTTAGACCTAGTTTAGACCTGGTTTAGACCTTGTTTAGACCTGGTTTTAGACCTAGTTTAGTCCTGGTTTAGACCTGGTTTTAGACCTAGTTTAGACCTGGTTTAGACCTGGTTTTAGACCTAGTTTAGACCTGGTTTAGACCTGGTTTTAGACCTGGTTTAGACCTGGTTTAGACCTGGTTTAGACCTTGTTTAGACCTGGTTTTAGACCTAGTTTAGTCCTGGTTTAGACCTGGTTTTAGACCTAGTTTAGACCTGGTTTAGACCTGGTTTAGACCTGGTTTTAGACCTGGTTTAGACCTAGTTTAGACCTGGTTTAGACCTGGTTTTAGACCTAGTTTAGACCTGATTTAGACCTGATTTGGACCTGGTTCAGTGTCCAGCAATGTGTGGAATACCGTGGGGGAAAAAAAAAAAGGGATATAGCCTGAAATGTGAAAACAGAAAATACCGTCATGTAATCCATTTATTTCAACAAAGTAACTGTAATCTAATTACCACTCATTGAAACAGTAACTAACTGAATACAGTTACTCATAATTTGTACTCTGATTACATAACTCTGGTACATGTAATCTGTTACTCCCCAACACTGCATGGAGCACACGATGTCTCCAAATCCTCCACTGAACACTTTGACTCTCTGGTCCAGACGGCTCCTGTCCTTCACACAGAACCTGTAAAACCAATAAATAAAAGAAAAAGTCAGCAAATTTTCGATAAAGGACTGATAAAAATGATTTAAAATGTTAGACGACACATTAAAAGAGCTGAACTTCATCAAGTGAACCTGCCGCTGTCCTCGTTTGATCATGTGCTCAGTGTTCTTATCAAACCTTAGGGAGGAATCAAACACAGTTCCCGAGTACTTACAAGAGTCCACCATTTCTACTACTTCTCCATGGATAAAGATGACTACTGGGCTGTAAACAGTTTCTTTGGTTTTATCTACATTTAGGTCCAGGTGGTTCCTAAATGTGCTTAATTAATAGAGCTCAGTTTTTGCCCCTGGAGGTAAATGTTTCCAGACATTTTTCCATTAGGCTTTCAAATCAGCTCTGTGTAGGGTGACCAAAAATAAAAAAAAAAAAACTGGAACATCCCCGGTGTTTTGGGGTTTGGTAATAATAAAATTGTCAAACGAGTGCATAATTAAGGAAAATTGTTATACAGAGCCCATTCATGACGAACATGTGAGTCAGTATAGTCACATTTTCTTTGTGTTTTGGTCGTTTTTAAGCAGATTTTTTGTATTTTACCTAAACAAATGACAATTTTTGCCCCTTTTTACTGTTGGCAGGGATCAGATTGGTCAAAAATAGAGACACCTGGGACATTTCTTGTATAAAACTCGGACAAATCACTAGTTTTGGATAAATCCCTAGAGACAGGGGACACAGGGCTCAAAACTGGGACTGTCCCAGGTTAACGGGGACGTCTGGTCTGGTTTCTGAAACAAGTCTGTGGGAAAATTTGAAAAGAAAATTTACTTTGAGAGAAGGGTCAGCTGCCAGATGAACAATGGGGAGAGTCTGGACACAAGAGACATTTATTCCACACTGTCTAATTTCTGCACTTCAGAACATGAAACTTTTTTTTTTGTTTTAATTTACTTGGGATTCCTGAACTGCTCAAAATACTTCATCCGTCCATTTTCTTCCACTTATCCGGGGCAGGTGTTCCGTCGAAATGAACTCCCCGCAGCCTAAATCCACAGTGACAACTACTGATTCCCGTTATCCCATCGTAATAAGCGATCTACAGTTGTATAGATCCAATAAAGCCAAACCCTGACCTCCCCTCGTTTGAAAACATATTTTCTTTGGATTAGAGACGCAGGTTTGATTCTGTTTTTACACGGTGATCAGACTTTATACCTTAGTTTTGTCAAATTTAAACTCATTTATATGAATCTGCGTCATTCATTTGTACAGTCATGTTCTGCTCAAACAGGCTCCGACTATTGGCCAATTTAACCACCGAATAATGTCCCACTGCAGAATCATCATTATTCTCTCATTATATGAATGTGGTCAGAGGAGCTCATTTCGACAGGCTGATATCTTATGTTATGTTATGAGGAAGACGCTAGTGAGCAGTCGAAACTGTCAGGTATGAATTAACACTCTGGGTCTGAAAAAAAGAACCTAATAACATAGAATATTGGAAGACCAAATGAATCTCATTGGACTAGACCGATATCTTCTATCAAATAAGGCTCCCAATAGTAGAAGAGAACGAAATGACTAAAAACACTGAAATCTTTGTATTAAAGGTTGTATAGAGGATTTTTCTAGAAATCACACTTGTTTACAGCCAGTGCGTGTTCAGAATTACTGTTGAAGTGACCTGTCTAGAAATAATTTAGGGACTGACACGTCAGTTTTTAGACCCTTCGTCTGCTTCATTCGCGCAATTACTGGAAGGAATCTCCAAGAATCACCTCAGTTTGTCTTTGCTCCTTTTCCCTTCTCTTCTTCTTCTTTCAGCGACCTCATCGCAACAAACTTTGTGCAAAATGCGAGGAAGCTACAGTTTAAAAAAGCCTCTAAGAACCATTGCATAAACCACATAATCCCCACGCCGGTGAGTCAGTTACACTAGAAACATAGGGAGTTTGATTGACAACCTAGCAGCCAATAGATAAAGAGGGAGCCTCGTTTTCTATTGGCTGTTGTTTCTCTGGCCTCACTACATCCACAGTTGATAGATTTTCGTTCTTTTTTTTTTGGTCATCATAATTACAAGGCTGCTGCTTCTCTGTAATGGTATTTTAAACTTTCATTGACAATTTGAAACAAAAAAAAAATCCTCCATACAACCTTTAAATACTAGGGATATAACGATATCCAAGTCTCGCAATACAATATTGTCACGGTATGAACCTCACGGTACGATATTTATTGCGATATTTTGTGGAGGCTAAACAACTAAAACTGTTAATATGCGACTTTTTCCTCTTAAAATGCCTTGTCAAGACTTAATCCAAAGAACTAAGACTCAAAAGTGTTAGAACTGTTATTTCTTCATGTAGTTTGCACCAAAACGAAGCAAAGGATCATGGTCTATGTAGTTCCTTTTGTCTTTTTTTTTAGCTATTGCTGCACCATAACTCTTCATTTAAGCAAAGAGACTTGTAATTCTACATCATAATATTTCGGTTATTTTTACGTCCCTGTTAAATAGCGTTAAAAGTATAATATTTAATGCTAATATCATAGGCTACAGAGGGAATTTCTTATTATAATATAGTGATATTTTATTTATACAGCGTCTTTCTAAACAAAGTTATGTTTTCTACACATGGAAACAAAATAAAATACGATGCAATGAAAATGATAAAGATAAAATCAAATATTAAATCCAAATTATTTAATCATCTAATGTAGGTTTTCTGCCGCAAATCTAACAGACACATGTCGATGTTTAACTGGTCCAAACTAGGGATGGGCATGATTAGTCGATTAATCGATAATTGATCAGAAAGGAAAGAAAAGACTTGAAAAGACTTGAAGCTCAAAGCAGATGACTTCGATTCGACTTGGACTTATGGCGCAGTGCCTCCAGACTCGACTTGGACTTGCCTGTATTTGACTTAGAACTTGACTTGGACTTGAGGTCAAAGATTTGAGACTTGCAAAACAACGACTTGGTCCCACCTCTGCTCGTTTCTCCACTTCTGCCTCGGGAGCTCAAATCGACGGGACAGCGGCTCAAATTAGTGTGTGTGACAAATACTTTCTGGTGTAAGGGGATCTCCCAAAACGCCAAATGTCGCCTGTGTCATAACCTGAGTCTTGACCCGGACTTTAATTTACTCGGAGTCGGGGTTAAACAGAGAAGAGGCTTTAGAGAAGAGGAGTTAGTCATGACATTCTTTTTAGTTCACAGACTCTGACTCCATCTCACGACTGCAGTTTCACTCATATTGACTTTCTCGTGTTATTTCAGTTTTATTACAGGATGGTTTCTGCTCAAATACCTTCTAATGTTATTCACTTAATCACAGCGTGGTACAATCTGCACTATCTGTTTCTGTAACAAACATGACACAGGACAGACTACCGTATATATCCTCAATATAATTTACTTTGACAGCTTTGTAAATTTTAATCATTTTCTTGTGCATTTTTGCATGGATTTACCTTTTTTAATTATAAAAACCTGAGTAGGATTCACCTGTAACAAGATGTCTGTGTCTCAGTTGTGGAGGTTTTTTTCACAACAATAAAATAAAAGGTTAAATTAAGTCAGTTCACGTTTACCAGAAGACGTTTGGAAACATGCGGATGACGATTTCCAGTGTAGTTACTTGTGTCGTAGAACTCGAGACCGACCTCAAGACCGTTTTTTATGGTCTTGGTGTTGTCTCGGACTCGATTGTGTTTGGACTCGGTCTTGTCTCGGTCTTGAAGCCATTTGGACTCGGTCTTGTCTCGGACTTAACCACGTTTAGACTCGGTCTTGTCAGTGCTTGGACTCAGTCTTGTCTTGATCTCGAAGTCTTTTGGACTCGGTCTTGTCTCGGTCTTGAAGGCGTTTGGACTAGGTCTTGTCTCGGTCTTGAAGGTGTTTGGACTAGGTCTTGTCTCGGTCTTGAAGGCGTTTGGACTAGGTCTTGTCTCGGTCTTGAAGGCGTCTGGACTAGGTCTTGTCTCGGACTCGACTATGTTTGGACTCAGTCTTGTCTCGGTCTTAAAGGTGCTTGGACTTGGTCTTGAAGGCGCTTGGACGTGGTCTTGTCTTAGACTCGGTCTTGTCTCGGACTCAACCACGTTTGGACTCGGTCTTGTCTCGGTCTTGTCTTGTCGGTCTTGAAGGTTTGGACTTGTCTCGGTCTTGTCTCGGTCTTGTTGGTCTTGTCTCGGTCTTGTAGGCATTTGGACTTGGTCTCGTCTCAGTCTCGAGGTCTGACACTTGACGAGTGATAAAATGGAGATATATTTATAAAAACATCGATATATTTGTGACACAATAACTGTAAAATACAAATAAATGTTGAAAATGACAAAGATCATCTCGATTTGGTCTCGATGAGCTGTGGTCTCGGTCGTGTCTCGGTATTTGCCGTTCAAAGTCTTGGTCTTGTCTCGACCCTCAGAGGTTCTTGGTCTTGTCTTGGGACCCTGTGGTCTCGGACTGGTCTTGGTCTCGATTAGTTCGGTCTTGACTACAACACTAGTTGTTCCCGACACTGGGCCTGTGATTAAACCGTGGATTCAGCAGCAGCAGCATCTTCACAACCTGCCAAAGTTTTCGTTGGGGGACGAGACTCGTATCTCGTCTTCGATTTCACTCGCAGACAGCTGGAACTGTTGATCTGTTGAACATAAGGGAACACTACAGTGACATATTATTATTTTTATATTTTTTAATTAGACAAATTATAATACGCAAATAAATATTCAGTTTAGAAATGGAAAAAAAGAATATTATGACATCTAGGCTACGTTTATATGATGACAGTCTGAACGGAAGAAGCAAAAGTGGTGCCGTGTCTTCACTTTTTATTCCGCGTCCAGACGAGTGTTTTCGGGAGGAAATCTGCGTGCATACGGTGATGCAGAAGTGTGTGGAATTCGATTGTGTTTGCGTGACAGGCGACTCGGTGGTGATGTATGTGTGGCGTAAACATGTACGCGATGTGAGCAGATCTGACCAGAGTTTTGCGTCTTGGGCAGTGTAGATGGAAACACTTTGGCCGTGCGTATTCAACTTTTCCACTCTGGAGGATGGCAGATTTTTGAGTTTTTAAGACCCCAGAACGCCGTCACCGTCTGAACAAAAGGCACTTCTGATAAAATATTTTGTTGTTTTTACCCATAAGCGTTCCCGTGCAAATAGGCCCCTAGATGAAGAAAACCAGGGCCATTCTCTCAGTTTTCCCAGATTTTATTCAGTATTTCCAACAGAGCCCAAATGAAGTCGTCATCCGAATGTTTTCACACGTCTTCCGGTCTTGTGGCGTAAACTTGAATAGAGCCCACTCATCTCCAAAAGTGACTGGTGTAAATAGTGTGGTTGACTATAGAGGATTTTCCAAGGAACGAGAAATCCAGCGACTGTTTGTCCTTTTTCAAATGTTGCGCATGCGTGAAACCACCTCCCCTCCCCCACAGCTCCTACGTAGAAACACCTCCTCCCTCCTCCTCCTTACGCCAGAAACAGGTTTGTTTACAGCTGCTGCACATGACTTGTAAACAACTAACTACAGTGTTGGTTAGACAAGACGGAGAAGTGAGGAGCGGGGGGAGCGGGTGTGCGGACATTTCGTTCGCGGACGAGAAGTGAGGAGCAGGAGAAGAGCGGAGCAGGGAGAGAGGAGAGGAGAGAGAGAGAGGAGAGGAGAGGAGGAGAGGAGAGAGAGAGAGAGGAGAGGAGAGGAGAGAGAGAGAGGAGAGAGAGAGAGAGAGGAGAGAGAGAGGAGAGAGAGAGAGAGAGAGAGAGAGAGAGGAGAGGAGAGAGGAGAGAGAGAGAGGAGAGAGAGAGGAGAGAGAGAGAGGAGGAGCGGTGTGCGGAGATTCCGTGCCCGGAGAAGTGAGGAGCAGGGAGAAGAGTGGAACGGGCAGCGGGGACAGGAGCAGGAAAGGGGAGCAGAGAAGGTTGCGCGGAGATTCCGTGCGAATGAACTAGCTACAACACGCAGCAGCAAGCGGACTCTTTCTTTGCCTTGAAAATTACGTTTTCAGACATAGGATATCGCTTTTGTGTCCTGAAAAACGTTTGTCCAGCTCTTGGAAATAAAGTATGTTTTCATAATAAGCAGAAGTTTCCTGTCCAGGAGTAATTTGTGGACCAGTGGTTCAGTCTTTAGACCCTTCGTCTGCTTCAGTTGCGCCATCGCTGGAATGAATCTTCAAGAATCACCTTAGTTTGGCTTCGCTGCTTTTCCCCTTGTCTTCTTCTTTCAGCGACCTCAAAAACAGACTTTCTTTTGCGGCGAACTGCTCCTGGATTCTTGTCGCCATTGCAACAAACTTTGTGCGAACTGCGATGAAGATATAGGTCAAAAAAAGCCGCTAAGAACTGTTGCGTTGGTGGAGTAAACAGCGTCTGTGCGTCTTGCGTCTGTGGACTGTGTGACAGTCGTACGTAAACCACGTACCGGCGGCGCAGGCAAGTCAGTTACACTAGAAACGTAGGGAGTTTGATTGACAGCCTGTCAGCTCACAGATAACGAGGCAGTGTCGTTATCTATTGGCAAATGTTTAGCCCCACCACGTCCAGAGTTGATGAATTTTTATTCTCTTTTTTTTGGTCATCATAATTACAAGGCGACTGCATCTATAATCTATCACTGACAATTTGAAACAAAAAAAATCCTCCATACAACCTTTAAGTACGTCTTTATCTCTGCAGCTGGCCCGTGTCGCTTCGCCTGTCTGAACGGAGGCCAGTGCGTGAACTCAGAGTCGTGTGATTGCAGTCTGTACCAGGCCACGGGACACAGGTGTCAGACAGGTAAGGCCCCGCCCACTTTACGCACAGGTAAAACAACACCACAATACTCCTTTCACTGTATTTAGTTCATCTTTCATTTAATGCAGTCTTTTTTAAATTAAATCAGTTCTTTAAACCAGATGAATTTGTTGTGTGTCAGTGCCGAACCAGGGCTTTGAGCGGGAGATGACCTGCAGGAGCTGGGGCCAGTACAACTTTGAGACTTTCGATGGACTTTACTTCCACTTCCCTGGACGCTGCACCTACACCCTCCTCCGAGACTGTGAGGAGGGCCCTGGAGTCACTGTGCAGGTACTCTGAGAGAGACCGGGTTTAGACCGGGTTTAGACCGGGTTTAGACCGGGTTTAGACCGGGTTTAGACCGGGTTTAGACCTGGTGTAGACTGAGTTTTGACCTGGTTTAGACCTGGTTTAGACCTGGTTTAGACCGGGTTTAGACCTGGTTTAGACCTGGTTTAGACCGGGTTTAGACCGGGTTTAGACCTGGTTTAGACCTGGTTTAGACCTGGTTTAGACCGGGTTTAGACCGGGTTTAGACCTGGTTTAGACCTGGTTTAGACCGGGTTTAGACCTGGTTTAGACCTGGTTTAGACCGGGTTTAGACCTGGTTTAGACTGGATTTAGACCTGGTTTAGACCTGGTTTAGACCTGGTTTAGACCTGATTTAGACCGGGTTTAGACCTGGTTTAGACCGGGTTTAGACCGGGTTTAGACTGGGTTTAGACCTGGTTTAGACCGGGTTTAGACCTGGTTTAGACCGGGTTTAGACCTGGTTTAGACCGGGTTTAGACCTGGTTTAGACCTGGTTTAGACTGGATTTAGACCTGGTTTAGACTGAATTTAGACCTGGTTTAGACCTGGTTTAGACCTGGTTTAGACTGGATTTAGACCTGGTTTAGACCTGGTTTAGACCTGGTTTAGACCGGGTTTAGACCTGGTTTAGACCTGGTTTAGACTGGATTTAGACCTGGTTTAGACCTGGTTTAGACTGGATTTAGACCGGGTTTAGACCTGGTTTAGACCTGGTTGTTTAGACTGACCTGACATTATATTTGGATTTTGGTTTTAACACATTTGCCACGTTTACATGAGAGTTTTAATTCCAAATAAAAATTATTTAAGTCTGAATAAAAATTAATTCTGCTTTAAAAAGACCACAAAACAACCAATGAAAATTAATTCAGTTTTTAATTTTGTGTTTAAATGAAAAATGGAAAAAACGGATAACGACCGTATCCCGTTTACATGACTTGAACTGTGATGCTGGACTGAACCAGGACTAAAACGGGACTGGGACCAGGACCAGGACCAGGACTGAGACTGGGTCCAGACCAAAACTGAAACCAGGGCTGAGATCGAGAACAGGACGAGGAGTGAGATTGTGACTAAGACTGAGACTGAGACTGAGACTGGGACTGAGACCGGGACTGAGGCTGGGACCAGACCAGGACCAGGCTGTGACTGAGACCAGGACTGAGACCGGGACTGAGACTGGGACCAGACCAGGACCAGGCTGTGACTGAGACCAGGACTGAGACCGGGACTGAGACTGGGACTGAGACTGGGACCAGACCAGGACCAGGCCGTGACTGAGACCAGGACTGAGACCGGACTGAGACCGGGACTGAGACCGGGACTGAGGCTGGGACCAGACCAGGACTGGAAATGGTTTTGTCATGGTTTAATCCTGTTTCCGTCCTAGTTCAGTCCGTATGCGGTGCAAAAGTCCGGCGTCGCAGTTTAAATCACATAAACGGGAAACGGTCGTTATCCTTTTTCTTTTTTTCAATTTTTCATTTAAACACAAAATCAAAAACTGAAAAAACAAATCATTATCCTTTTTTTTCATTTTGGTTTTGGGGACAAATAATGAAGAAAATAGTTGTTTTTCATTTTCTTATTTTTGGTTTTACTTTGAAAAAACGAATGAACGGTACACGGATTTACTTCTTTCCATCATCGCATCACATTTTTTGTTTTTTTTTATTTTTGGTTTTATATTGAAAAATGAATGAATGAATGGATTGAAGTACTTAAGTTTATTGTTAGAATGTTTACGGTCAAATTTTAAATGTGTATAATAGTCTGGACCCTGGTCTGAGCTGTGACTGTGCCGAGAGAGTTTTCCCAGTGTAATTTCGGGCATATCAATGATACTATTTACTGTGACTGTGCATTATTAGAGGCACATATTAAACCGTGTTGTGTGGAAACAGCCTGTTAGCTGTTAGCTGATCTGCTCAGATTAGGCCACTTTCTGAGATTAGAGTCAATTACATTAAACCCCAGAGAATCCACTGAAGACCGGACCAACAGAGCAGAACCGAGTCCTGGACCGGGACCAAAACCAGACTCTGAGGGATTTAGAGTCACTGCAGGAGAGATGCACTGACCCCAGACCTGCCACCTGTGTCCTCAACTGAACCCACAGCTTATATAAGAGATAAAAACGTAAGATTATTTAACGTGCACTGGTTTGTTTGTACTGGGAAAATGAATTCTGAGCTGCCGATTTCCAAAAGGTCCTTGTTTTTTTTCGCGTTTAAAGTTGTGTAACGGCTGCGGAATCTTCGTCAGGCCGCGTACGAAGGCTGGGACACAGTGTGGAGTCAGTCCGTTTCAGTCCTGTGGTTTGTGTTTTTCAGGTTCATAATGATCCAGACTGTGGCTCGTCCTACAGCTGCCGTCGCTCCGTCAGTCTGTTCATGAACTGGGACGGAGAGATCAGGCTCAACGCTCACAACGTCACTTTTAAAGGAGAACGGTGAGTTTTAGCGCAAATAAAACTAGATACGAGGTTTCCCAGACGAGATGGAACCCCAAACTACGGCTTACACAGGAGTAGGGATGGGCACGATTAGTCGACTAATCGATAACTGATCATTAATAATTTTGTCGATCACGTTCATTTTTAATTGTGTAAAGAGATGAGGCTGCGTCTGACACAAACACTGGAGTCTCATGTTTGGGCTCTGGCTCCTTGGAGACTCTGTTCCTCTCTGTGAGTGTGTTTACAGCACATCAGTGTCCCGGGTTTGATCGGGTTTTTGGAGTGTCCCGGTTTCGTCATGGTGCATGTAAACGCGGTATAAAGTTGAGTCACATGCGTCGAAAAGACAAACACGTTCAGTCTTTTCTTCACAACAGGAGCCAAAATAAATAAAGTGACTAGGGCTGTCGCAATAATCGCAAAAATGAATCACCGCGGTACTAAGAGGCCCACCGCGGACCAACGTGACCAACGGGACCAACGTGACCGACCCAGAGTCCTGAACGGGTCAATTTTTAGAGACCTGCACCCGCCCGGACCTGGAAACATTCCACCCGTTACCGCCCGTGCCCAGGACTAACCCAGGACTAACCAAGGACTAACCAAGGACTAACCCAGGACTAACCCAGGACTAACCAACGAAACTAACCCAGGACTAACCCAGGACTAACCCAGGACTAACCAACGACTAACCCAGGACTAACTAAGGACTAACCCAGGACTAACCCAGGACTAACCCAGGACTATCCAAGGACTAACCCAGGACTAACTAAGGACTAACCCAGGACTAACCCAGGACTAACCCAGGACTAACCAGGACTAACCAGGACTAACCCAGGACTAACCAAGGACTAACCAATAACAACTAACCCAGGACTAACCAGGACTAACCAAGGACTACCCAGGACTAACCAAGGACTAACCAGGACTAACCAGGACTAACCAAGGACTAACAAGGACTAACCAAGGTAACCAACTAACCAGGACTAACCAAGGACTACCCAGGAAACCAGGACTAACCCAGGATAACTAAGGACTAAACCAAGGACTAACCCAGGACTAACCAAGGACTAACCAGGACTAACCAGGACTAACCAAGGACTAACCCAGGACTAACCCAGGACTAACCCAGGACTAACCAAGGACTAACCCAGGACTAACCCAGGACTAACCCAGGACTAACCAAGGACTAACCCAGGACTAACCCAAGGACTAACCCAGGACTAACCAGGACTAACCAAGGACTAACCAGGACTAACCAAGGACTAACCCAGGACTAACCCAGGACTAACCAAGGACTAACCCAGGACTAACCAAGGACTAACCCAGGACTAACCCAGGACTAACCTAACCAAGGACTAACCCAGGACTAACCAAGGACTAACCCAGGACTAACCCAGGACTAACCAAGGACTAAACCCAGGACTAACCCAGGACTAACCAAGGACTAACCCAGGACTAACCCAGGACTAACCCAGGACTAACCCAGGACTAACCCAGGACTAACCAACGACTAACCCAGGACTAACCCAGGACTAACTAACCCAGGGACTAACCAGGACTAACCAGGACTAACCCAGGCTAAGGACTAACCCAGGCTAATACCAGGACTAACCAGGACTAACCAAGGACTAACCCAGGACTAACCCAGGACTAAGGGGCGCCCGTGAAGACCGTCAGGTGACCGCAGTCGAAAGGACCGGCACAGAGCTCCACATGCACAGAGTTAAGTGCAGCTGTTGCTCTATCGCGCTTTGCGGACACCTGCTCCGTGTGCTCGTGCTTGGGGTTCTCTCTCTCTGAAGTCCGCGGGTACCCGACCTGGAGCAGGACTCTGACCCGACCTGGAGCAGGACTCTGACCCGACCTGGAGCAGGACTCTGACCCGACCTGCTACAGTGAGAGCTAGAGCGACGCAGCGACACTTGTTCCAAAGCCAAATGTTTCTTCTCTCACACTAAACACACTATATCCACACGACAACCAAAGTACATGTGCATCTGTAACAAGTGCATCATCAGAAAGTTTTCAGAGCCGCTGGAAATATTATAACACCAGGGGATGTGGGGTGGGGGAGGAGGTGCGGTGTCATCACATACCGCGCTGTTGAGCCGCTAAACCAAACCGCGACAGCCCTAAAAGTGACCAACATAAATAAAGTGAGTGAAATGAAATAAATAAAGCATACAGCAAACGGAAGCTGAACCGCATCAGCGCACAAGGAAAGAGCAGTTTTTATCAGAGTTTATAGTTTATGCAAATGAGTCATGTGGTTTTAAGTTTTGTTTCTGTAAAACGTAAACAAACATGTGTCAAATCTGCATTAAACACATGATAATGTCAAACGGGCTGATGTGGCTCTAGAGTGTTTATGGTTTTTATGTTGAAAACTTGAGTTTATTTATGCAGATTAGTAATAGTAATAATAATGATCATTTTAATATAAAAACATGAATGATTAATCGTGAATCAATTGTTAATTTTCCCGACGATCGATTAAGAAAATGTAATTGAATGCCCATCCCTGCACAGGACAAAACTCCCACAGCTTTTTGTGTGGAGCAGGTTTCTCTGCTCAAACAATCGAGTTTAACTTAAAATAGTTTCCTCATCTCATTTACCCGCGGCTCTGGGATTTGGATTTGCCAAGTGATTTCGTGCAAATGAACAAAAACTCCAGTTGCAGGTGTGAACAATGGAGGAAATCTGTGCTGCAGTTTTTTAAATAAGTTGTTTTAAATGAATATAACATAATAACAGTGTTGGGGAGTAACAGATTACATGTACCAGAGTTAAGTAATCAGAGTACAAATTATGAGTAACTGTATTCAGTTACAGTTACTGTTTCAGTGAGTGGTAATTGGATTACAGTTACTTTGTTGAAATAAATGGATTACACGGCGGGATTTTCCTGTTTTCACATTTTGGGCTATTCCGTTTTTTGTTTTGTTTTGTTTGGTAATTCCACTTATTACTGGACACTAAACCAACTCTAAACCAGGTCTAAACCAGGTCTAAACCAGGTCTAAAACCAGGTTTAAACTAGGTCTAAACCAGGACTAAACCAGGACTAAAGCAGGACTAAAGCAGGACTAAAACCAGGTCTAAACCAGGACTAAACCAGGATTTAACAGGACTAAATCATGCTGCGTGGACGTGTCTCCTCGTCTTCTACCAATAATATTTTTTTATTTGGTTAAGTAAAGTCTGGGCTTTTTATTTTCTTTTATCAGACAAAATATCTTATGTGAAGATTTCCTCGTCTTTGCTTCTCTACAGTAAATCAAGTAATCCAAAGTATTCAGATTACGTTACTCACTTTAAGTAATTTAATGGATTACGTTACAAACTACATTTTGGTGTGTGTAATCTGTAATTTGTAAGGGAATTACATTTTAAAAGTCACCTTCCCAACACTGCATAATAATGATCGATGGTTGTCGTAGATTATAACTGTGTAGGGTTATAATCGAAAATCAGACACGAGTCGATGCTGCTGTGTTCAGACTGGAGCTCCCTCACCACATCCACGACCTGATGCTGGAGCAGATCTCAGATTACGTGTTGGCGACGCAGCACGGCTTCACTCTGGCCTGGGACGGACTCCGAGGCTCCGTCTACATCAAACTCAGCCCCGAGTACGTGAGCCGCACCTGTGGGCTCTGCGGGAACTTCAACGCCGACGCGCAGGACGATCTACGCACCAGCTACGGTAGAAAAAAAACCAAAAAAAACATCTTCTCTGGAACTTCTGCTCCATCTGACCCTCTCCTCTGGAACTTCTGCTCCATCTGACCCTCTCCTCTGGAACTTCTGCTCCATCTGACCCTCTCCTCTGGATCTTCTGCTCCATCTGACCCTCTCCTCTAGATCTTCTGCTCCATCTGACCCTCTCCTCTGGATCTTCTGCTCCATCTGACCCTCTCCTCTAGATCTTCTGCTCCATCTGACCCTCTCCTCTGGAACTTCTGCTCCATCTGACCCTCTCCTCTGGATCTTCTGCTCCATCTGACCCTCTCCTCTAGATCTTCTGCTCCATCTGACCCTCTCCTCTAGATCTTCTGCTCCATCTGACCCTCTCTGCTCTTCTCTCTGACCTCTCCTCTGCTCTTCTGACCTCTCCTCTCTGCATCGTCTTCTTCATCTGACCTTCTCCTTTGCAACTTTTACTCCATCTGACCCTCTCCTCTGGATCTTCTGCTCCGTTTGACCCTATCCTCTGATCCATCTGACCCTCTCTTCTACATCTTCTGCTCCATCTGACCCTTTTCTCTGCATCTTTTACTCATCTGACCCTCTCCTCTCTCTGGACTCTGCTCTCATCTGACCTCTCCTCTGCATCTTTTTTCCATCTGACCCTCTCCTCTGATCTTCTGCTCCATCTGACCCTCTCCTCTAGATCTTCTGCTCCATCTGACCTCTCCTCTAGCTGCTATCTGACTCTTCTGCATCTCTTCTTATCTGACCTTTTCTCTGCATCTTTTACTCCATCTGACCCTCTCCTCTGGAACTTCTGCTCTCAGACTCTCCTCTGGATCTTCTGCTCCATCTGACCCTCTCCTCTAGATCTTCTGCTCCTCTGACCCTCTCCTCTGATCTTCTGCTCATCTGACCTCTCCTCTGATCTTCTGATCTCTGACCCTCTGATCTTCTGATCCATCTGACCTCTCCTCTAGATCTTGTGATCCATCTGACCCTCTCCTCTAGATCTTCTGCTCCTCTGACCCTCTCCTCTGCATCTTCTGCTCCATCTGACCCTCTCTCTGCTCCATCTGACCCTCTCCTCTGGAACTTCTGCTCCATCTGACCCTCTCCTCTGAACTTCTGCTCCATCTGACCCTCTCCTCTGCATCTTTTACTCCATCTGACCCTCTCCTCTGATCTTTTCCTCCATCTGACCCTCTCCTCTGCATCTTTACTCCCATCTGACCCCCTCCTCTAGATCTTTCTGCTCTCCCTCTGACCTCTCTCCTCTCCTCTGGAACTTCTGCTCCATCTGACCCTCTCCTCTGGAACTTTTGCTCCATCTGACCCTCTCCTCTGCTTCTGCATCTGACCCTCTCCTCTGCATCTTCTGCTCCTCTGACCCTCTCCTCTGCATCTTTTACTCCATCTGACCCTCTCCTCTGGAACTTCTGCTCCATCTGACCCTCTCCTCTGGAACTTCTGCTCTGCTCTTTGACCTCTCCTCTCTTCTGCCCGTCTGACCTCTCGCATCTTTTACTCCATCTGACCCTCTCCTCTGAACTCTGCTCTGACCCTCTCCTCTGCTCTCCTGCTCCATCTGACCCTCTCCTCTGGAACTTCTGCTCCATCTGACCCTCTCCTCTGCATCTTTTACTCCATCTGACCCTCTCCTCTGGATCTTCTGCTCCGTTTGACCCTATCCTCTGATCCATCTGACCCTCTCTTCTACATCTTCTGCTCCATCTGACCCTTTCCTCTGCATCTTCTGCTCCATCTGACCCTCTCCTCTAGATCTTCTGCTCCATCTGACCCTCTCCTCTGCATCTTCTGCTCCTCTGACCCTCTCCTCTGCATCTTTTTCCTCCATCTGACCCTCTCCTCTGCATCTTCTGCTCCATCTGACCCTCTCTTCTACATCTTCTGCTCCATCTGACCCTCTCTCTACTCTTCTGCTCCATCTGACCCTCTCCTCTGCATCTTTGCTCTCTGACCCTCTCCTCTGCATCTTCTGCTCCTCTGACCCTCTCCTCTGCATCTTCTGCTCCATCTGACCCTCTCCTCTGGATCTTTTACTCCATCTGACCCTCTCCTCTGGATCTTCTGCTCCGTTTGACCCTATCCTCTGATCCATCTGACCCTCTCTTCTACATCTTCTGCTCCATCTGACCTTCTTCTCTCTGATCTTTTACTCCATCTGACCCTCTCCTCTGGAACTTCTGCTCCATCTGACCTTCTTCTCTGGATCCTTTACTCCATCTGACCCTCTCCTCTGCTCCTCTTTTGTTCAAATTCTTGTCCTCTTTCATTACACCTATAAATCTCCATCTGTCTTTGGTCTTCCTCCTTCCCAGCAGCTCTAACGTCAGCGTCCCTCTGCCCACACCTGCACAATCCTGAAACTAAACTTATAAAACACTCGCAAGATGAATATAAAAACCAAAGTATATTTAAAATCTCTGTTAACTTATAAAAGTAATTTGATTAGAAACATATACTTTTGAAATTGTGCCTAAAATTTCAGTTAGTATTGGTTCTGGTCGTGGTATTAAATGTGTTTTAGATTTTTTTTTTCCACTTTAAAATGTTCAAAATGTTATGAAAAATTGACTCGAGCCTCTTCATTCTTGGACCAGTTTCGTTTCACTTTTTTTTTAACGTCTTTTTCCTTTAAACATTTCCTTCAGGCGTGCCCACGGAGGAGATCGAGATGTTCGGGAACAGTTGGCAGGAGGTGGAGCCAGACGAGTCCAGGTGTCCCATCGTGTCTCCAGGATTCACCTCCCCCTGCTCTGGAGTCCCGGACCATGTACTGCAGGCAAGTCCTAGTCCTGGACCTGGTTTGGATCTGGATTAGACCCGGTTCAGTCATTATTTTCAAACCAGCTCTGTTTATATTTGTTTATTACTATACTGACCATTTCTTTAACGTTAAAAAGACATGATTTGTGCTTTTTTTTTTTTTTTTTTTTTTTTTTTTTAGACCTGGTTTAGTCCTTGTTTAGTTCTTGTTTAGTCCTAGTTTAGACCTGGTTTAGTCTTGGTTTAGACCTTATTTAGACCTGGTTTAGAGCTGATTCAGACATGGTTCAGACATGGTTTAGACCTGGTTTAGTTCTAGTTTAGGCCTGGTTTAGTCCTGGTTTATATCTGGTTTAGACTTGGTTTAGACATGGTTTAGTCCTCATTTAGATCTGTGTTTGACTTGGTTTATTCCTGTAGACCTGGCTTAGATTTGGTTTAGACATCGTTTAGTCCTGGTTTAGACCTGGTTCAGTCCTGGTTAAGACCTGGTTTAGACCATAATTAGACCTGGTTTAGGCCTGGTTTAGACCTGGTTTAGTTTTGGTTTAGAGCTTATTTAGACCTGGTTTAGACCATAATTAGACCTGGTTTTAGACCATAATTAGACCTGGTTTAGACCTGGTTTACACTTGGTTTAGACCTTATTTAGGCCTGGTTTAGACCTGGTTTAGACCGGGTTTAGACCTGGTTTAGTCTTGGTTTAGACCTTATTTAGACCTGGTTTAGACCTGATTTATTCCTGGTTTATTCTTGGTTTAGTCTTGGTTTAGACCTGGTTTAGACCTTATTTAGACCTGGTTTAGTCCTGGTTTAGACCTGATTTAGACCTGGTTTAATCTTGGTTTAGACCTTATTTAGACCTGGTTTAGACCGGGTTTAGTCCTGGTTTAGTCTTGGTTTAGACCTTATTTAGACCTGGTTCAGTCCTGGTTAAGACCTGGTTTAGACCATAATTAGACCTGGTTTAGGCCTGGTTTAGACCTGGTTTAGAGCTTATTTAGACCTGGTTTAGATCTGGTTTAGACCTGGTTTAGACCATAATTAGACCTGGTTTAGGCCTGGTTTAGACCGGGTTTAGACCTGATTTAGTCCTGGTTTAGACCTGATTTAGTCCTGGTTTAGACCTGATTTAGTCCTGGTTTAGACCTGATTTAGTCCTGGTTTAGACCTGGTTTAGTCCTGGTTTAGACCTGGTTTAGTCTTTGTTTAGAGCTGATTTAGACCTTTTGTAACCTTATGTTGTTAGAGCCTTTTAATAAAGTAAGTTTGTGATTAGACCTGGTTTATTTGTAGTCTAGACCTGGGTGATCATGGTTTAGGTCTGTTTACACCCGGTCCAGTGTAGACCTGGTTTTGTCTTGGTTCAGTTCTGGTTTAGACATAATTTAGGCCTTGTTTGGTTCTTTTTAACCCCGTCGTCTTCTGTCCTTGTCCACAGAAAGTCCATGAGGTGTGCTCTCTTCTGCTGGAGCCTCCGTTCTCAGACTGTCATGAGTTTGTGAGTCCTCTGTCCTACATGGCCTCCTGCACCAACGACCTCTGCCTGTGAGACGTGGTTTTACTTTCTCATTTTTTTGTTTTGATTTAGTTTTAACTCTTTCCCCCCTGGACGCCGACTAGGAACAACCCATACATATGTTACTAGTTCTGCCCATAGAGCATAATTGCATAAAAGAAAACAGACTTCCACGAGTGATTATAAATGATTTTTACACTCATGAACTTAATTGTAACACAGACATATTTGTATCTCTGGAAACTTTAGACTCTGAACTCTTCATTTCTGGATGTTTAAATGTGATTCAACTCATTTACAGGTGTATAACAGCTCACTGAAAATGAGAGTTTACCTGGTCAGGTGCAAAATCGAAAAACAAAAAACTACATTCAGCATCTGATATCTGCATGTTCTGAGTAATATATTCATAAAAAAATAAAAAATATACTTTGTCAAAGTATTTAAACAGATTTCATATCACCAGATACAGTAAAGCCAAGTGTTCACCTGTTTTTACCTGTTGTTCACCTGTGTGCACCTAATTCATTTTTTCCATTTAGCTTATTCAACTTATTTAATTTATTCAACTCATTTAGCTTATTATAATATAATAATATAATAATAAAACTCTTCCCCGTCAGTGTGTGTCCAGTATTTGTCATCTTGGTTATTTTCTCAGGTGCAGAGCTCCACATAAGCGTTTTTTCTGTAGTGATTCTGTTATACATCGCATCTTGGAAAAAAAAGACTGAAATATTTTAAAGGACTCGGGCAACATCCAGATTTCAGGGCAATTTTGGTTCATAATCGAGTATAAAGCTCAGATAGTTTGTTTGGATACTGCAGGACTCCACACAGACGCATCAGCGGCATCTGACTGTTAGGTTTATCTAGACATTCAAAACAAGAAGAAAGACAAGAGATTAATTAAGTTTTTCTCATGAGGAGAACGGGCAGAGAGTGGCATCAAGAGCAACAGTCTCCACACGTTCTGCCGACCCAAGGCCGTTCTCCTCCTTTTATTATCATTAGAGGGCCCTGGTTACAGACACATGATTCTCAAAGGGAAGGGGATTAGCAAAACACAACGCAGGCTTAAATCATAAAACATGATTAACAATCAGGGGGTGCCGTTGGTATGGACAGACACCGTCATAACTCTTGCAAGTGTGACAGTGGGGGTTGGCTTCACGTGAGAGGTCATCTCAGGGTTCACAAGAACGATAGGCCACTGCACACAGGTGTTAAACACAAGAGAGATTATTCACATTCCTTACAATTGATTGGTACACTCTAAATCAAAGAATTGTAGTACATAAATGGTTAACACATAGTCTAGATTAACACACAAGCATTTAGCAATATGGGATAAAAGAATTATTCTAACACTGACCTTCTCCCCGAAAGTCCGTCACTGTCGCTGTTTTCCACTTTATAATCAACTTCATCATCACTTTGAAATCTATAAAAGTCACTTTCTCTAAACTTATCCATAAAACACGTCCGCTCCTCATTATTTCTAAAACTGTGCGCTGCAGCACCGCGATCTTTCCATTGCACGTGTTTCGTGTTGTTTTTTTACGGAAGCTACCATCGTCACTATTTCGATTAACCTCGGAAAAAATCGGCGAAAACATATCCTTGAATCCTATTGGTCAGTCTAGTGTGGGTTGTAGTGGCCCCACCGATCACAGTCTCTGTTTAAATGTGAAAAACCGAGCCGTTTCTAAAGGTCGTCAAATCACGTCTTTAGTGATACAGCGGAGGAGTCAAAAGTCGTCATTAAGGAAACAGGGGGTCGTCAAATGTCGTCTTCATGGGGGAAAGAGTTAACAGTTATTCCTAGTCCTTTTTTTCCATTAGATTCCCATTTTGATCCTTTTCCAATCTTATTTTATTAAACGGGACATAACTTGAGACTCTGAGTCGTGCACGTAGAGTTAAAAAATGTCCTGTAGCCGTTTTTAGACATTTAAAACAGTTGTGCTGATCTGAACAGGAAATCAGTGAACCAATCAGATCAATGCTGTGATTTACATTGAACAAAATGTAAATAAATGATCTACACACAGGATATATCATAAAAAACCTGACGTGTGTTCTCTTCCTGCAGGTCTGGTCCTGTGGATGAGATGTTGTGTTTGGTGCTGAGTGAATACGCTCGAGCCTGTGCCCACGCAGACCACCCCCTGCACCACTGGAGACAGACCTTCCCTCTCTGTGGTAACGTGTCAGATGCCCTCCCATCCTCCTGTATCCCTCTGTGTCAGATCTCCCCCTTTATTGAAAGAGATGGGAGCAAATAAAATATGTACATTTAATCTGCGAGTTTGTTGATGGGGTTCGGTAAATAAATGACCTGATCTAGTCTGATCTCTGAAGCTAAGCAGCGTTAGACCCGGTTAGTTCTGCCGTAGGAGCTGGGAATGACAAAGGGCATCCTCCCATCTTCCCAGTGACACTTCACTCACTTTTCCTCAAATGCTGAAGTATGAAGTATGAATAAGAGTGTGTTTGAGCGAGCAACTGATGGACATTAGGTACAGTCTAGTTTGTTTATGGCATGTATGTTCTTAACAACCCAAAAACATGCTGCATATGTCTCCATGAACACTCACCACATTGCCTAGTATGAAAGTGGTGTGTGTGAGTGATGGTGGTGGTCGGAGGGACCGATGGCGCCGATTGGCATGGCAGCCGCACTTCTGTCAGTCTGCCCCAAGGCAGCTGTGGCTACAATAGTAGCTTACCACCTTATCACTTAGCTTATCACCAGGTATAGAGTGAATGAATAATGCTGAATCATGCTCTGTAAAGCGTCTTTGGGGACAGAAAATGTCTGTGAAAAGCGCTATAGAAATAAAGACTTACTTACTTAACATGATCACAGATCATTTTCACATTTTTGAATATTCTTTTTGAATGTTTATTTTACACATTAACATAAATACAAAGGATCCTGTCTCCTCGGCTCCTCTGAGAGAAGAACCTCAGCTCAGTGTGCCGTCTGGAAACAGTTTTTTTAGACATTATCTGTCACTTCTCCTGTTGTGTTTCGTCCTCACTGAGACGGCTGTGCTCAATGATGCAAAGAGAATCATTCATGCTTTTAACGCCGCCCTCTGGTGGTCAGTAGAGTTTCATAGAACCATAGTTACATTGGTAACTGTGTCCCTCAGAGAGGCCCTGTGCCTCAGGTCTTCAGTGGAGAGAGTGCATCAGCTGCTGCCCTCAGACCTGTCGTCAGGAGAAGAACTGCATCGACAGCAGACTCGCCTGTGTGGACGGCTGCTACTGCCCAGAAGGTACTGCCTCTTTAGACCTGGTTTAGACCTGGTTCAGACCTGGTTTAGACCTGGTTTAGACCTGGTTCAGACCTGGTTTAGACCTGGTTTAGACCTGGTTCAGACCTGGTTCAGTCCTGGTTCAGACCTGGTTTCCTCTTGTCTCCTCAGGCCTGGTTCTTGAGTCTGGGTCGTGTGTGCTTCCGTCTGAATGTCCCTGTGAACACCACGGCCTGATGTACCCGTCAGGACACACGCTGGACGACCGCTGCAACTCCTGGTCTGTCACATTGGAAACAACACATTTAAAGATCCACTGTGTAACTTTTCTGTTGGAGGATACGCCGCCTGTTTGTCTCCATGGAGAAGTTATTGCTTCTCTTTGAATGTTCCACAGTTTGGCCGTTAAACATCTGTCAAAAATACCTTGAAAATCTTAAGTGATAACATCTCCATGGAGACGATCAGGTGACGGACTCTATCACAAATGTTTCATAGTGTATCTTTAAGTTGATAGTTTTGGTTTGTGTCTTCTGGTGCACATACCTTCCTCAGTCCGGTCTCTTATTGGGTTTAATCAGTGTTATCTGACCTCCATCGCCCCGTCACACCTGTAAATACCTGTAAATACCTGTGCTGTGTTGCAGTACCTGTGTGGGCGGAGTCTGGAACTGCACCGACTACACCTGTCCAGGTGAGTCCCTGTGGACCGCTCTGTGCCAAAGTCCAGACTACTCTTTAGAACCGGACCCCAGTGAGAGGCTTTGTGTAGGAGCTGTAGTAAGAGCAGGAATTCAGACAACAATTCAAGACCTGCAGGGTTTAAAGTCTGCAAGTTTAGACCTGGTTTAGACCTGGATTAGATCCTGGTTTAGACTTCCTGGTTTAGACTTCGTTTAGACCTGGTTTAATTCTTATTTAGACCTGGTTTAGTTCTTGTTTAGAGCTGGTTTAGACCTGGTTTAGAGCTAGTTTAGACCTGGTTTAGGTCTTGTTTAGAACTGGTTTAATCCTGGTTTAGACCTGGTTTAGACCTGGTTTAGACCTGGTTTAATTCTTGTTTAGACCTGGTTTAGTTCTGGTTAAGTTCTCGTTTAGAGCTAGCTTAGACCTGGTTTAGACCTGGTTTAGAACTGGTTTAGAGCTGGTTTAGACCTGGTTTAGAGTTAGTTTAGAGCTGGTTTAGACCTGGTTTAGTTCTTGTTTAGACCTGGTTTAGACCTGGTTTAGACCTGGTTTAGGTCTTGTTTAGAACTGGTTTAATCCTGGTTTAGACCTGGTTTAGACCTAGTTTAGAGTTAGTTTAGAGTTAGTTTAGAGCTGGTTTAGACCTGATTTAGAGCTGGTTTAGAGTTAGTTTAGAGTTAGTTTAGACCTGGTTTATCCCTTGACTATGTAGAATTTGATGGTGATTCTCCGGTCTCCAGACACAGTCCTGCACCTAGTGGCGGTTTTATAAATCCCATGTGGAGCAGAGGGCATCAGTGTTTCCCATCAACAGAACAGACTATGGTGCCCAAATAGACTAAGATTCCCCCCATAGTCTAGAAAGAACCTGGTCTAAACTAGTGTCGTAGTACTCGAGACTGGTCTTGGCCTCAAGACCGTTTTCTCTCGATGTTGGTCTCGAAATTTGCCTAATAAAAATACTCATCCAGTCCATTTGTGTTTGTCACGATGTGCTTTTGGTAAATGTGCAAATATCACTGCAAAACCAGTAAGAGAATGTAACTCCAGTTAGGAACTTCAGATCAAATGGAGACAGATTTATAAACAGTTTGATATATATGTACAAAAATAATAAAAATAGAAATAAGTGTCAAAAATGAGAAAGATGGTCTTAATTTGGTCTCAATGGGCCGTGGTCTTGGTCTTGTCTCGGTCTCGACCCTCAGGTGTTGGTTTTGTCTCGGACTCGGGACCCTGTGGTCTCGGACTGGTCTTGGTCTGGATTAGTGCGTCTTTCTTAACGACAACACTAATCTAAACTTACTTTGTTTCTTGTTTTGTCATTCACATAAAAAGTTACTACACTGTTCACTGGGCGACCTACTTAATTAAACTTTATAAATAAATGTACACGTCATTTGTTATTTGTTTGCCGTTTTTAAATCTGTGTATTGTGTTTTTACCAGAGCAGGACAGTTTAAATCTATGATTTATTATTTTTGTCTTCTCTGTGTCTCTGCAGCGGAGTGCTCTGTGACCGGGGACATGTTTTTCCAGTCGTTCGACGGCAGAGTTTTCTCTTTCGCTTCGACGTGTCAGTACGTCCTGTCCAAGAGCCACAACTCCGGACGCTTCACCGTCACCATCCAGAACGCCCCCTGTGGAGCCGTGAGTGAACTGCAGCTTACACCACACGATCAGACGGAGGCAGGTCACACTGAACCGCTCTGTGTCCTCTGCTTCAGTCTGGTTAGTTTGAGAATGTGGTCAAATATCAAACCAACTTAGTTAAATGTACACATTATTCATCGCTTTTTACCAATCCCGGATAAAAAAAAAACAAGAGCTTTGCACATCAGTTTCTTGAAACGAGGAGGGTCCATCTGCAGTTGGGCGTTCCAGACGTGCAACAGAAACTCCCTAATGGGCGTTTCTGCAGCGTGTGATCAACCATTCAGAAAGACTTCATGTGTTTCATGAGAGGTTACGTCCTTAAGTATCATTTATTTGTACAGTCTGAGTAATTCCAGCGTAATATTAAATGTACATAAACAGAATGATGTTAGAATGTGATCAGAGCCTCTCTGGTACAAACGCTCACAATAAAGCAATCAATTTACGAAGTTAGTTAACGATAGTATGGCATGATCCTTGACATTAGCTTTTGATACCCACACCTAAGTGACTATAACAGGTTAGCAACTCTGCTTTTGGGAAACGCTTTGGATAAAAGCGTCTGCTAAGTACATAAACATAAACATTTGTAGCTGTAGAACTACGGCTCTGGCCTATCAACAGATAACGTCAAGTTTCATGCCGTGGTGTCATGTTAACTTGGTTCTTTCATTGTGAGCGTTTGTACCGGAGAGGCTCTGATCACATCCTAACTTCATTCTGTTTATGTACATTTAACATGATGCTGGAATTGCTCAAACTGTACAAATAAATGACACTTACAGACATAATCCAAGTACAGCGTTAACACGAGTATTTGTCAGTAATGCAGTTTTTTTTCTATCCAAATGATGCGCTTAAAGCAGTCGACCTACTACTGCGTTGAAAATACTGAAGGAAGTAGGCAGTACAATACGGTTGGGGTATTTTTCGGAAGGGGACATAAGCTATTTTTAGAAATAAAACAATGCTCTGCACAACTCAGCATTTTACTATGCAACATTTGGTGACGGCTTAGCAAGTTCCTGCTTTTTCGTAGACATAGATCTACAGGGAACGTCCATTGTTTCCACAGCTGGATGATATTGCTTGAAACAGGTGCGTGGGAGAAACAACAGTGTGCGGGATTCTTCTTTTAAAAGTGAAAAATTTTGCATAGAACACTCAGATGGCCGATGTCCAAAAGCTTTTTCTCAGTCAGATAATTTTTCTTGCTTTGGACCACAGGACACAAAATGGTTGCCAGCTCAGACGCTCATCCCCCTCCAACGGTTCTTCTCTTACCAATAGGCGAGTTTCAGCTGACGTCATTGTTATTAAAAGCCCGCGTTGCTGCTGGGAAATATTTTGGTCAAACACAGTGCGTAACCTCGCGTATTTATCCCCGATAATGGTAAATTCCTGCTGCATTATCGGACGCACAAATAGAAGCACGGAAGAAGGAAAATGTCTTTTTCGTATTCTGAGTGAAAAGAACCGCTAACGGTGAATTAAACGACTTTCAAACATCCGCAGAGCAAACGTAGAAGATCCTAACAAACCGTGGACTCCAACAAGTTCAACAACACATCGAGACTCTTGGAGGTTTTCATCTTTTCTGCTGTGAATGGCCCAGGAGTTTCCACCAAGTCATTGTGGATGTCGCCCAAGTGAATATTTGTCCAGGTAGTTGGAGATTCTGACCAGAAGTTTGGTTTGGTCCACCTTTTGTCGGGGTTGAAAAGGGTGATTTGTCGTCCGTCGATGTTTATGACCAATTTCTGGTCAAATGGTCTTGGGTCCTCTGCCGTTAGAGTGGAGAAATAACCAGGATCAATACCCTTTACGTCAGAGGTGCTCACACTTTTTCATCATGTGAGCTACTTACAAAATGACCAAGTCATAAAGATCTATCTAATACAAAGTCAAGCAAACTGCACTGAAACACTCTGTTCCCCTTTTTTGGACCCTCCCCCACAGTTTGAGAACCTCTTCTTTAAGAGAACTTCCTCTGGCACTTTACACAAAACTGTGAAAAAAGTGAAGGAAGATTTTTAAACCTGTTTTTTAAAGTTCCAAACTGGAGTTTCATTCTTTTCTGGTTTTGCAGTGATATTTACCAGCCTCTGCACGTTTACCAAACCAAACGCACATCGTGACAAACACAGATGCATTTGTCACTTTTGTTAGACAAACTTCAGCCAAATGTGGCAGTAGGTCTGTTCTGTAGATCCGCTCTATGCTGTAGACCTGCTTTGTGCCAACACTGGAACACAAATTTAGACTGGTTTTTGCTTCACGTTTGGTCTTGCTCTTCTAAATCAGCCGCACTGTGGGAGGGGCTTGTGTTGGCTGTACGCAGGAAGGAGCGAGAGCGTGAAAAGGCGAGGGGCGGCGTGCTGACGTGAGGCAGGTGGACAGGTAGGATGTTTAGGAAGTTGAACCTGCCCTGTGATGCACGCTGGTACACGAGGGCACACGCTGTCGCAGACGAGCCGTGCATAGGGAGCGTGTGTGTTGTGATGCGCCGTAGAGTCTCCGCGGGTTTCAAATGAGCGCACAGGCTGCACTGAGACGCCCCACACGCTCCTGCACCCGCTACAAGTTTATTACCAACAGCAGCGGCCGGAATGAAATATGATCACACTTGTTGAGTGTCAGACCTCGAGTGAGAGACAAGACCGAGTCCAAACGCGATCGAGTCCGAGACGAGACACGGCGATTTACCCACACGACCTTGGCGATCGACTGGTAGATCGGGATCGACGTATTGAGCACCACTGATTTACGGGCTTTCTCGCTCCGTCCGTCATGTTGAATTAGTGTTTCTTACCGCCGACCAAAATAATTCCCAGCATGCAACGTGCGCTTTTGTCAACAATGAAACTCGCCTATACTGGATTTAAAAATGATTCTCGTTGTTTAATTTTATAAGGTAGAGTGTTTGAGGTCGTCTGTGTGGAGATGTTCTCGCTTTGCCTGGAATGAATCTTATTTTTATTCGATTACAGATGTTTTATTGCTCAGAAATACCGTTAAAAACTTTATATCATGACTTAATTTCGCACAAGAGTGAATTTGTGTGACATAGGATGATTTTTAAATTCATAATAAGTGTAAGAAATGCAGTGTTGTATGTTCTATTGATGGTCCAAAATGAGGGTGTGTGTGAAACCAGAGCAGGAGATGGTGAGGGGTGGTGATCTGAGGACACATGAATCGGCTCTTTCATCACCAAAACTGTCCAAACCAAAAAACCCCAAACACAGGTACAAAGGCCTGAACCCAACACGGCCCCAAAGGCTCATGGGAACTCACTCATGAACTGTCCTTTATCATCTCCAGGAATACACCAGGAAAAGACGGCTCGGTTCGTAGTGGAAAAGTGAAGTTTAAAGGGGACAGAATCCACTTTTACGAGCTTTTTTAAACATGTTGTAACAATTCGTGTGTTGTTCGTTCCTTTGTTTTTCAAAATAAAACCAAAAGGAGCACATATTCAAGGCTGCGTTCAGACTGCAGCCTGAAGTGACCCAGGATACAGGAACATAGAGTGGCCTCTATGTTCCTGTATCTGATCTTTTAATGACAGTCTGAACGACACAGATCCGATTTTTTCAAATGTGACCCAGGACACTTGGATATGTGCTCCTGAAACTGATACATATCTGATCTTTTGACATGTGACTTCAGTCTGAACGGTCAAAGTGCATTCATCCACCTACACGTTATCAACAAGACACAAACGTCACTATTCTGCGCTGAAGTAGGAGAAAATTGTTAATGAACTCTGTGTCACTGAAGTGAAGCACATCTCCACTCACCACTCTTGGCTCCGTCTCCACATCCAACGTTCCTTTCAATGTTCTGTCCCACAAAACACCACGACCAAAAACCTCGTCCTTCTCCTTCTCAATCTCCTCCTTTAAAACAAGTAAGTTGTTCATGTTCTGGCTCCGGTACGAGAGGAACTTTAAAATCTCCAGGTGCTCGATGCTGCGTCCATGTTCGGACAACTTCTGTAAACACAGAGACGCTCGCTGCGGTTGACGTCGTCGTGTCTCCAGTGTCACATGTGGGACACTTTTGGGCCGTTTAATGTTCACACTGGAGTCACATACAAGTCACATTTAACTTGGAAATGTGAACGACCTCGAAAAAACATCGGATTTCACAAAAAAAATCGGATTTGAGCGTTAAGGCCTGCAGTCTGAATTAATTATCTTAGGGATGGACATTATAATGTGTTTAATTCAGTTTTGTTCAAATCTCACAGAAAACAAACTTAAAAACCACATCACTAATTTACATAAACTAAGTGAAGATAAAACTCCAGCTCTTGTGTCGCTGATGTGGTTCAACTTGTGTTGGATTAAAAGACATGACTCAGGTGAATACAGGTCAGTGTGACCAGATTTGTGTTTGTCAAAACCAGGACAGCGTACGGGGGGAGGGGGGCGGGGCCTCGTCATCCACATTGAGCGACTCTCACCTGGAAAAACTTTTTCCCACTGGACACAGAAACATATGTGCTGCTTTATCCACTGTGCACATGGACTCACACTTGTCCCGACCGGAAAGCCTGGACTTTCTTGTACAAATCATGTTTCACATCGTTCGCATTTGCACTTCAGTACATTACAGACTGACCCACTGTTTGTGTCTCGCTCCTTCTGATGCAGAGACACATGTACACACCTGTTTGGTCACGATACACACAACAACATACATTCAGTTTGTCGATTAAAATGAACGTAATCGATGAAATTCTTAATGATCAATTATCGATTAATCGACTAATCATGCCCATCCCTCGTCTGAACGTAGCCCAAGTGGCCTGGGTCGCATTCGAAAAAATCAGATCTGTGTCGTTCAGACTCATTAAAAGATCAGATACAGGAACATAGAAGCCAAAAAAATCTGATTTGAACACAGCCTAAATGTGGCCTTATATCACCACATTTGTTTGAGAACTCCAGGTCTGTAACTTTAATATAACTTAGATCAGAATGTAGTTTAATATGGGCGCTTTAGAAATCTCATGAGTAAAAGAATCACTGTTACTTCCTCCCCTCTGGCCCGGGCTTTTACAGCTCGTAGTGTAGAGTCTGGAGTTCACTCAGCCCCCGTCTGTGCCTCCTGCGTCCCAGATGGAGTCTTATACCTGCCTCTGTGGGAATCGGGGGACAGTTGTGGGGGAAGGCTCGTCTTTTGTCCCTCTCCGGCTCTTCGTTTTCGCGTCTGAAAGAAGCGCCGAGATTATGGAGCGTTTACATCACGATACGATCGACGCGAAGAGACAAATTGCTGTAAGAGGAGACGCGGAGAGGCCAGCGCTTTCAGGACCGAGCCATTATAGAGCGACTCCGAGCTCCCAGCGGCACAAAGACGGACATAACTGCACAGGGACACTGACAGAACAGAGACAGGAGATGAAATTTGTAGAAGTTAATCACGTCCAGAATCACAGAGACGGATTAAAAACGCAGAAAGAGAAAGCGATCCTGACTGAACTGAGAGTGGCAAGTGACTAAATGCACAATGTCTTTACTTTACACTCAAAGAAAATTAGAATCTGTCGCTCTGGGCTGTAATATAAAATTATAAAACCAAACTTTTACAAAATTATGTGACCAAAAATACAATTCAAGTCAGTTCTTAAGTATATGAGCTTTTGTTCCTTCAGCAAAGCATAAAACTGTACGAATAAAATCATAAGTTTCCTGGAGTGACCATTTCCAAATCTCAAAATGCTCTGTTCCACCTTGTGATGTCGTAAAGTGGTAGTTTTTGAGCTCCCTTTAGCCTTTGTTGAGCAGATATTAGCAACTCCAGGGCTGAAATTATCCAAATTATTCTCTTGAAGGCGTGAGGAATGAAGCGCAGGAGCACGGCCTGTATTATCACATGACATCACAAGGTGGAACAGAGTGTTTTCCGTTCAAGAGAGTCAGTTTTGCGTAATATAGGACTATCTGCTAGGAAAGTGCTCTGAAAAGAACAATTTCTTTAAAAAAAAAGTTACTCCGGTAAATGTAACTGAGTACTGACTGTCTCTGTGCAGAGTTCATAATTAACATAAAATAACAAATAATACTTTTAATTAACCACTGGATCCCCTTTAAACTCCCGGTGCAGGTGTACAGTTTGATAAATAAGCGCCGGTTCCAAATGAATTTGTTTTGCTTTGTTTCTGGAATTTTACGGGCTTGTAGTAATTACACACACAGGCGGGTCAGGACTAAACCAGGACTAAACCAGGTCTAATCTTGGATTTAAGAGAAAGAGAACTTCGAGTCCATGGAGCAGGGTGTCCGCAAAGCGCGATAGGACGACAGCTGTTCTGACCTTCATAGGGCGCAGATCCACGCCGTCCTCACAGTCCTCGTCCTGACAGTGAGTCCTGGTGTAGTCCTAGTTCAGTCCTGGTGTAGTCCTGGTGTAGTCTAGTTCAGTCCTGGTGTAGTCCTGGTGTAGTCCTAGTTCAGTCCTGGTGTAGTCCTGGTGTAGTCCTAGTTCAGTCCTGGTGTAGTCCTGGTGTAGTCCTAGTTCAGTCCTGGTGTAGTCCTGGTGTAGTCCTAGTTCAGTCCTGGTGTAGTCCTAGTTCAGTCCTGGTGTAGTCCTGGTGTAGTCCTAGTTCAGTCCTGGTGTAGTCCTAGTTCAGTCCTGGTGTAGTCCTGGTGTAGTCCTAGTTCAGTCCTGGTGTAGTCCTGGTGTAGTCCTAGTTCAGTCCTGGTTTAGTCCTAGTTCAGTCCTGGTGTAGTCCTGGTTTAGTCCTGGTTTAGTCTTGGTGTAGTCCTAGTTCAGTCCTGGTTTAGTCTGGTTTAGTCCTGGTTTAGTCTTGGTGTAGTCCTAGTTCAGTCCTGGTTTAGTCCTGGTGTAGTCCTAGTTCAGTCCTGGTTTAGTCCTGGTTTAGTCTTGGTGTAGTCCTAGTTCAGTCCTGGTTTGGTTCTGGTGTAGTCCTAGTTCAGTCTTGGTTTGGTTCTGGTGTAGTCCTAGTTCAGTCCTGGTTTAGTCCTAGTTCAGTCCTGGTTTAGTCCTGGTGTAGTCCTAGTTCAGTCCTGGTGTAGTCCTAGTTCAGTCCTGGTTTAGTCCTGGTGTAGTCCTAGTTCAGTCCTGGTTTAGTCCTGGTGTAGTCCTGGTTTAGTCCTGGTGTAGTCCTAGTTCAGTCCTGGTTTAGTCCTGGTGTAGTCCTAGTTTAGTCCTGGTGTAGTCCTAGTTCAGTCCTGGTTCAGTCCTGGTTTAGTCCTGGTTTATTCCTAGTTCAGTCCTGGTTTAGTCCTGGTTTAGTCTTGGTGTAGTCCTAGTTCAGTCCTGGTTTGGTTCTGGTGTAGTCCTAGTTCAGTCTTGGTTTGGTTCTGGTGTAGTCCTAGTTCAGTCTTGGTTTGGTTCTGGTGTAGTCCTAGTTCAGTCTTGGTTTGGTTCTGGTGTAGTCCTAGTTCAGTCCTGGTTTAGTCCTCCCTGGTTCAGTCCTGGAATGAGTCCTGGGTTAGTCCTGGGTTGGGCCTGGTTCAGTCCAGTGAATCAAAAATATACTTTATCAGTTTAAGTAATATTTGTGACCTTGTCTGTGTAGAACTTGGACGGCTCGTGTCTGCAGTCGGTGAGTCTGGTGGTGGACGAGGACCCCAGGACGGAGCTGACCCTGAGCCACGTGGGAGAGGTGTTTCTGGGGGGACAGTACCGCATCTCCCTGCCCTACTCCGACGGTAAACATCTGCTTATTCAGACTTTGCAGCTGATGGCGTCAACATTCCCTGGAGCTGTGATGCCAACTGTAAATTCTGCACTGTCTGAAGCTTCATTAGACTTGATCTGATCTTTAACAAAGTCTGACAAGAAAGAGCTGACTGACTTGGAACTGCGACAGAACTGATTCGTGCTGTTAAACAAGTCCCACACACATTAAAGGTTGTATGGAGGATTTTTTTTTGTTTCAAATTGTCAGTGATAGATTATAGATGCAGTCGCCTTGTAATTATGATGACCAAAAAAAAGAGAATAAAAATTCATCAACTCTGGACGTGGTGGGGCTAAACATTTGCCAATAGATAACGACACTGCCTCGTTATCTGTGAGCTGACAGGCTGTCAATCAAACTCCCTACGTTTCTAGTGTAACTGACTTGCCTGCGCCGCCGGTACGTGGTTTACGTACGCCTGTCACGCAGTCCACAGACGCAAGACGCACAGACGCTGTTTACTCCACCAACACAACAGTTCTTAGCGGCTTTTTTGACCTATATCTTCCTCGCAGTTCGCACAAAGTTTGTTGCAATGGCGACAAGAATCCAGGAGCAGTTCGCCGCAAAAGAAAGTCCGTTTTTGAGGTCACTGAAAGAAGAAGACAAGGGGAAAAGCAGCGAAGCCAAACTAAGGTGATTCTTATAGATTCATTCCAGCGATGGCGCGACTGAAGCAGACGAAGAGTCTAAAGACTGAACCACTGGTCCACAAATTACTCCTGGACAGGAAACTTCTGCTTATTATGAAAACGTACTTTATTTCCAAGAGGGAGACAAAACGTTTTTCAGGACACGAAAGCGATATCCTATGTCTGAAAACGTAATTTTCAAGGCAAAGAAAGAGTCCGCTTGCTGCTGCGTGTTTGTAGCTAGTTCATCCATCCATCCATCCATTTTCGTTCCGCTTATCCGGGGCCGGGTCGCGGGGGGAGCAGCCTAAGCAGGGACTCCCAGACTTCCTTCACCCCAGACACGTCCTCCAGCTCCTCCGGGGGGACCCCGAGGCGTTCCCAGGCCAGCCGAGAGACATAGTCCCTCCAGCGTGTCCTGGGTCTTCCCCGGGGCCTCCTCCCGGCGGGACATGCCCGGAACACCTCCCGAGGGAGGCGCCCAGGAGGCATCCGGAACAGATGCCCGAGCCACCTCAACTGGCTCCTCTCGACGTGGAGGAGCAGCGGCTCTACTCCGAGCTCCTCCCGTGTGACTGAGCTCCTCACCCTATCTCTAAGGGAGCGCCCAGCCACCCTGCGGAGGAAACTCATTTCGAGCGCTTGTATCCGCGATCTCGTCCTTTCGGTCACTACCCAGAGCTCATGACCATAGGTGAGAGTAGGAACGAAGACTGACCGGTAAATCGAGAGCTTCGCCTTTCGACTCAGCTCCCTCTTCACCACAACGGTCCGATACAGCGACCGCATCACTGCCGAAGCTGCACCGATCCGCCTGTCAATCTCAACGTTCCGTCCTTCCCTCACTCGTGAACAAGACCCCGAGATACTTGAACTCCTCCACTTGAGGCAAAGACTCCCCACCCACCCCCGGAGAGGGCAAGCCACCTTTTCCGGGTCGAGAACCATGGCCTCGGACTTGGAAGAGCTGATCTTCATCCCAGCCGCTTCACACTCGGCTGCAAACCGCCCCAGTGCACATTGCAGGTCCTGGTTCGATGAAAGCCAACAGGACAACATCGTCCGCAAACAGCAGAGATGAAATCCTGTGGTCCCCAAACCGGACCCCCTCCGGCCCCTGACTGCGCCTAGAAATTCTGTCCATAAATACAATGAACAGAACCGGTGACAAGGGCAGCCCTGGCGGAGTCCAACATGCACCGGGAACAGGTCTGACTTACTGCCGGCAATGCGAACACAGCTCCTGCTCCGGTCATACAGGGACCGGACAGCCCTTAGCAAAGGGCCCCGGACCCCATACTCCCAGAGCACCCCCACAGGAACGCCACGAGGGACACGGTCGAATGCCTTCTCCCAGATCCACAAAACACATGTGGACTGGTTGGGCAAACTCCCATGAACCCTCGAGCACCCTATGGAGAGTGTAGAGCTGGTCCAGTGTTCCACGGCCAGGACGAAAACCACACTGCTCCTCCTGAATCCGAGGTTCGACTATCGGCCGGATTCTCCTCTCCAGTACCCCTGGCATAGACCCTTACCAGGAAGGCTGAGAAGTGTGATCCCCTATAGTTGGAACACACCCTCCGGTCCCCTTCTTATACAGAGGGACCACCACCCCGGTTTGCCAGTCCAGAGGTACTGTCCCCGACCGCCACGCAATGTTGAAGAGGCGTTGTCAGCCAAGACAGCCCCACAACATCCAGAGACTTCAGGTACTCAGGACGGATCTCATCCAACCCCGGAGCCTTGCCACCAAGGAGCTTGCCAACCACCTCAGTGACTTCGGCCAGGGTGATGGATGAGTCCGCCTCTGAGTCCCCAGCCTCGGCCTCCTCCTCGGAGGACGTGACGGTGGGATTGAGGAGATCCTCAAAGTATTCCTTCCACCGCCGGACAACGTCCCAGTCGAGGTCAACAGCTCTCCCCCGCACTGTAAACAGTGTTGGTGAAGAACTGCTTTCCCCTCCTGAGGCGCCGGACGGTTTGCCAGAATCTCTTTGAGGCCGTCCGATAGTCCTTCTCCATGGCCTCCCCGAACTCCTCCCAGCTCCGAGTTTTTGCCTCCGCGACCACACGGGCTGCAGCACGCTTGGCCCGCCGGTACCTGTCAGCTGCCTCAGGAGTCCCCCGAGCCAGCAAGGCCCGATAGGACTCCTTCTTCAGCTTGACAGCATCCCTTACTTCCGGTGTCCACCACCGGGTTCTGGGGTTGCCGCCGCGACAGGCACCACAGACCTTACGCCCACAGCTCCGAGCAGCTGCATTGACAATAGAGGCCGAGAATGAAGCCCACTCGGACTCCATATCTCCAGCCTCCCCCGGAATCCGGGAGAAGTCCTCCCGGAGGTGCGAGTTGAAGGTCCCTCTGACAGAGGGCTCCGCCAGACGTTCCCAAACAGACCCTCACTACACGCTTGGGCCTGCCAGGTCTTTCCGGCTTCCTCCTCCGCCAGCGAACCCAACTCACGACCAGGTGGTGATCAGTTGACAGCTCAGCCCCTCTCTTCACCCGAGTGTCCAAGACACGCGGCCGGAGATCAGATGACACGACAACAAAGTCGATCATCGACCTCCGGCCTAGGGTGTCCTGGTGCCACGTGCACTTATGGACACCCTTGTGCTCGAACATGGTGTTTGTTATGGACAAACTGTGACTAGCACAGAAGTCCAATAACAAAACACCACTCGGGTTCAGATCGGGGAGGCCGTTCCTCCCAATCACCCCTCTCCAAGTGTCCACTGTCGTTGCCACACGTGGGCGTTGAAGTCCCCCAGGAGAACAACGGAGTCCCCGGTCGGTGCACTGTCTAGTACCCCTCCCAAGGACTCCAAGAAGGCCGGGTACTCAGCACTGCTGTTCGGCCCGTAGGCCGACACCACAGTGAGAGACCTGTCCCCGACCCGAAGGCGCAGGGACGCGACCCTCTCGTTCACCGGGGTGAACTCCAACACACAGCGGCTGAGCTGTGGGGCAATGAGCAGGCCCACACCAGCCCGCCGCCGCTCCCCGCGGCCAACGCCAGAGAAATGGAGAGTCCAGCCCCTCTCAAGGAGTTGGGTTCCAGAGCCCAAACTGTGCGTGGAGGTGAGGCCGACTATATCTAGTCGGTAACGCTCAACCTCCCGCACAAGCTCAGGCTCCTTCCCCCCCAGCGAGGTGACATTCCATGTCCCCAGAGCTAGTCTCCATGTCCGGAGATCCGGTCGCCGAGGCCCCCGCCGTCGACTGCCGCCCAGATCTCTCTGCACCGGCCCCATATGGATCCTCCTGCGGGTGTGGGCCCACGTGAGGACGGCCCCACGTCGCTCCTTCGGGCTGAGCCCGGCCGAGCCCCGTGGGGGGAGGCTCGGCCACCAGGCGCTCGCTGGCGAGCACCCACCCCAGGCCTGGCTCCAGGGTGAGGCCCCGGTGACGCCAATCCGGGCGACGTAAATGGCCTTGCTGGTACACTCATCATAGGGGCTTCTGAACCGTTCTTCGTCTGACCCGTCCCCCCGGACCTGTTTGCCTTGGGTGACCCTACCAGGGGCATGAAGCCCCCGACAACATAGCTCCCTGGGATCATTCGGGCACTCAAACCCCTCCACCACGATAAGGTGACGGTTCAAGGAGGGTGACGGTTCAAGTTCATTCGCACTGAATCTCCGCGCAACCTTCTCTGCTCCCCTTTCCTGCTCCTGTCTCCTCGCTGCCCGATCCGCTCTTCCCCTGCTCCTCACTTCTCGTCCACGAAACGAAATGTCCGCGCACCCCCTCCCCCGCTCCTCACTTCTCCGTCTTGCCTCAACCAACACTGTAGTTAGTTGTTTACAAGTCATGTGCAGCACCGGCTGTAAACAAACCTGTTTCTGGCGTAAGGAGGAGGAGGGAGGAGGTGTTTCTACGTAGGAGCTGTAGGGGAGGGGAGGTGGTTTCACGCATGCGCAACATTTGAAAAAGGACAAACAGTCGCTGGATTTCTCGTTCCTTGGAAAATCCTCTATACAACCTTTAAACAGTTGTTTTTTTCAGTCACTCTCACCTTTTTGTTGAAGATCAAACACCTAATCTGGACTATAAACGCTCAGACTGATCACAAACTCCAGAAAAAATGCTGTAAATCCATTTTGTATCTAAAAACTTATTTTGCAGTGTTTACTGATAACGGGTGAACATTCCGACCATAAACATGCATACAGAACACCCCCAGCGTAACGTCACTGCAAAATATCGATAATACGCTTGTCTATGTCCAACCTAACTGGAGGCACTGCTCTGTCTGAAGCTGTTTCTCAAGTCAGACTTTAATTCGAGCTTCATTTTAACACAATCTGACCATAAATTACAGACTTAGTTGCTTAGGTGCAGTTAAAGAATTTTTTCTCAAATAAAATTAGTGTTTCACTTAGTCTCAGCTTTTAGTTGAAAATCAAACTCCTGAACACGACCACCAGTGTTGGGAAGGTTCCTTTTAAAATGTAATCCCCTACAAATTACAGATTACATACCCTAAAATGTAGTTTGTAACGTAATCCACTAAATTACTTAAAGTGAGTAATGTAATCTGAATACTTTGGATTACTTGATATTCTGTAGAGAAGCAAAGACGAGGAAATCTTCACATAAAATGTTTTATCTGCTAAAAGAAAATAAAAAGCTCAGACTTTACTGAACCGTATTAAAAATATTATTGATAAACGACGAGGAGACATGGTCCACACGGCAAGGTTTAGTCCTGTTAAATCCTGGTTTAGTCCTGGTTTAGACCTGGTTTAGTCCTGGTTTAGTCCTGGTTTAGACCTGGTTTAGAGACCTGGTTTTAGTACTGGTTTAGTCCTGGTTTAAACCTGGTTTAGACCTGGTTTTAGTCCTGCTTTAGTCCTGCTTTAGTCCTGGTTTAGTCCTGCTTTAGTCCTGGTTTAGTCCTGGGTTTAGTCCTGGTTTAGTCCTGGTTTAGTCCTGGTTTAGTCCTGGTTTAGTCCTGGTTTTAGTCCTGGTTTTAGTCCTGGTTTTAGTCCTGGTTTAGTCCTGGGTTTAGTCCTGGTTTTAGTCCTGGTTTAGTCCTGGTTTTAGTCCTGGTTTAGACATGGTTTAGTCCTGGTTTTAGTCCTGCTTTAGTCCTGCTTTAGTCCTGGTTTGGACCTGGGTTTAGACCTGGTTTAGTGTCCGGCAATGAGTGGAATTACCAAACAAGAAAAAAAAAGGGAATAGCCCAAAATGTGAAAACAGGAAAATCCCGCCGTGTAATCCATTTATTTCAACAAAGTAACTGTAATCCAATTACCACTCACTGAAACAGTAACTGATCATTTGTACTCTGATTACGTAACTCCAGTACATGTAATCTGTTACTCCCCAACACTGACGACCACAAACACTCGGACTGATCACAGACTACAGAAAATGTGCTCTTTAAATCCATTTTGTATTTTTTCTTCAGTGTTTGGATGATCTTAAAAGTTATCAGTCAGTGTTTGCGTCATTGTATCTGCTGAACATTCCTCCGTAGACTTGCATGCAGAACACCCCTAGCGTCATGTCAGTGCAGAGCATCAGTAGAAAACCTCTGACCCCCCCCACGTCGTTCTCTCTCCCATCAGAGGTGCTGGAGGTGCAGGAGCTGTCGTCCATGTTCGTCCAGGTGCAGACGGTCTTCGGGCTCCGGATCCAGTTCTCCTGGTCCGAGTCCAGACTTTACCTGCAGCTGGACCAGCGCTGGCTCCAGGACACGGTCGGACTGTGCGGGACCTTCAACGGGAACAGCCAGGACGACTTCCTGTGAGTACAGCTGGTACAGACCCGGTTTAGTCCTGGTTTAGACCTGGTTTAGGCCCTCATTTCTAATCAAATTTCAAATCCTCAAATCCTAAATGAATGAATGGAAAAAAAAAACAACTTAAAACAACTGTAATGATTTGATTTCACTCCAGGTTCATTCAAAATTCTCTGCGAGTTGACCTGGTTAAAGCATCGCCCTGGAAATGCAACGGTTTAGTCCCGGTCTGATCCTGGTTTAGGTCCCTTTTTTGTCCAGCTTCAGCACTTGGTTTAGTCTCTGCTTTAGTCCCTAGTTTAGTTCCCGATTCAGTCCCAGTCTGGTCCTGATTTAGTCCTGGTGTAGTCCTGCTTTAGTCCCTAGTCTAGTCCTAGTTAGTCCTAGTTTAGTCCCTCCTTTGGCCCTGCTTTAGTCCAGTATTAGCCCTAGATTAGGTCTGCTTCAGTCCTTGTTTAGTACTTGTTCAGTCCTTGGTGTAGTCCTGGTTTAATCCCTGGTTTTGTCCTACCTGCTTTAGTCCCAGTTTGGTCCCAGTCCCTGCTCCTCTCTCTCGGTTGAAGCTGCTCTTTGAAGCTCTGGTTTAGTCCATGTTTAGTCCTAGTTTGGTCCCAGTTTGGTCCTGATTCAGTCCCTGGTTTAGTCCCTGTTTTAGTCCTGCTTTAGCTCTGTTTAGTCCATGTTTAGTCCTGGTTCAGTCCCAGTTTGGTCCCAGTCCCTGCTCCTCTCTCTCGGTTGAAGCGGCTCTTTGAAGCTCTGGTTTAGTCCATGTTTAGTCCTAGTTTGGTCCCAGTTTGGTCCTGATTCAGTCCCTGGTTCAGTCCCTGTTTTAGTCCTGCTTTAGCTCTGTTTTAGTCCATGTTTAGTCCTGGTTCAGTCCCAGTTTGGTCCCAGTCCCTGCTCCTCTCTCTTGGTTGAAGCGGCTCTTTGAAGTTCTGGTTTAGTCTCCACTTTAGTCCTAGTTTAGTCCTTGTTTAGTCCTACTTTAGTACTTGTTCAGCCCCCGGTTCAGTCCCAGTTCGGTCCTAATTCAGTCCCTGAATCAGTCCCTGTTTTAGGTCTTCTTGAGCTCTTGTTTAGTCCTGCTTTAGTCCATGTTTAGTCCATGTTTAGTCCATATCTAATCCTGGTTTAGTCCCAGTTTGCTCCTAGTCCCTGCTCCTCTCTCTCGGTTGAAGTGGCTCTTTGAAGTTCTGGTTTAGTCCCAGGTTTAGCTCTGCTTTAGTCCTAGTTTAGTCCATGTTTAGTCCTGCTTTAGCATTGCTTTAGTTTGGTCCCAGTTTGGTCCTGATTCAGTCCCTAGTTTAGTCCTGCTTTAGCGTTGCTTTGGTCCATGTTTAGTCCTGGTTTAGCCCTGGTTTAGTCCATGTTCAGTCCTGCTTTAACTCTGTTTTAGTCCTAGTTTAGTTCTGGTTCAGTCCCAGTTTGGTCCCAGTCCCTGCTCCTCTCTCTCGGTTGAAGCGTCTTTTTGAAGCTTTGGTTTAGTCCTGGTCCAGTCCCAGTTTGGTCCTGATTCAGTCCCTGGTTTAGTCCTGTTTTATTCCTGCTTTAGCTCTGGTTTAGTCCTAGTTTAATCCTGGTTTAATCCTGCTTTAGTGTTGCTTTAGTCCATGTTTAGTCCTGGTTCAGTCCCAGTTTGGTCCCAGTCCCTGCTCCTCTTTCTCAGTTGAAGCGGCTCTTTGAAGCTCTGGTTTAGTCCTGGTTTAGTCCTGGTTTAGTCCTGCTTTAGCTCTGCTTTAGTCCATGTTTAGTCCTGGTTCAGTCCCAGTTTGGTCCCAGTCCCTGCTCCTCTCTCTCGGTTGGAGCGGCTTTTTGAAGCTCTGGTTTAGTCCTGGTTTAGTCCTGGTTTAGTCCTGCTTTAGCGTTGCTTTAGTCCATGTTTAGTCCTGGTTCAGTCCCAGTTTGGTCCCAGTCCCTGCTCCTCTCTCTCAGTTGGAGCGGCTCTTTGAAGCTCTGGTTTAGTCCTGGTTTAGTCCTGGTTTAGTCCTGGTTTAGTCCTGCTTTAGCTCTGCTTTAGTCCATGTTTAGTCCTGGTTCAGACCCAGTTTGGTCCCAGTCCCTGCTCCTCTCTCTCGGTCGGAGCGGCTCTTTGAAGCTGTACTCTTGTTTCATTGACTGAACGGTTGGAGGGCTGGGGGTAATGCACACTGTGATCACGGCTTTACGGAGGCCACAGAGACTCAACAAGGACCCGCCTGTTCTCGAGAACCAGATCTGAACCGGGTCTGAACCGGGCCTGAACCAGGTCTGAACCAGGTCTACGCCGGCCCTAATGGGATCACAGAGGACGGATGTGTCTGACGGCTGTAATGGACTCAGGAGGAGACGAGCGGTGACCGAATCGCAAAGGCTGAAAATGTTTTAGTGTCATAATTTCAAACACAAACAACAAAATCTCAGGTCTTATTCTACATAAAAACTGCTCACCCTGTGGTTTAGATCTGCACAAACATGCTCTGAAATACCGTATTTTCTGCACTATAGAGAGCACTTAAAACAGGAGTGTCAAACTCATTTTGGTCCGGGGGCCGTATCCAACCGACTTTGATCCTAAAGTGTCCGGATCAGAAAACTCATGTCATATAAACCCCAAAAATAACAATAAGTTCAAATATTTGTGTAGAAAAACACAAATCTATTACAGAAATCTTTTTTAATTGATGAACTCTTTCTTTTACAAAATATTATAATATTATGAACAACCTGAAACTTTAAAAAAAAATTTCAACACAAAGTTTTAACATGAACTTGTCTGTAAACAGGAATAAGTCCATTTTTGTTGTAAAATCCTGCACTCGGCTCCACTTTTCTCATGTTGGACATTTTTCTGATGAGGGTGTCACGGTCAACAGTCAAAACGATCGTCCTTTAAGAGCGTTTGGAAAGAGACAAGTCTTCATTTGTGCTGCTCTGGTGGGAGGGGCCACGTACAGAGACGCTGGAGACGCTGCTGTGATAAACACCACAGAAAATTAACAAGATTTTAATTGAAAATATCATTAAAATATTTTAGTAGAAAATCAACCGAGGGCCAGATTAAAGATCTTGGAGGGCCGGATCTGGCCCCCGGGCCGTATGTTTGACACCTGTGACTTAAAACCTTTAATTTCATCCACAAACGAGTGCGCGCCTTATATATGAATTTATTGGGGTGTCTTAGTACGACTTTAGTAAAACTACAAAGCCGCTCCACTTGCAGCATCACAGCTCCCGTAGTCAGGAGCATCAGGAGTAAAACAGACTGTGATTCCTTTTAATATCAAAATGCACCTGTCAGGAGACACACTCACCACGCCCACTTTAAACTCAAGGCTTTAAACTAAAGTGAAAGTGCGTTTAGCTGTGTGGGAGCAGTGGATGAGAGAAGAAGAACACGTTCACCAAGACAGAGAGACGACGCCGAGCGACTTACGCCACGATCTACAGACGGATCGTTGACGCCCGGGCTCAGGATCAGGATCAACTCTGGTCCGAGTTTTCACCAAGACCAGAATCATCACTGAACTGAACTCCAGGGAACAGGAACCACACTGACTCGGATCATGACAGACGGATGTGGACGTGTGGACGCCGGAATCACCCAGCTGTTTCAACTATTATGAATTATTGTAAATACGAGAACAATTTAGCGTCTCAGACAATATTTTTTTTACATGTTACAATTGAACAAAGTTGAGAGTTATTGTGAACGTGTTAAGTGAAGTTTGACTGACTTATCGAACTGTTGTGTTTCGTTTAATGCGCCTTATTGTCCGGTGCGGTTGAAAAAAGTTCAAAAACAGACCATTCAGTGACAGTGCGCCTTAAAATCCAGAGCGCCTATAGTGCAGAAAATACGGTACACAGGATTCTTGGATTAATTTTGCAGTTTATTTTCAGTAATTTCTTAATGCTCCTTGAGTTTTTTACACATCCTACTTTGGAAGATGTATATTCCAAATGTAATTTCCAAAAATTATCTGAAATTGTAATTGGATTTCATGCCAAGTTGTGCAGCTATACTTTGAATAAAATTAGGGGTGCATTGTTCATACTGACACACAGACTTTGGGGTTAAACTGGAATTTATTCTGGAACTAATCCTGGCCAAAACAGGACCAAACCCGGTCTACTGTCTAGACTAAACTGGGCTCAAATCAGAACCCAGCAGGGCCAAGTGTGAAACCTTACATCCTAAAAAGGCTCTGCAAGAAGGTTCCGGGTCGCCCAAGTCTTTCTGTGTTTCATGTTGCACCAGAGACACTGAAGGATGCGTCAAATTCAGAGGACAAATTTCCCTACAGGGACAATAAAGAAAATCTTAAAGGTGCACTGTGTAACTTTTCGGTTGGGGTCCGTCATTGCTGATGTCACTGCTCTGCCTGGACCCACTGAACATTAAACGTGTTGTGGACGTGCAGATTGTGTCTTTGTTGCGTCCGTCGCTCCAAGACCAGTTCTGGACTAAATGACGTCCACCGGTTTCACTTTGTAGAAACCTGGTCGTGACGTTTGTAAAGCGCCTCTAACACGGCTTCGCTTTTCCCAAATCTCGTAGGAAGAAGGACAATAAAGTCTTTCCCCTTGATGCCTTGATGAAATTCACCAAACATTCACTTTAAATCCTCGATCTTGGAATTGCTGACAGCTCTTAATATATATCTCTTTGCTGATTGGCTGTTGCCCAAACTCGCACTTCTGGGGTTATTCTGATTCCCTGGAAGGAAATGAAAGTGAGCAGAGGCACTAGGTGTCGCCAGCCTGACTAAACGTCTGACACAAGCCAGGAAAATTACATTATTAATGAATATAATACTTTTTAAAATTTATGACAAATATCAACATAATAACAAATAACATTCATTAATATTAATTTAGTTACATTTATTGCAAATTATTTATTTGATTATGTGATATTTTGTTATATGTTTAATTAGCTCATTTAGGTTTTTATGTGTTATGTGTTATACTTCCTTAGGTCGCTGGTTCGAATCCGGCTCGAAGGACCAAGTAAATGTTAGGTTTATCTAAACATTAAAAACAAGAAGAAAGACAAGAGATTAATTCAGTTTTACTCGCGAGGAGAACGGGCAGAGAGTGGGCATCAGACCAACAGTCTCCACACGTTCTGATGACTCAAGGCCGTTCTCCTCCTTTTATTTCATTAGGAGGCCCTAGTTACAGAACGATAATTCTCAAGGGGAAGGGGAAACAGCAAAGACATAATAAGAAACTGATGCAGCTAAGCATAGTATAAACACATAAAACATGATTAACAATCAGGAGGTGCCTTAGGTCAGACACCATCATAACTCTTCATGTGTGACAGTGGGAGTTGGCTTCATGTGAGGAATCATCTGGAGGTTCACTAGAGCGATAGGACACTGCACACAGTTGTCAAACACACAGAGGTTATTCATTGTTATACAAGTGATTGGTACATTATAAATCAAAGAATTGTAGTACATAAATGGTGAACTCATAGGCCTAGAATATCACACAAGTATTTAGCAAATATGGGATAATAAAATTATTCTGACATTATGTTTATTTATTTGGAAATGCAGTTAGTGGAAAATTACAGCCTACTCATACAGAGATTATTATAATTCTATGGACCTACGAGATTTGACCTGTAACTTGGTCTGGTTTGGTCTCGAAGAAGATAAAAAGGCTTAACGCCACACTGTGCAACATTCCAGACAAAAGAGTATAACATCTCCGTGAAGAAAATCATTTGATGGACCCGCTACCAGAAAAGTTACACAGTGAATCTTTAAACTTAATTAAATCGACCCTAGTAACAGGGAAAGATCTGCAGAACCTCTCCGTCACACAGAGAGAGTGGATGCTTCTCATGCTCTTCGTGATTCGTCTTGTGTGTTTGTGTCTTTCTCCTGTCGCTCAGTTCTCCGTCGGGGATGATCGAGAGCACTCCTCAGCTCTTCGGAAACAGCTGGAGAGTTTCTTCCGCGTGCGCCGTGAGTCTGAGCGCGCCTCAGATCGACCCGTGTGACGCGCACCAACAGGCCGGTAAGACTCGTGCGGGCGCCAAGCCGACCTGAGGGCGGTTTATTACGGACGCCGAGAGGGGTCGCAAGCAAACAAACGCAAACGCCGCAACAAATACAAACGCCACGACACAACAAAAAGCCGCAACAAACCAAAAAAAAAGCCACAACGGAAATGACCGCGGGACTCTATTTTAATGCAAACGCAGCAACACATTAAAAAGCCTCAACACATTAAAAAGCCACAACACGTTAAAAAGCCGCAACACATTAAAAAGCCACAACACGTTAAAAAGCCACAACACGTTAAAAAGCCACAACACATTAAAAAGCCACAACATTAAAAGCCACAACACATTAAAAGCCACAACACATAAAAAGCCACAACACATTAAAAAGCCACAACACGTCAAAAAGCCGCAACACATTAAAAGCCACAACACATTAAAAGCCACAACACATTAAAAAGCCACAAACGTCAAAAAGCGCAACACATTAAAAAGCCACAACACGTTAAAAAGCCACAACACATCAAAAAGCCACAACACATAAAAATAAAAAGCCACAACACATTAAAAAGCCACAACACATTAAAATAAAAAGCCACAACACATTAAAAAGCCACAACACATTAAAATAAAAAGCCACAACACGTTATAAAGCCATAACGGAAGTGACCGCGGGACTCTATTTACCGATCGAGCGGCAAGTGAAGAAGAAGAACTACAACGTGAAACGAATAATGATAAAACAATAAATTACTTTTACTTACGTTTCCAACTTCTCCGTTCCTTTACTTTTCACGTTGTAGTTCTTCTTCTTCACTTGCCGCTTGATCGGTCCGTCAGAAAATAGAGTCCCGCGGTCACTTCCGTTGTGGCTTTTTAATGTGTTGCGGCTTTTGCGTTTGTGTTGTGGCGTTTGTATTTGTTGTGGCGTTTGCATTAAAATAGAGTCCCGTGGTCATTTCCGTTGTGGCTTTTTTTGGTTTGTTGTGACTTTTTGTTGTGTTGTCGCATTTGTATTTGTTGCGGCGTTGTGACCCTCTCGGCTTCCGTACTTTATCCCTCTGACATTATCAAATACGACATTATCACAGTGTGTTTAGGTCCAGAGACACAAACAGCAGAAGGGAGACAGTGGCCACGTTTACACGATGTTTTTAAACTCTGAATTAATAGTTTTGAATTAAATAGTTCAGAAACAAAATTGAGGTTTACATGGAAAACACGTTCAATCGTTTTTATTTAATGTGTCTGAGCGTCTGGGGGTGGGGAAAGTTCTGACTTGGACAGAAACACCAAACGTATTTACGTCTTTGGAAGAAAACACACACTTCAGCTGCTCCTGGCTTTTCTGTCATCTCGGTTTGTCGTTCCTCCACGGACACAAACACCATCCAAACTTTTCCCGCAGTGGTTCCGATGATAATTGCGAAGCAGCAGCTGGAGAATTGTCTCATCACGCTTTACGTGTTAAGAAATACTGGTCAAACCTGGTCGAAATATGCAGGAAAAAAAAGGTATTTTATTAACAACAGTAGTCTTGGAGGGGGATAGGTTCCAGGGGAGGCAGGACAGGTCCAGGTCGGCTGCAGACGGGAGGTACGTGGTGACGGAGACTGACCAGAAGCTCACGGAACAGGTGGCAACGGGATGAGGCTCCAAACAGAAGAAAAAAAAGGAAACTGGTAAGTATCAAAGACTACGTTCAGACTGCAGCCTGACGTGACCCAAACCTGATTTTTTGGCCCCTATGTTCCTGTATCTGATCTTTTAATGTCAGTCTGAACGACACAGATCTGATTTTTTTCAAATGTGACCCAGGACACTTGGATATGTGCTCCTGAAACTGATACATATCTGATCTTTTGACATGTGACTTCAGTCTGAACGGCCAAAGTGCATTCATCCACCTACACGTCATCAACAAGACACAAATGTACTCAAATGTTCTTCTTGTCATACAAAAATTGTTAATGAACATCACCACTCACCTCTCTTGGCTCCGTCTCCACATCCACATGTTCCTTTCAACGGACTGAAACACCAAAAACACTCGTCCTTCTCCTTCTCAATCTCCTCCTTAAAACAAGTAAGTTGTTCATGTTCTGGCTACGAGAGGAACTTTAAAATCTCCAGGTGCTCGATGCTGCGTCCATGTTTGGACAACTTCCGTAAACACAGAGACGCTCGCTGCGGTTGACGTCGTCGTGTCTCCATCCAGTGTCACATTGGGCCGTTTAATGTTCACACTGGAGTCACATACAAGTCACATTTAACTGGAAATGTGAACGACCTCGAAAAAACATTGGATTTCACACAAAAAATCTGAATTGAGCGTTAAACCCTGCAGTCTGAACGTAGCCAAAATCTTCGGATTTCTCAAAAAAACCTGAAAAAGCCTGAGTAGTTCACCACTTCGATGACGGAACGATCTGGAACTGAAGAGCAGGTCAGCGGGTCTTTTATGGCAGGAGATGATTGATTGATGAGGATCAGGAGTGGAGCTCAGCAGGCGCGTGTTTGGGGATCCGCCCAGGAAACGCCAAACAAGGTAAGGAGAGAAGGGGAGCGGGAAAGGAGCGGGGAAAGGAGGAGTAGGAGGAGCAGGATGAAACCCTCACATCATCTGTGAGCTGAGGAGGAGAAGGGAAGAGTGTCGGAGAAGAAGGTGAGTGTGATGCTGCTCTACCTCAGCCCACTCCCACATCCCGCTCACAAATCCAAAGAGACGAGGATGAAACGTCCGAAGACACGACTGGTGGAGGTGGATCAAAACAAGCACTGAACGACCGGAATTATTTTTAAGAAGAATAAACGTTTACATGATCTGGGAATAAAATTTGGCTTTAAAATCGGACTAAACCGCCCACTTACTTTAATTAAGTTTAATCCCGAATAAACATTTTCATTAGGAATTAAGTGTTTACATGGTCTTTTTAAAGCGGAATTAATGTTCATTCAGAGTTAAATGATTTTTATTCTGAATTCAAGCTCATGTAAACCTGGCAACTGTCGTGCAAACCTTCTGATGAATTAAAGACGTGTCAGGGAACAAAAACTTGTTTGTTGCTGAAAATATTCACTTAGTGTTCAGTGTGTTTTCAGTTTTAAAACAACATTTTGCTCTGGAGGAGGTTTGAGGTGAACGAGGCTGGAATTCTGTTGGACTAAGAAATAAACAAAGTGCAGTTTTGACAACAACATTTATCATCCAGCTGAGAGTTTATCAGTGAGTAAAACAAAAACAGCTGCACTTGTGTCGCTTTTTGAAGCTCACATTTCGATACCGACCACAAAGTTTCTCCAGGGTTTGTGTTGGCGACTGTTACTTTTGCCGGTGAGGAAAAGGACAAAGAGAGAACAGTTTTGATATTCTGTCGTTTATTGGACAATGATTTTAATCTGATTCATGTTTTTGTCTCCTCTCTCCTTGTGTCCTCATCTCCTCTCTTCTCTCCTCTCCTCTCATCGTCTCCTCTTAACTCTCTCCTCTCCTTTCCTTCTCTCTCTCTCTGTATCTTCTCTCTTTGCTGTCCTCTCCTCCTTTCTCTTCCTCTCTTGTCTCCTTTCCTCCTCCTCCCTTTCCTCTCCTCCCTCCTCCTCTCCTCCTCTCCTTCTTTCCCTCTCTCCTCTCTCTCCTCCTCTCCTCCTCGTCTCCTCTCCTTGTCTCCTCCTCATCTCCTCTCTTCTCTCCTCTCCTCTCATCGTCTCCTCTTAACTCTCTCCTCTCCTTTCCTTCTCTCTCTCTGTGTCTTCTCTCTTTGCTGTCCTCTCCTCCTTTCTCTTCCTCTCTTGTCTCCTTTCCTCCTCCTCCCTTTCCTCTCCTCCCTCCTCCTCTCCTCTCCTCTGTCCTCGTCTCCTCCCCTCTCTCCTCTCCTCTGTCCTCGTCTCCTCCCCTCTCTCCTCTCCTCTGTCCTCATCTTCTTTTTTCCTCGTCTCCTCTCCTCCTTTCTCTTCCTCTCTTGTCTCCTTTCCTCCTCCTCCCTTTCCTCTCCTCCCTCCTCCTCTCCCCTCTCCTTTCCTTCCCTCTCTCCTTGTCTCCTTTCTCTCCCCTTCTCCCTCTCCTCTTCTCCTCCTTGTCTCCTCTCTTCTCCTCATCTCCTCCTCGTCTCCTCCTCGTCTCCTCTCCTTGTCTCCTCATCTCCTCTCTCTCTCCTCTCTCTCATCGTCTCCTCTTAACTCTCTCCTCTCCTTTCCTTCTCTCTCTCTCTGTGTCTTCTCTCTTTGCTGTCCTCTCCTCCTTTCTCTTCCTCTCTTCTCTCCTTTCCTTCTCCCCTCTCTCCTCTCCTCTTCTCCCCTCTCCTTTCGTTCTCTCTTTCTTTGTCTCCTCTCTTTGCTCTCCACTCTCCTCTCTTCCTTTCTTCTCTCCTCACCTCCTCTCTCCTCCTCTCCCCTCTCCTTTCCTTCCCTCCTCTCTCCCCTTCTCCCTCTCCTCCTCCTCTCTCCTTTCCTCCTTTCTCTTCCTCTCTTCTCTCCATTCTTCCTCCCCACACTCTTCTGTTCTTGTCTCCTCTCTCCTCGTCTCCTCCCCTCTCCTGTCTCCTTTTCTTCCCTCCTTTTCTCATTTCCTCTCCTCTCTCCCCTTCTCCCTCAACCCCTCCTCTCCCCTGTCCTCTCCTCTCTTCTCCCTTCTCTCTTCATCTCCTCTCCTCCTTTATATTCCTCTCTTCTCTCCTTTCCTGCTCCTCTCTCTCCTCTCTCCTTTCCTCTGTCCTCGTCTCCTTCTCTCTCCTCGTTTCCTCCTATCCTCCCTTCTTTCCTCTTCTCCTCTCTCCTCTCCTCTCCTTTCTCCTCATCTCCTCTCCTCCTTTCTCTTCTTCTCCTCCTTTCCTCCTTCCCTCTCTTCTCTCCTCATTTCCTCTCTCCTCCTCTCCCCTCTCCTTTCCTTCCCTCTCTCCTTGTCTCCTCTCTCCCCTTCTCCGTCTCCTCCTCTCTCCTCTTCTCCTCTTTCTCTCTCTCTCTCCTCTCTCCTTTCTCTTCCTTTCTCTCTCCTCCTCCTCTCTCTCCTCTCCTTTCTCTCCTCCTCTTCTCTCCTTTCTTCCTCCCCACTCTCTTCTGTTCTTGTCTCCTCTCTCCTCATCTCCTCCCCTCTCCTGTCTCCTTTTCTTCCCTCTCTCCTCGTCTCCTCCTTCTTCCCTCCTTTTCTCATTTCCTCTCCTCTCTCCCCTTCTCCCTCAACCCCTCCTCTCCTCTCCTTCCTCTCCTCTCCTCCTTTATATTCCTCTCTTCTCTCCTTTCCTGCTCCTCTCTCTCCTCCCTCCTTTCCTCTGTCCTCGTCTCCTTCTCTCTCCTCGTTTCCTCCTATCCTCCCTTCTTTCCTCTTCTCCTCTCTCCTCTCCTCTCCTTTCTCCTCATCTCCTCTCCTCCTTTCTCTTCTTCTCCTCCTTTCCTCCTTCCCTCTCTCCTCTCTTTTTTCCTTTGTCCTCATCTCCTCTCTCCTCTCCCCCTTTCCTTGCCTCTCTCCTTGTCTCCTCTCTCTCCCTTTCTCCCTCTCCTCCTCCTCTCCTCTCTCCTCTCCTCTGTCCTCGTCTCTTCTTCTCTCTCCTTCTCTCTCCTCGTCTCCTCCTCTCCCGTCCTTTCTCTTCCTCTCTTCTCTCCTTTCCTCCTCCTCTCTCTCCTCTCCTCTATCCTCGTCTCCTCTCTCCTCCTCTCCCTTCTCCCCTCTCCTTTGCTTCCCTCTCTCCTTATCTCCTTTCTCTCCCCTTCTCCCTCTCCTCCTCCTCTCCTCTCCTCCTTCCTCTTCCTCTCTTCTCTCCTTTCCTCCTCCCCTCTCTCCTCTCCTCGTCTCCTCTCCCCTCTCCTTTCCTTCCCTCTCTCCTTGTCTCCTCTCTTTCCTTCTCTTTTCATGTCCTCACCTCTCTCTCTCCCCTTCTCCCTCTACTCCTCCTCTCCTCCTTTTTCTTCCTCTCCTCCTTTCCTCCTCCCCTCTCTCCTCTCCTCTTCTCCTCTCTCCTTCTCTCTCCTCATCTCCTCCTGTCCTCCCCTCTTTCCTCTTTCCCCTCTCCTCTCCTCTCTCCTCTCCTCTGTCCTCGTCTCCTCCCCTCTCTCCTCTCCTCTGTCCTCATCTTCTTTTTTCCTCGTCTCCTCTCCTCCTTTCTCTTCCTCTCTTGTCTCCTTTCCTCCTCCTCCCTTTCCTCTCCTCTCTCCTCCTCTCCCCTCTCCTTTCCTTCCCTCTCTCCTTGTCTCCTTTCTCTCCCCTTCTCCCTCTCCTCTTCTCCTCCTTGTCTCCTCTCCTCTCCTCTTCACCTCTCTCCTTCTCTCTCCTCATCTCCTCCTGTCCTCCCCTCTTTCCTCTTTCCTCTTTCCCCTCTCCTCTCCTCGTCTCTCTCCTCCTTTCTCTCCTCTCTTGTCTCCTTTCCTCCTCCTCCCTTCCTCTCCTCCTCCTCCTCTCCCCTCTCCTTCCTTCCCTCTCTCCTTGTCTCCTTCTCTCCCCTTCTCCCTCTCCTTCTCCTCCTTGTCTCCTCTCTTCTCCTCGTCTCCTCCTCGTCTCCTCCTCATCTCCTCTCCTTGTCTCCCTCCTTGTCTCCTCTCGTCTCCTCTCCTCGTCTCCTCCTCGTCTCCTCGTCTCCTCTCCTTGTCTCCTCCTCATCTCCTCTCCTCGTCTCTTCTCGTCTCCTCTCCTCGTCTCCTCCTCGTCTCCTCCTCCTCGTCTCCTCCTCGTCTCCTCCTCGTCTCCTCCTCGTCTCCTTATCTCCTCTCCTCCTCTAGTGTCCTACGCGTCAGAGAAGTGTTCGGTCTTGACTCAGGAGTTGTTCGCGTCTTGTCACGAGCACGTCAGTCCAGGTCCGTTCCTTCTCCAGTGTCGCTCTGACGCTTGTAAATGTGGAGCTCCGTGTTTCTGCTCGTCTTTGGCTCATTACGCTCGTCACTGTCGCCAACACGGAGTCCTCGTCCACTTCAGAGCTCCACATCCCCGAGTGCGGTAAGTCTCTCTCACTACTACTTCAACTACGACTTCACGATCTGTTCAAAGTAGTGCTGTGTAGTTAATAATATTTTAAGCAGCCAGTCCCTCCTACATTCTTTTTGAAACCACAAGGGTCTGAAACTGGACCATAGAGTGTGAGAAACATCTGACCTCAAGTCCGTCGCACACTACAGGAGAATTTGCACGATTTTGGCTGCGATTTTGCTTCTCCCAGTTCAAGCTGCTCCTCGTGTCAGTGTGACTCTGAGCTGCTCTGTCAGATCATAACTAAATACAGTCTAATACATCACTCACAACAATAAAACCCGTTGAATCACTCCATAAACAAGCTCTAAAAACACTCGACAAAAAACACTGCAGATGCCCCCATTGCCACATTTTGCAGAAAAACAAATGAATGACCTGGGACAATCTTATTAATTTTAAAAATATCTGTCTAATGTACAAGATTAAACATGGCTCGGCCTAGGGGTGGGCGATATCTTGATATTTTAAATAGGGGTGTCAAATTATCGCGTTAATTGCGATTAATTAATTACAGTCATATTTAGCGCGTTATGTTTTTTAATCGCGTTAATCTCATTTTTAATCTCTAACTTTACTGTTTCTGTATGTGAGTTGCTTTATTATAAAACCTGTTTTTATGTGTTGTTGGGACAACAACACACACACACACAAAAACACATTTATACATTTTTTTATTTCGGTAATTCCACTCATTGTCGGAAACCCACACAAAACGCGCGCAGTAAAAGCGATGCAAACGTCACATTGGCGGCGTCAGTCGCACAATGGACGAGGTCGAACAGCCAGTAGAACAGAGCAGCAGTGCACAGGTAAAAACACATTCGTGTTTTGGAAATTATTCTCCCGACGTGAAATATAAAAGAAAATAACAAATATAATATCGCCTACAACTTAAATGTCACTGGTGAAAACAACCTGCATAGACTCATGACACACACAAACACAAACACACACACACAAACACACACCTTCATCATCGTCATCAACCTAAGAACGCGCGGACCATGTCTCCTTCCGTAGTTACTGTGTGGACACTGACCTGCTCCCGTGAGCCGCGTGTGGATCGTGTTTTCTCGCGTACGCGGCGTAAACCGAGCTTCCTCCTGTGCGCCTCTAAACCAGAACTAACACCAAGACTAAAACCAGGACTAAACCAGGTCTAAACCAGAACTAAAACCAGAACTAAAACCAGGTCTAAACCAGGACTAAACCAGGACTAAACCAGAACTAAAACCAGAACTAAAACCAGGTCTAAACCAGAACTAACCCTTTCCAGGACTAAACTAGGACTAAAGTAGGTCTAAACCAGGTCTAAACCAGGACTAAACCAGGACTAAAACCAGTGATCTCATATATAAAGCATTTCTCTATCAATAATATTTTTAATATGGTTAAGGAAAGACTGGACTTTTTATTGTCTTTAAGTCGACAAAAGTTATTATGTTCAGATTTCCTCGTCTTTACTTTACAACAAACAGTTTCTTATTCATGGAGACTTGGGCTCAACAGCCAATTTGGAGAGATTTGTTAAACAATAAATGACTTTATAAAGTCACTTTTTTTAATCTATATCAGTGTTTTGATCTGCCACAATAATGTAATAATGAATTTAAATGAAAATACCTCAAATTTAAGGCTTTTCTCAGCAATTTTTAGGTGAGATTAAAATGAGATTAATTAGATTAATTAATTACAGATCATAATTAATTAATCTCTAAATTTTTTTAATCGCATGACAGCACTAATTTTAAATATATCGAGCTAGTTTTTAAACTCGATATGAATTCTGAAATATCGTATATATCGATATAATTATATTCAATTTTGATTTCGCCGCTTCGCTTGTTTATCTTCTCTCTCGTCGCCTCCGCCTCCCTGATTTTGCTGCTCGTGTCTCCTTCACTCGTCACTGTCGCACTGTGAACGCCGAAAGTTGGTGCCAGTGAAAAGCTTCAAGCACCACAAACCTTTTCCACCATTTACAGACAAAACCATCAGCAGCAGCTCATCCTCATGTTCCACCGAGTCGCGTCCTTTAGTCCGAAAAAAGCTGACGAGCAGAGCTGCAGGAGAAGTGCTGTTTATGCAAATGAGACATGCGCTTAAGTTTCGTTTCTGTAAAATGTAAACACACGTGCACAAAACTGTATTAAACACATTATTATCTCAAACGGGCTGATGTGGCTCTAGAGTCGTTATGTTTTATATATTGTAAATTCTATTTATGCAGAAGATTTTAATTAATAAGTTTATGATAATGAGTTTTATTTATTTATTTATAAGGGAAGCCCCTAGAAATGTAACATCTCGTTTGCGAGGGGGTCCTAAACCCATGAACAAAAATAGCATTTACAGAAAAGAAAGAAAGAACAAAACAAAACAAAAGACAAACACAGCACAAAAACAACATTCACACTATAAAATACACGATCCTTAGATATACACACATACTCTGATTCATCTATGTTCATGAATTATTTAAGAAAAAAAGCAACTCTATGTACAACAGAAAGTACATAGAACAAAAATGTATTTTTATGGAAAACAGGAGCAGGATGTTTGTAAATATCTGAAGACTGACACCTTAAACTGGTGGATCGATGTAATTGATCAGATTGACGAGGGCGAGTTGTTCCGTTCATTTGGGGCTTTGAAGTTAAATATTAAATGTTAAATAGTTCCTCAACCCAAAACATGCTCCAGGTCTCCAAGAACAGTTGATAGTCAAGGTCAGTTAAATAGAATCAATCAATGAATCTAACACTGATGCTACAACCTGATGTACAGTGCATCTCTCCTGTTAAGGTTAATGCAAAAATTGTGCACTGTCCCTGTCTCAAATAAATAAATAAATAAATGTGTGTCTGTCCACTACGGAAGAATTAACGATCGATTATCGATTAATCATTAACGTTTTTATATTAAAATGATCATCATTATTATTACTATCTGCACTAATCTGCATAAATAAATTCAACTTTACGACATATAAACATAACGACTCTAGAGCCACATCAGCTGTTTGACATTATAATGTGTTTAATTCAGTTTTGTTCAAATCTCACAGAAACAAAACTTAAAACCACATCACTAATTTACATAAACTAAGTGAAGATAAAACTCCAGCTCTTGTGTCGCTGATGTGGTTCAACTTGTGTTGGATTAAAAGACATGACTCAGGTGAATACAGGTCAGTGTGACCAGATTTGTGTTTGTCAAAACCAGGACAGCGTACGGGGGGAGGGGGGCGGGGCCTCGTCATCCACATTGAGCGACTCTCACCTGGAAAAACTTTTTCCCACTGGACACAGAAACATATGTGCTGCTTTATCCACTGTGCACATGGACTCACACTTGTCCCAACGCAACGGAAAGTGTGGAATTTCTTCTACAAATCCTGGTTAAATCCACATTTGTGCTTCGGTTCGTTACAGACTGACCCACTGTTTGTGTCTCGCTCCTTCTGATGCAGAGACACATGTACACACCTGTTTGCTCACGATACACACAGCAACCTACATTCGGTTTGTCGTTTAAAATGAACGTAATCGATGAAATTTTAATGATCAATTATTGATTAATTGATTAATCATGCCCATCCCTACTGTCCACACAGTGCACGGATCGAGGTGAAGTTGCAGATTAACTCCAGTGACTTTACTTCCTGTGTATTTTATCACCAACCTTCTGTGTAAATAATAATAATAACACAGTTTTGACTTGTATCTAAACTAGAAGTGCAGAGTCTGATCTTTGAACACTTAAGATTCTCAGAGGAAACAGGAAACAGCTGACGCCATCACACTCACAGTTTTATATCCTGTGGTCCACAGACAGTCCCGCTGCAGTCTTTGTGATCAGAGATTTTAAATCTCATCAGATTCTCCTCGTGTCTGTGGTGTGCACTTTTTGTCGCACATTTAAAAATCGTTTAAGATTAAAAAAAATCCTGTCGTGTGTGGCTTAACTTGAGACAGTCCAATCATAGATGCTCATTTGTATCAGCCGTCTCCATACGACCTCTCCTCTTATATGACCAGTGTTGGGGAGTAACAGATTACATGTACTGGAGTTATGTAATCAGAGTACAAATGATGAGTAACTGTATTTAGTTACAGTTACTGTTTCAGTGAGTGGTAATTGGATTACAGTTACTTTGTTGAAATAAGTGGATTACACGAGGGTATTTTACTGTTTTCACATTTTGGGCTATATCACTTCTTTTTTTTTTTTTTTTTTTTTATTTATCTTGGTAATTCCACTCATTGCTGGAAACCTGAACAGAACAAACACACCTAAACATCTTGTTCATGTTGGTGGTGTCGGTCACACAATGAACGAGGTTGTTAATAATCATCATTGTTAATAATCTGATTCTGCATCATTTGAATAAAAAACATCAAATATTTCAGATTTTTACTGAGCTGGCACCTTTATGTTTGTGCTGAAAGTGATTTTTGTTTTATTTTTTTTTAAATAAACAATATGACACCTAACAGTAGGTGGACATTTTTTAAAGCAGCAGTGATCTCATATAAAAATCATTTCTCTATCAATAATATTTTTAATCTGGTTAAGGAAAGACTGGGCTTTTTATTGTCTTTAACCTGACAAAACCTCTTATGTTCAGATTTCCTCGTCTTTGCTTCTCCACAGCAAACAAATGTCTGTCCATGGAGACTTTTTTGAAGAAAAAAGAGACAATTTGAAGAAAACAAACATGAATTTTCAGGATGTGGTTGTTACATTCATGTAGTTTTAAAAACCATGACAATATCAAGTAATCCAAAGTATTCAGATTACATTACTCACCTAAAGTAACTTAATGTATTCCGTTACAAACTACATTTTGGGGTATGTAATCTGTAATCTGTAGGGGAATACATTTTAAAAGTCACCTTCCCAACACTGTGTATGACTTCTTTTACCTGAGTGAAATAAGACTTTAATGCTTCAGTTGTTGATTCTGCAGAAATCAGCTGTTTCTCTGTCCTCCACTTTTTTTTTTTTTTCCTAACCCAAACAAACCTCTCTGATTGGTTAATCCACCTGTCAGTCACTCCCTCTGAAATCAGGGACACAGGACAGGGCTTCGGATCCACTCGTCTTTGTAAAGTTTTGTTAAAGCGTGTGGTTCTGGCTGGTCAGGGACAGTTTAAAGGTAAACTGCCATTATAGCCCCAACTGCCCTGGGAGTGTCTGGCCTAAGGACACAACAACAGTGTGCAGTTTAGATTCTGGCAGAGACTAGAGTCAGTGCTGCTTCACTGGCAACATCGGGGTTTTCCTGGTCTGAAGTGCTCTGTGTCCCATGAGCGGCTCTGCACATTTCTCTGATCTGATCAAGATTTTAAA
>NW_026571140.1:42763475-42905298 GCF_026225935.1 Boleophthalmus pectinirostris
AAGTTTGGCCTGGAGGAGCCACAGTGATTATTGACCAAACTGTTCACCAAACCTGTTCTTTCTGACATTGGTAGTTGTGGGTCCCGCGTGTTTGGGCGGGTCGGGTAACTCAATAAGAAGAGGTGAAGCGGGTGAGGGTGAGTCGGGTCCCATCATTGCCTCACCTAAAGTATGTTCTGTAGCTCTGATTAACAAACGAGGGCACAGGACTTTTGTATTTACATGTTTTACCTGCACAAAGAGGACACCTTTAGTCTTATGCGATTGGCTAGAGCAATTGCATATTTATTTTAACATTTTAACAAATATAACATTTTGACATCTGATTTTGAACTTTGTCTGCACTTTGTCTGGTTTTGTCCTGGGTTAGACTTAGGGCTGTCGCAATAACTGCAAAAACCCGACCCAGAATCCTGCACGGGTCCCTTTTTAGAGACCTGCACCCACTAACATTCCACCCGTTACCGCCCGTGCCCCTGATAACCCAGGACTAACCCAGGACTAACCCAGAACTAACCCAGAACTAACCCAGGAACTAACCCAGGACTAACAAAGGACTAACCCAGGACTAACCCAGGACTAATCCAGGACTAATCCAGGACTAATCCAGGACTAACCCAGGACTAACCCAGGACTAACCCAGGACTAACAAAGGACTAACCCAGGACTAACCTAACCAGGACTAACAAAGGACTAACCCAGGACTAACCCAGGACTAACCCAGGACTAACCCAGGACTAACCCAGGACTAACCCAGAACTAACCCAGGACTAACCCAGGACTAACCAGAACTAACCCAGAACTAAACTAACCCAGGACTAACCCAGGACTAACCCAGAACTAACCCAGAGGACTAACCCAGAAACTAACCCAGGACTAACCCAGGAACTAACCCAGGACTAACCAGGACTAACAAAGGACTAACCCAGGACTAACCAAAGGACTAACCAGGACTAACCCAGGACTAACCAGGACTAACCCTAACTACCCAGGACTAACCCAGGAACTAACCCAGGACTAACCCAGAACTAACCCAGGACTAATCCAGGACTAACCCAGGACTAACCCAGAACTAACCCAGGACTAACCCAGGACTAACCCAGGACTAACCCAGGACTAACCCAGGACTAACCCAGGACTAACAAAGGACTAACAAAGGACTAACCCAGAACTAACCCAGAACTAACCCAGACTAACCCAGACTAACCCAGAACTAACCCAGGACTAACCCAGGACTAACCCAGGACTAACCCAGGACTAACCCAGGACTAACCCAGGACTAACCCAGAACTAACCCAGGACTAACCCAGACTAACTAACCCAGAACTAACCCAGGACTAACCCAGGACTAACCCAGGACTAACCCAGGACTAACCCAGAACTAACCCAGAACTAACCCAGAACTAACCCAGGACTAACCCAGGAACTAACCAGGAAGGACTAACCCAGGACTAACCCAGGACTAATCCAGGACTAACAAAGGACTAACCCAGGACTAACAAAGGACTAACCCAGAACTAACCCAGGACTAACCAGACCCAGACTAACTAACCCAGAACTAACCCAGGACTAACCCAGGACTAACCAGGACTAACTAAAGGACTAACCCAGAACTAACCCAGGACTAACCCAGAACTAACCCAGGACTAACAACCCAGGACTAACCCAGGACTAACCCAGGACTAACCCAGACTAACCCATAACTAACCCAGGACTAAACCCAGGACTAACCAGGACTAACTAACCAGGACTAACCCAGGACTAACCCAGGACTAACCCAGGACTAAGGTGTGCTCGTGTAGACAGTCGGGTGACCGCAGTCAGAGCTCCACATGCACAGAGTGAAGTGCGGACGTCCCCCGATCGTGCTTTGCGGACACCTGCTCTGCGTGCTCGTGCTCGGGGTTCTCTCTCTCTGAAGTCCGCGGAGCAGGACTCTGACCCGACCTGGAGCAGGACTCTGACCCGACCTGGAGCAGGACTCTGACCCGACCTGGAGCAGGACTCTGACCCGAGCTGCCACAGTGAGAGCTTTAGAGACGCAGCTGCACTTGTTCTAAAGCCAAATGTTTCTCCTCCCACGTTACACACACAATAGGCGAGTTTCAGCTGACGTCATTGTTATTAAAAGTCCGCGTTGCTGCTGGGAAATATTTTGGTCGGAGGCAAGAAACACGGTAGCGTCAAACACAGTGCGTAACCTCGCGTATTTCTCCCCGATAATGGTAAATTCCTGCTGCATTATCGGACGCACAAATAGAAAGCACGGAAGAAGGAAAATGTCTTTTTCGTATTCCGAGTGAAAAGAACCGCTAACGGTGAATTAAACGACTTTCAAACATTCGCAGAGCAAACGTAGAAGATCCTAACAAACCGTGGACTCCAACAAGTTCAACAACACATCCAGACTCTTGGAGGTTTTCATCTTTTCTGCTGTGAATGGCCCAGGAGTTTCCACCAAGTCATTGTGGATGTCGCCCAAGTGAATATTTGTCCAGGTAGTTGGAGATTCTGACCAGAAATTTGGTTTGGTCCAGGCTCTGTCGGGGTTGAAAAGGGTGATTTGTCGTCCGTCGATGCTTTATGACCAATTTCTGGTCAAATGGTCTTGGGTCCTCTGCCGTTAGAGTGGATAAATAACCGGGATCAATACCCTTTACGTGCTTTCTCGCTCCGTCCGTCATGTTGAATTAGTGTTTATTGCCACCGACCAAAATAACTCCCAGCATGAAACGCGCGCTTTTGTCAACAATGAAACTCCCCTATACCCACGCGACAACCGAGGTACAAGTGCATCTGCAACAAGCGCATCATCAGAGAGTTTTCAGTGTCGCTGGAAATATTATAACTCCAGGAGATGGAGGGTGGGGAGGGGTGCAGTATCCAGTGTTGGGAAGTTTACTTTTAAAATGTTTTCCCCTACACATTACAGATTACATACCCCAAAATGTAGTTTGTAACGTAATCCATTAAATTACTTAAAGTGAGTAATGTAATCTGAATACTTTGGATTACTTGATATTGTCATCTTTTTTAAAACAACATGAATGTAACAACCACATCCTGAAAATTCATGTTTGTTCTCTTCAAATTCTCTGTTGAGCCCAAGTCTCCATGAATAAGCAACTGTTTGTTGTAGAGAAACAAAGACGAGGAAATCTTAACATAAGATGTTTTGTTTTGTTTGCTAAAAGAAAATAAAAAGTCCAGTCTTTACTTAAGCATATAAACAATATTATTGATAGAGAAATTATTTTTATATGAGATCACTGCTGCCTTCAGTTATGTTCACTCTACTGTTAGTGTCATATTGTTTAGACCTTTTTAGTCCTGATTTAGACCTGGTTTTAGTCCTAGTTTTAGTCCTAGTTTAGTCTTAGTTTAGTCCTGCTTTTAGTCCTGGTTTAGTCCTGGTTTAGCCCAAAATGTGAAAACAGGAAAATACCGCCCTGTAATCCATTTATTTCAACAAAGTAACTGTAATCCAATTACCACTCATTGAAACAGTAACTGTAACTAAATACAGTTACTCATAATTTGTACTCTGATTACGTAATCCCGGTACATGTAATCTGTTACTCCCCAACACTGGCGGTGTCACCTCATACTGCGCTGTTGAGCCGCTATACTGCACCACAGGAGAAATTCTCTAACCGTGACAGCCTTAGTTAGACCTGCTTTAGTCCTGGGTTAGACCTGCTTTAGTCCTGGGTTAGACCTGCTTTAGTCCTGGGTTAGACCTGCTTTAGTCCTGGGTTAGACCTGCTTTAGTCCTGGGTTAGACCTGCTTTAGTCCTGGGTTAGACCTGCTTTAGTCCTGGGTTAGACCTGCTTTAGTCCTGGGTTAGACCTGCTTTAGTCCTGGTTTAGACCTGCTTTAGTCCTGGGTTAGACCTGCTTTAGTCCTGGGTTAGACCTGCTTTAGTCCTGGTTAGACCTGCTTTAGTCCTGGGTTAGACCTGCTTTAGTCCTGGTTTAGACCTGCTTTAGTCCTGGGTTAGACCTGCTTTAGTCCTGGTTAGACCTGCTTTAGTCCTGGTTAGACCTGCTTTAGTCCTGGGTTAGACCTGGTTTAGTCCTGGGTTAGACCTGCTTTAGTTTAGTCCTGGTTTAGACCTGCTTTTAGTCCTGGGTTAGACCTGCTTTTAGTCCTGGTTTTAGACCTGCTTTAGTCCTGGGTTAGACCTGCTTTAGTCCTGGTTTAGACCTGCTTTAGTCCTGGGTTAGACCTGCTTTAGTCCTGGGTTAGACCTGCTTTAGTCCTGGGTTAGACCTGCTTTAGTCCTGGGTTAGACCTGCTTTAGTCCTGGGTTAGACCTGCTTTAGTCCTGGGTTAGACCTGCTTTAGTCCTGGGTTAGACCTGCTTTAGTCCTGGTTTAGACCTGCTTTAGTCCTGGTTTAGACCTGCTTTAGTCCTGGGTTAGACCTGCTTTAGTCCTGGTTTAGACCTGCTTTAGTCCTGGGTTAGACCTGCTTTAGTCCTGGGTTAGACCTGCTTTAGTCCTGGGTTAGACCTGCTTTAGTCCTGGGTTAGACCTGCTTTAGTCCTGGGTTAGACCTGCTTTAGTCCTGGGTTAGACCTGCTTTAGTCCTGGGTTAGACCTGCTTTAGTCCTGGGTTAGACCTGCTTTAGTCCTGGGTTAGACCTGGTTTAGTCCTGGGTTACACTCGTACACTTGTTCTGATGCAGCTCAAGTTCATTTGTGTCCTGTCAATGGGACTTTTTTAGTATCGATACCCGCTCTAGTTTCGATACTTGTTGTATGATCTGATTTTCGATACTTTCGTCGTCCGTTCTCCCCCTGCAGGCCGTCAGAGGTGGTGCAGCAGGGTGAGCAGGTGTGTTGGCTCCGTCTGTGGGCTCAGCTCCAGTTCAGCTCCTCTCTGAGTGATCGTGCTCTGAGTAAACGGGAGGATCAGGCTTTTAAAGCGTATTTTCTGCCCCGTGGAGCGTCCTAAATGTCCCCCTCTCTCACGGCGTGCTCCGGTTACCTGCAGGAATCCACCATCACGGCCTTTTTATTCTGCGCCAGAGAAACTCGAGCGGCGGGCTGCAGAATGTGTGGCCAAAACGGAGCGCAGTCCCGACACCTCTGAGTCTGAGTGTCACCGAGCTGTCTCAAATAAAAGATGACGGTTAAGATAATGGATTAAACCTCTTAGAAATAATGCATTAACTTAGTGAGCGGTGAGTGAGTCAGAGTTATACTATTTGGAATCTTGATCTGACCCTGTTACGATGTTCCCGTCTGGAGAGTTCAGGTGAGAGCCGTATCGAAAAATAAGTAACGCAATTGTTTTTGGAGATATGCAAAATCAGAATTGAGTATAATCTATTTAAAAATCATTTAAAATTTCATTAAGTTATGTTCTGTTAATCACTCGTGTGGTGAGCTCTCTGCGCTTGACTCGTCTTTAAAGGTTGCATAGAGGATTTTCTAAGGAAAGAGAAATACAGCGACAGTCCTTTTTCAGATGTTGTTCATGCATGACACCACAGCTCCCTCAGTAGAAACACTTCCTCCCGCCTCCTTACGCTAGAAATCATGTTTGTTTACAGCCGGTGCGTGTTCAGAATTACTGTTGAAGTGACCTGTCTAAAAATAATTTAGCGACCGACGCGACAGTTTTTAGATCCTTCGTCTGCTTCAGTCGCGCCATCGCTGTAAGAGATCTCCAAGAACCACCTCAGTTTGTCTCCGCTCCTTTTCCCCTTCTCTTCTTCTTTCCGCGACCTCAAAAACGGACTTTCTTTAGCGTCGAACTGGTCGTGGATTCTTGTCCGTCATCGCGACAAACTTTGTGCGAACTGAGAAGACGCTACAGTTTGAAAAAGCCTCTAAGAACCGCCGCATAAACCGCGTAATCCCCACGCGCTGGTGAGTCAGTTACTCTAGAAACATAGGGAGTTTGATTGACAACCTAACAGCCAATAGAAAATGAGGTAGCCTGGTTATCTATTGGCTGATGTTTATCTGGCCTCACTACATTTCACAGTTGATAGATTTTCATTCTCTTTTTTTTTTTGGTCATCATAATTACAAGGCTGCTGCGTCTATGTAATGGTATTTTAAAGTTTTATTGACAATTTGAAACAAAAAAAAATCTTCCATACAACCTTTAAGTGTCTCTGGGTTAAACCTGTCAGGAGCAGTGGGACCAGCTCCAGATCTTGAGCTGGTCTTGGTCAGGACTGGAGCATTTGACCTGTTTTGCTTGTGTTATGAAGATAGAAACTTAAAGAGGAAACTAGGGCTGTCGCAATAACCGCAAAAATTAATCATCGGGGTACTAAGAGGCCACCGCGATCACCGCACGTGACCAACCTCACCCAACCCAGAACCTAGAGTCCCGCACGGGTCCATTTTTGGAGACCCGCACCCGCCCGGGTCCATGAACATTCCACCCTTTGCCTTGTTCTCTAATAACCGTGTGTGTGTGTTTTTGTTGTTTTCAGGAGCGAGTGTCCGTGCAGTTTTCTGGGCGCAGATTATGAACCTGGAGACATGATCATGACTTCAGCAGGTGTTCAGTAAGACTTCACTGTGCCCAGTCCACTCAAACACCCACAACTACAAACTACAGAGTCAAACTACAGACTCAAACTACAGACTCAAACACTCACAACTACAAACTACAAACTCAAACTACAGACTCAAACTACAGACTCAAACACTCACAACTACAAACTACAGACTCAAACTACAGACTCAAACTACAGACTCAAACTACAGACTCAAACTACAGACTCACACTCACAACTACAAACTACAAAACTCAAACTACAGACTCAACTACAGACTCAAACTACAGACTCAAACAGACTCAAACACTCACAACTACAAACTACAAACTCAAACTACAGACTCAAACTACAGAGTCAAACTACAGACTCAAACTACAGACTCAAACTACAGAGTCAAACTACAGAGTCAAACTACAGACTCAAACACTCACAACTACAAACTACAGACTCAAACTACAGACTCAAACACTCACAACTACAAACTACAAACTACAGACTCAAACACTCACAACTACAAACTACAAACTCAAACTACAGACTCAAACACTCACAACTACAAACTACAAACTCAAACTACAGAGTCAAACTACAGACTCAAACACTCACAACTACAAACTACAGACTCAAACTACAGACTCAAACTACAGACTCAAACTACAGACTCAAACACTCACAACTACAAACTACAAAAACTCAAACTAACAGAGTCAAACTACAGACTCAAACACTCACAACTACAAAACTACAAACTCAAACTACAGTCAAACTACAGACTCAACACTACAAACTACACTACAGAGTCAAACTACAGACTCAAACACTCACAACTACAAAACTACAGACTCAAACTACAGACTCAAACTACAGACTCAAACTACAGACTCAAACTACAGACTCAAACACTCACAACTACAAACTACAAACTCAAACTACAGACTCAAACTACAGACTCAAACACTCACAACTACAAACTACAGAGTCAAACTACAGACTCAAACTACAGACTCAAACTACAGACTCAAACTACTACAGACTCAAACACTCACAACTACAAACTACAGGAGTCAAACAGAGTCAAAACTACAGACTCAAACACTCACAACTACAAACTACAGAGTCAAACTACAGTCAAACTACAGATCACTACAGACTCAAACACTCACAACTACAGACTCACTCAAACACTACAGACTCAAACTACAGAGTCAAACTACAGACTCAAACACTCACAACTACAAACTACAAACTCAAATACACTCAAACACAGACTCAAACTACAAACTCACAGACTCAAACTACAGTCAAACTACACTACAGAACTCACTCAAAAACTACAGACTCAAACACTCACAACTACAAACTACAAACTCAAACTACAGAGTCAAACTACAGACTCAAACTACAGATCAAAACTACAGAGTCAAACTACAGAGTCAAACTACAGACTCAAACACTCACAACTACAAACTACAAACTCAAACTACAGACTCAAACACTCACAACTACAAACTACAGACTCAAACTACAGACTCACACTCACAACTACAAACAAACTCAAACTACAGAGTCAAACTCAATCAAACTACAAACTTAAACTACAGAGTCAAACTACAGACTCAAAGTACAGACTCAAACACAAACTACAAACTACAAACTCAAACTACAGACTCAAACTACAGACTCAAACTACAGACTCAAACACCCACAACTACAAACTCAAACTACAGAGTCAAACTACAGACTCAAACTACAGACTCAGACACTCACAACTACAAACTACAAACTCAAACTACAGACTCAAACACTCACAACTACAAACTACAGACTCAAACACTCACAACATACAAAAAACTACAACTCAAACTACAACTACAAACTACAGACTCACAGTCAAACTACAGACTCAAACTACACTCAACCCCACAACTACAAACTTAAACTACAGAGTCAAACTACAGACAAACTAAGACTCAAAAACACTCAAACTACAAACTCAAACTACAGACTCAAACTACACTACAAACTACAAACTCAAACTACAGAGTCAAACTACAAACTACAAAATACAGACAAACTACAGACTCAAACTACAGACTCAAACACTACAACTACACACTCACAGACTAAACTCAATACAAACTGAGTCAAACTACAGACTCACACTCACACTCAAAACTACAAACTAGACTCAAACTACAGACTCAAACTACAACTACAAACTACAAACTCAAACTACAGACTCAAACTCACAACTACAAACTACAGACTCAAACTCACAGACTAAACTACAAACTCAAACTACAGAGTCAAACTACAGACTCAAACTACAGACTCAAACTACACTACACTACAAACTCAAACTACAGACTCAAACACCACAACTACAAACTACAGACTCAAACACTCACAACTACAAACTACAAACTCAAACTACAGACTCAAACACTCACAACTACAAACTACAAACTCAAACTACAGACTCAAACACTCACAACTACAAACTACAGACTCAAACTACAGACTCAAACACTCACAACTACAATCTACAAACTCAAACTACAGAGTCAAACTACAGAGTCAAACTACAGACTCAAACTACAGAGTCAAACTACAGACTCAAACTACAGACTCAAACAACTACAAAACTACAACTCAAAACTTACAGACTCAAACTACAGACTCAAACACTCACAACTACAAACTACAAACTCACTACAGACTCAAACTCACAACTACAAACTCAAACTACAGAGTCAAACTACAGACTCAAACTACAGACTCAAACTAATCACAAATCAAAACTACAACTACAGACTCAAACTACAGTCAAACTACAGAGTCAAACTACAACTCACTACAGACTCAAACTTCACAACTACAAACTCAAACTAAACTATCAACTACAGACTCAAACTACAAACTCAAACTACAGAGTCAAACTACAGACTCAAACTACAGACTCAAACTACAGAGTCAAACTACAGACTCAAACTAAACAGAGTCAAACTAGTCAAACTACAGACTCAAACTACAGAGTCAAACTCACAGACTAAACACTCAACTACAGACTCAACTCAAACTACAGACTCAAATACAGTCAAACTACAGAACTCAAACTACAGACTCAAACTACAGACTAAACACTCACAACTACAAACTCAAACTACAGAGTCAAACTACAGAGTCAAACTACAGACTCAAACTACAAACTCAAACTACAGACTCAAACTACAGACTCAAACTACATAACAAATAACAGCTGTAACAAATAGGAACTTTTATTTGAGTGCACAAATTTAGTGGGTCTTTGGATTTACAAACATAACAAATCATGACTTTTGCATTTTGTTTATTAAGAAAAGTAGAAAACATAATTAAATGATTAAGAAGTTTATCTTGCATTTTATATCTCTTAAAATGCATCATTTCTAAAGCCTGTGTGATAATTATGGATGTAAAAATATCCAAATCTCTCTGTACGAATATTTTCATGATGTACGTCTCACGGTTTGATATTTAGTGCAATATTTTGTGGAGGCAAACAAAACTGTTAATATGATACTTTTTCCTCTTAAAATGCCTTGACAAGACTTAATCCAAAATAACAAAGATTTAAAAGAGTTTAGAACTGTTATTTCTTCATGTAGTTTACACTGAACGAGAGCAAAGGTGTAGTTCCCTGTTTTTTATCTGTTGCTGCACCATAACTCTTCATTTAAACAAAGAGACTTGTGATTCAATATATTGTGATGATCCATAATATTATTGTGAGACTTTTGACCAGTGGGAGAAACATAACTACGTTTTTGGGTAAAAACAATGTAACGCCCTACGAAACATAGTTCCTTTTTCAATTTGGCCCAACAGTAAAAAGTTACTTTCCACATTGAGGGTAACTAAATAAAGTAAGGGATTACTCTTTAAAGAAGTAAGAGTGACAAGCCAACATTACTTTTTAAAAGTAACTTCACCAACACTGTAACTTCTTAGGTTCTTTTTAAAGACAATGCAGTAAAGTGTGTTTACCTTGTTGACATGTTTCGGCTGCTGCTGCATCTTCAGAACTGTCACCGGTGTTGGTGGTGACGTGTCGTATATCAGCTGTTGTTGCTTCCTGTGGGCGTGGTCAGACCTGATGGACCTGCAGGTGGCTCAGACTGACCACGCCTCCCGTCGCCCGGTGTCTCTGGAGGAGGGTGTCCCAGGTGTGTGAAAGGAGGAACGCTCCGTCATCACGGTTAATGCTGTCCGTGCCTCGTTTCCTGATTTCACCGTCCTCCTTGATCCAGCGTTTGAACTTGTTGTTTTCTGATCCAATGACCCGAGCCCCGACCCGATCCATAATGTGGTTGTTCCTTTTACAGTGTCTGATATGGCGGATTTTAGGTTTTCCTGTTCTGCTTTGTCTTTTTGTGTTCTGGTGAGTCTCCCTGACGTTTCCTGTGAAATGCCCGGCCTGTTTCCCCTATGTGTGATACAAAACTCCGCCAACAGCTCGTACACCCCAAGGACAAAATCCCACAAGAACAAAAATGCAACACCATCTACGAAATTCAATGCAAATCATGCAATAAATCACACATAGGGGAAACAGGCCGGAGCATTTCACATCCGAAAAAAGGAACACCAAAAGGAATGCGAGAAGGAAACGTCATCCTAATCCGACACAAAAAGAACAACCACATTATGGAATCGGGTATTGGATCAAAAACAACAAGTTCAAACGCTGGATCAAGGAGGAACAGGTCACACACCTGGGACACCCTCCTCCAGAGACACCGGCGACGGGAGGCGTGGTCAGTCTGAGCCATTCCATCACTGCATATGATCTTTAAAAAGAACCCAAGAAGTTAAAGTACATAAGACAAAATGAACATCTTTTGCTTCACCAACACTGCTTTTGATGATCCGATCATGATATTTTAGTTATTGTTAAGTCCCTGTGTATATACAATTTCAGTTTATTTTTGTACAGCACTCGTGTTAAAAACAGTGTTATAGATTGGATTTGTAAAACGTGAAAATAGAACATATGTTTGATCTGTGCAGGTTGTGTGTGGACGGGAAACTGGTCTCTCAAAGTCCAGCGAGTGGTGAGTTTAACCCAGACTGGACTGTTACATTTTTGACCCATTTAATCATTTATATAAAAATCACTCCAAGTTAAATGTCTCTTTCTCCTTAAACCCTCTCTCTTCTTCCTCCTCTTCCTCCGCAGACGGCTTGTGTCCCGTGGGTCAGATCTACCTGAACTGTTCCGACGCAGGAGTGATGTCACAGAGGGGCGTGGCCTGTGAGCGCACCTGTGAGTCGTACCTGCTGAACCTCACCTGCTCCTCCCACGAGCCCTGTGTGTCCGGCTGCATCTGCCCCCCCGGGTCAGTCCTCCCCCCCCCTCCCCCAACCATACACACCGACACAAATTTAGTTAAAGGTTGTATGGAGGATTTTTTTTTTGTTTCAAATTGTCAATGATAGATTATAGATGCAGTCGCCTTGTAATTATGATGACCAAAAAAAAGAGAATAAAAACTCATCAACTCTGGACGTGGTGGGGCTAAACATTTGCCAATAGATAACGACACTGCCTCGTTATCTGTGAGCTGACAGGCTGTCAATCAAACTCCCTACGTTTCTAGTGTAACTGACTTGCCTGCGCCGCCGGTGACGTGGTTTACGTACGACTGTCACGCAGTCCACAGACGCAAGACGCACAGACGCTGTTTACTCCACCAACGCAACAGTTCTTAGCGGCTTTTTTTGACCTATATCTTCCTCGCAGTTCGCACAAAGTTTGTTGCAATGGCGACAAGAATCCAGGAGCAGTTCGCCGCAAAAGAAAGTCCGTTTTTGAGGTCGCTGAAAGAAGAAGACAAGGGGAAAAGCAGCGAAGCCAAACTAAGGTGATTCTTGAAGATTCATTCCAGCGATGGCGCGACTGAAGCAGACGAAGGGTCTAAAGACTGAACCACTGGTCCACAAATTACTCCTGGACAGGAAACTTCTGCTTATTATGAAAACGTACTTTATTTCCAAGAGCGACACAAACGTTTTTCAGGACACGAAAGCGATATCCTATGTCTGAAAACGTAATTTTCAAGGCAAAGAAAGAGTCCGCTTGCTGCTGCGTGTTGTAGTTAGTTCATTCGCACTGAATCTCCGCGCACCTTCTCTGCACCCCTTTCCTGCTCCTGTCCCCTCGCTGCTCGATCCGCTCTTCCCCCTGCTCCTCACTTCTCCGGGCACTGAATCTCCGCGCACCGCCCCTCCCTCTCCTCTCCTCTCTCCTCTCTCTCTCTCTCTCTCTCGCTCCTCCTCACTTCTCCGTCTTGTCTAACCAACACTGTAGTTAGTTGTTTACAAGTCATGTGCAGTTCACCGGCTGTAAACAAACCTGTTTGTGGCGTAAGGAGGAGGAGGGAGGAGGTGTTTCTACGTAGGAGCTGTAGGGGAGGGGGGGTGGTTTCACACATGCGCAACATTTGAAAAAGGACAAACTGTCGCTGGATTTCTCGTTCCTTGGAAAATCCTCTATACAACCTTTAAATAAAACAAAAGTAACATGGTAGTGCGTTACAGAACTTTAAAACCCGCCTGTTTCAGTGACTATTTGCGGACACCTGACCCAGTGTAGAACTCTGCTGTCGGTCTGTCCCAGGGCAGCTGTGGCTATGATCATAGTTTACCACCATTGAGTGTGGAGTGAATGAATAATGATCTGTAAAGCGTCTTTGAGTGTCCAGAAAAGCGCTTTATTAAACTGATGCATTATTATCATGACAATTGGGCTGAAATGATCCAAATGAAGGTGTGTGGAGCTAAAAAACACGGTGGAGAGCTTTGTTTGTTACTACATGCAGTGTTGGGAAGGTGACTTTTAAAATGTAATTCCCCTACAGATTACAGATTACAGATGTAGTTTGTAACATAATCCATTAAATTACTTAAGGGGTGTAATAGTAATCTGAATACTTTGGATTACTTTGATTTGCTGTAGAGAAACAAAGACGAGGAAATCTTCACATAAGAAATGTTTTGTCTGATAAAAGACAAAAAAAAAAGCCCAGACTTTACTGAACCAGATTAAAAATATTATCGATAGAAGAAGAGGAAACACGTCCACGCAGCATTTAGTCCTGTTAAATCCTGTTTTAGACCTGGTTTAGACCTGGTTTAGACCTGGTTTAGACCTGGTTTAGACCTGATTTAGACCTGGTTTAGACCTGACCTGTTTTACCTGGTTTAGACCTGGTTTAGACCTGGTTTTAGACCTGGTTTAGTCCTGGTTTAGACCTGGTTTTAGACCTGGTTTAGACCTGGTTTAGACCTGGTTTAGTCCTGGTTTAGACCTGGTTTAGACCTGGTTTTAGACCTGGTTTAGTCCTGGTTTAGACCTGGTTTAGACCTGGTTTTAGTCCTGGTTTTAGACCTGGTTTAGACCTGGTTTTAGTCCTGGTTTAGTCCTGGTTTTAGTCCTGGTTTAGACCTGGTTTAGTCCTGGTTTAGTCCTGGTTTAGACCTGGTTTAGACCTGGTTTTAGTCCTGGTTTTAGTCCTGGTTTAGACCTGGTTTAGACCTGGTTTTAGACCTGGTTTTAGTCCTGGTTTAGACCTGGTTTTAGACCTGGTTTTAGTCCTGGTTTTAGTCCTGGTTTTAGTCCTGGTTTAGACCTGGTTTAGACCTGGTTTAGTCCTGGTTTAGTCCTGGTTTTAGACCTGGTTTAGACCTGGTTTTAGTCCTGGTTTTAGTCCTGGTTTAGACCTGGTTTAGACCTGGTTTAGACCTGGTTTTAGTCCTGGTTTTAGTCCTGGTTTAGACCTGGTTTTAGACCTGGTTTTAGTCCTGGTTTTAGACCTGGTTTTAGACCTGGTTTTAGACCTGGTTTTAGTCCTGGTTTTAGTCCTGGTTTAGACCTGGTTTAGTGTCCGGCAATGAGTGGAATTACGGGGGGGAAAAAAAAGGGGGGGGGGGCTATAGAATAAAATGTACAAACAGGAAAATCCCGCCGTGTAATCCACTTATTTTTACAAAGTAACTGTAATCCAATTACCACTCACTGAAACAGTAACTGTAACTAAATACAGTTACTCATAATTTGTACTCTGATTACTTAACTCCGGTACATGTAATCTGTTACTCCCCAACACTGACTATATGACATCACAAGTTGGAATAAAGTGTTCTCCGTTTAAGAGAAGAAATCTGCAGGTTTGTGTGTTAAAACGTGTGAATGAAACAAAACACAACTCCAGGTCTGTTTGTGACGAGGAAACATTACAACATTAGAACATAGATCAGAAAATAGTTTAATATTGACCCTTTAACTCTTTCCCCCTTTGGTCACCGACTAGGAACAACCCACACATGTTTTACTAGGACATAAAAGAAAACAGACTTCCACGAGTGATTATAAATGATTTTCACACTCACGAACTTTACTGAAACAGACATATTTGTATCTCTGGAAACTTTAGACTCTGAACTCTTCATTTCTGGATGTTTAAATGTGATTCAACTCATTTACAGGTTTATAACAGCTCACTGAAAATGAGAGTTTACCTGCTCAGGTGCAAAAAACAAAAAACTACATTCAGCATCTGATATTTGCATGTTCTGAGCACTGTATTCTTAAAAAAAAAATTTAAATATATTTGTCAAAGGGTTTAAACTAGGGACGGGCATTCGATGAAATTTTCTTAATCGATCGTGGGAAGAATTAACGATCGATTATCGATTAATCATTAACGTTTTTATATTAAAATGATCATCATTATTATTACTATCTGCACTAATCTGCATAAATAAATTCAACTTTACGACATATAAACATAACGACTCTAGATCCACATCAGCTGTTTGACATTATAATGTGTTTAATTCAGTTTTGTTCAAATCTCACAGAAACTAAAACTTAAAACCACATCACTAATTTACATAAACTAAGTGAAGATAAAACTCCAGCTCTTGTGTCGCTGATGTGGTTCAACTTGTGTTGGATTAAAAGACATGACTCAGGTGAATACAGGTCAGTGTGACCAGATTTGTGTTTGTCAAAACCAGGACAGCGTACGGGGGGAGGGGGGCGGGGCCTCGTCATCCACATTGAGCGACTCTCACCTGGAAAAACTTTTTCCCACTGGACACAGAAACATATGTGCTGCTTTATCCACTGTGCACATGGACTCACACTTGTCCCAACGCAACGGAAAGTGTGGAATTTCTTCTACAAATCCTGGTTAAATCCACATTTGTGCTTCGGTTCGTTACAGACTGACCCACTGTTTGTGTCTCGCTCCTTCTGATGCAGAGACACATGTACACACCTGTTTGGTCACGATACACACAACAACATACATTCAGTTTGTCGATTAAAATTAACGTAATCGATGAAATTCTTAATGATCAATTATCGATTAATCGATTAATCATGCCCATCCCTAGTTTAAACAGATTTCATATCACCAGAAACAGTTTAAAAATCAAAGTTATCCATATCCGCTCCTCATTTCCGGAAGCTACAATCGTCACTACTTCGATTAACTTCGTAAAAAATTGCCGAAAACACATCCTTGAATCCCATTGGTCAGTCTAGTGTGAGTTATAGTGGCCCCCGCCTATCGCAGCCTCTGTTTACATGTGAAACACCATAACCGTTTCTAATGATCATCAAAAATCCATGTATCATTTTCATTTTTTTGTTTTGAAAAAAAACGGATAACGTTTTTTTCAGTTTTCGATTTTGTGTTTAAATGAAGAATGGAAAAAACGGATAACGGCTTTCCCGTTTATGTGACTTCAGTGACTGCGATGCTGGAACTTTTGCACCGTACGGACTGAATCAGGAGACCAGACCGTGAGACCTGAGACCAGACCGGGATGAGTCTCAGTAGCGCTCTGGTCCCGGTCTGGTCCCGGACCTGGTCATCTGAACCAAAAGCTCTTAGTTCGGTTCGAAAGCTCGGAGTCCGGTAAAGTCAGTCCTCTGGTCTCAAGTCTTTCAGTTTTTCAGCTCGGCACAGTGGAACATTGTTGTCATTTATCAGAACAGAATCTGTTTTTCAGAATGTGTGTGTGTGTGTGACCCGGTGGATTCTTCTGTCAGCGCCGGGCTCATTACTCTGTGTGTGAGCGTTTTATCTGAAAAACCATCTCTGCCTCATAAAGCTCCAGCAGATGTTCTGTGCCGCCGTTACTCTGCACTTTATTATTGTGAGAGTCTGTGGAGTCGCTCCGTCGTCCAGGTAGAGGCCACTGCAAAAGAGAATCACGTCTGACTGACTGGACAAAAGTCTCGCCGCTGATCCGAGAGACGTCTTCATGTCTGACAGGAAACTGGTCACATGACTCAGGGACTGTGGGGAAGGTCACGGACTAAACTAATAACAAACACGTCTCACTGTAAACAAACGAGTGAGTTAGTTTCAGTGTAGTTGGCTCCTCCCTTCAGAGTCCGGATTTAGGTCTGGTTTAGACCTGGTTTAGAGCTGGTTTAGTCTTGACTTTGACTTTATGTAGTCCTGGTTGAGACCTGAAAGACACCTGGTTAAGACTTGGTTCAGTCCAGGTTTAGACCTGTTTTAGACTTGATTGAGACCTGGCTTAGACCTGGTTTAATCCTGATTTACTCCTGGTTTAGTCTTGACTTTGACTTTATGTAGTCCTGCTTGAAACTTGAAAGACACTTGGTTAAAACTTGGTTTAATCTGGGTTCATTCCTGGTTCAGTCCTCATTTAGACCTGGTTTAGACCTGGTTTAATCCTGATTTACTCCTGGTTTAGTCTTGACTTTGGCTTTATGTAGTCCTGGTTGAGACCTGAAAGACAGCCACTTAAGACTTGGTTTAGTCTGGGTTCAGTCCTGTTTTAGACCTGGTTTAGACTTGGGTTAGTCCTGACTGAGTCCTAATTTTGTCCTGATTTACTTCTGGTTTAGTCTTGACTTTGACTTTATGTAGTCCTGGTTGAAACATGAAAGACACCTGGTTAAGACCTGGTTTAGTCCTGATTCAGTCCTGTTTCCAACCTGGTTTAGAGCTGTTTTAGACCTGGTTTAGTCCTGATTTACTCCAGATTTACTCCTGGTTTAGTCTTGACTTTGATTTTATTTTGATATTTATAAGTTGAGACTTGAAAGACACTTGGTTAAACCTTGGTTTAGTCCTGGTTTAGACCTGGTTTAGACCTGGTTTAGACCTAGTTTATTCCTGATTTTGTCCTTATTTAGTCCTGGTTTAATCTTGGTTTAGTCTTGTGTCTGACTTTATGTAGTCCTGGTTGAAACTTGAAAGACACCTGGTTTAGACTTGGTTTTGTCCAGGTTCAATCCTGGTTCAGTCCTGGTTTAGTCCTGGTTTAGTCCTGGTTTAGTCTGGTTTAGACCTGGTTTAGACTGGTTTAGACCTGGTTTAGACCTGATAGTCCTGATTTACTTCTGGTTTAGTCTTGACTTTGACTTTATGTAGCCCTGGTTGAGACCTGCTTTAGACCTGGTTTAGAACTAGGTTAGACTTGTTTTAGATCCAGCTTAGACCTGATTTAATCCCTACTTTGACTTAACGTGGTCCTGGTTTAGACAATCTAGTATTCCCGGGACAATGATGTACAGAACCCTGTTAGAAGTGAAGAAGTTTCTTGGATGAGTGACAAAACATTTTCAGTCCAAAGATATTTCCATATCCAGTTGACAGAAGTAAATTCTCTTTTGCGATGTGAAGGTTCGTTCACACCAAAGCGTCAAAGCGTCCAGTTTCAATGTAAAGTCTATGTGGACGCGCGACTAGAGCGTCCTGCGTTTTTGCGGCGCGAATCTGGCGTCAGCGCGGCGCGTCTTCAGCGTTTTGGCGTCAGCGGCCAAGACGCGCGTCCAAGGCGTCAGCGTCAAGAAGTTGAAAATGCTGAACTTTTCGCGTCAGACGCGCCGCGTCAACCAATCAGGGACGAGTATCCAGAGACGCAGCGACGTTATTATCAGGAAGAAAGACCCGAGAACCAGAACGAGAACCACAAACATGAACGGAGAATAAATATATACACCACAATCACCGAGCCGATCGAGGACTACACCAGGAGGGACAGGACTACACCAGGACCGGACCAGGACCAAACCAGGACTAGACCGGGACTAAACAAGGACTAGACCGAGACTAACAGACTAGGACTAGACCGGGACTAGACCGTGATTAGACCAGGATATAGACCAGGGACTAGACCGGATTAGACCAGGACTATTAGACCGTAGACCAGGACTGATCCATTAGTTAGGGAGTATAAATATATATATACGCCCCAGTCGTCGACCCGATCTCCTCCGCTGATGTTTTATGTCATAAAAACACTAAAGTCTCTCAGTCTGGTCTGACATTGTTTCGGGAAAAGACCAGGACCGGGCTCTTGTTTCCAGGGCAACGGACGCGCGTCAAGTATTTTTGTCCCGTTCGTCCACGGCGTCAAAGACGCGCGTCGGGGGCGTCTGAACTCAAATGCAAAGGCTCCAAATAGAGGCGTCAAGGCGTTTTTTGACGCTTTGGTGTGAACGGCCCTTGAGAAGAAAAGTCACAATTTAAACCAAAATGAAATCAAATCCGTGGTTCAGTTTGATTCCCATTGTCTCACATTCCTGCGGCCGTGTTTTTGAGTCCGGAGCTGTAAGCGATCCACGGTTTGGCCGCGGCTCAAAGAGAGTTTATCTGACACGAGGTTATCTCCAAAACACAAAAGGATCTGAACACAATCTGAGCGCGTAATTACTGCACTTGTGTAACAACAACGCACAAAAGAACCTCCTCTGCTCCTCATCTGCTCCTCTGACCTTCTCCTCTGCATCTTCTTCTGGCTCTGTTCCTCTTTTAACTCGTCTAAATCAAACCACATCCAGCAGCTGCTCTCGTCGTTGTTCGGTACAAACGTTAAATCTTGTTGAAATCCTCAAATCAAACCTGACACTTTCTCGTCTGAGTCAAGCCCACACCTCTTCACCTCTGATTAAAACTGTTTTATTACACACAAACCTCTCGCTCCTTTTATGAGATCTGTCTGTAGTAAAACTTGACTTTTGTTTGTTCTTGGGCCAGTTTGATGTCAGAGTTTAATTAAAGGGCTCATATTAGGCTTTTTCCTGATCTACTGTATGTTCTAATGTCGTTTCTTCACGCGTTTAACACACAAACTCTGCAGATTTAGGTTGAGTTCTTCTCTCAGAGTGAAAAGCCTGTTCCACCTTGTGATGTCATGAGGTAATACAGGAAGTGCTCCACCGCATACACCTTTAGTGGAGTCATTTGGATGATTTCAGCCCTGGTATTGCTAATCTCGACTAAACTTTAAACTAAAGGTAAAAGGAGCTGTTAAATTGAAAAAAAAAACAACAGCTTCATGACATCACAAGGTGAAACAGAGCATTTGGAGCTTTGGACGTGTAGCCAGAGTAATAATAAAGAGTTATTCAAACATGTGTGAATGAAACAAAACACAGCTGCAGGTCTTCAGCAGCACATCCCTCTGTCACAGAGACTCTCATATTCCACTGAGTCATGTCCTTTAGTCCAACAGAAGCTGAACCACATCAGTGACACAAGGACAGAGCTTTTTATTTTATTTTTTATCAGCGCTTATAGTTTATGCAAATGAGTCATGTGGTTTAAGTTTAGTTTATGTAAAACATAAATAAATGTGTCAAAGCTGAATTAAACACATTATAATCTCAAACAGACTGATGTGGCTCTAGTGTTTATGGTTTATATGTTGTAAAGTTGAGTTTATTTATGCTAAAGGTTTTCATTTATAATCTCATGCAGAGTAGAACTTGTAAATGAGTATTTGGAAACTGGATCTGTGCACCTGAACCTACAAACTCCACTACGCTGTTATTTTATTGGTGCTGTGTGACCATATAAATAACAAATCAGCGAAGATGTGGGACAGCGCTGCTGAACTGCTGAAGGCAAGGCAAGTTTATTTGTACAGCACAATTCGTACAAGAAGTAATTCAAAGTGCTTTACAGAATAAGAAATACATTAAAATCATAATAAAAACTAATCAAAACATAAATAATCATGAAGATAAAAATTAAAAAAGAGAGACATAAATTGGAGAGAAGAGTGCGGAATGAAAACCTTTCAGTTATTTGCACAGTTAAACAGAAATGTTTAGAGTCTGGATTTAAACAGCGTCACAGAAGAGTCTGTCTCACATGTTCAGACTGTTCCAGGTTTTAGCTGCATGAACCTGAAACTCTGACTCCCCTTGTTTAGTCGTGACTCTGGGCACCAGCAGGAGGCCGGTCCCTGAGCTCCTCAGAGTGTGAGATGTTCATAGAACTGTATTTCCAAGCACGGATCTGAGGGTCCCGCCCACGGCCCAAAGAACCAGGGGACAGACAAAGTTCTGCTCAGCTGAGGAGTCGAGAAGAAACTGCAAGAACTCAATAACAGGAGCTACAGCCCTGAGTGCAACAACAAATGAATAGGCCTTTAAAGTGAAGAGTCAATTTAAAGTGAAGTCAAGTCAATTTTGCGTAATATAGGAACTTTAAACTGAATTGTTGGTCTCACCTGTCTCACCTGTCCTGTCTGTCCCCTGTCTGTCCCTGTCCTGTCTGTTGCAGGCTGCTGAAACATGGAGACGAGTGCTTTGAGCCTCAGGCCTGTCCCCTGCCTGTGGAAGGGAAAAGAGTATTTCCCCGGCGACCGCGTCTCCTCCCCGTGTCACCACTGGTAACAACCGACACACGTCACTACAGTAACAACAGTAACAACAGGCTGCCTTTAAAGAGACACCATGGAACTTTTCTGGTGTATATGTATTGATTTTTGTTTTGGCAGGAAGCATTACTACAGGTGTTCTATTGATACTTTTCAGTGACGTCTCGCTGGTGTAGAGTGACCAGACGTCCCTGTTTACCCAGGACAGTTCCAGTTTTGAGCCTGTGTCCACTGTCCCTGCAGATTTACTCAAAACCACAGATTTGTTCCAGTTTTATACAAGAAATGTCCCAGGTGTCCCCATTTTTGACCAATCTGATTCCTGCCAACAGTAAAGAGAGACATAAATTATCATTTGTTTAGGTAAAATACAAAAAATCTGCTTAAAAACGACCAAAACACAAAGAAAACGTGACTATACTGACTCATGTTCGTCATGAATGGTCTCTGCACAACAGTTTTTTTAAAAATTACGCTCTCGTTTCACAATTTTATTATTATCAACTACCCAAAAAAAAAAACGGGGATGTCTTGGTTTTTTATTTTGAAATTCTGGTCACTTGGTGGTTTCTCTATGACACAGACAGCAAATACTGTCAAGAAAGTTTCAAGATAATCTGAAAACTCAAGAAAAAAAACACCAAATGAGTTTAAACGGCACATTTTTAGGAGCCTGTGATCAATGCCTCCAGTTCAGGTGTCTGTTGGATAACGCAGAAACTTGTGACTATAATTTTATGTGTGAAAGACTTTTTTAACAGCACGAATCAGCTCATCTGTTGTAGTTCCAACTAAGTCAGTTCCTTATGGTCAGATTGTGTTAAAACAGTGTGCAGATTAAAGTCTAAAATTGAGTAACAAAGCTTCAGACAGAGCAGTGTCTACAGCTTCACACCCCCAGGGAATTTTGTTGACACACTGCAAAAAAGCTTGGCCAAAATTTAATATAAAAACACTTAAATCTATCAGAAAATGATTAAAAGTAGTGAAATGATCTGTCCGTATTGTCCAAGATAATTTTACAAGTTTTCTTAATATAAGAAAATAAACAACCTCTGAACTAGATTGAAGCAGTCTCACGGGCTGGAAATAAGTTCTCAGATGCCAAATTCTCGATAAAATGCTTTAAATTCCACTAAATTCTAGATAAACATATTTAAAACAAGTTTATGATGAGTTTGAATGGCCTGATAATAAATTATCAGATGCCAAATTCTAGACATAAGTATTGGTAAATGGATTGTAGCTTCTTTAAAACATTTATTGTCTAGATTTAAGATTTTTTGACTAGTTGAATCAAAGAAAGAAATATATGTGACAATTTTTAAGATTATACGACAAATTTTGATCTAGTAAGTCGATAATAAATCAGAAAACAAGATGAATAACCTGATATAAGTTTTAAAATCTTGGCCAGACCAGAGAAATTTGCAGTATTATCAACTGAGACAATAAATATCTTTACCTTTTCTTACAACTTCATCAAATTTCGTGAACTCAGTCACATCCCCCGGTTTCTCTCAGCCGTTTGTAAAGTGTTCGGTTTCATATTCGAGCCTTATCTCCGCGTTTCGCTTTTGTGAACTCCGGTCTTCGGGGAAACGCCACTTCAGTTCGTCTGGTTTTGGGGCTGACAGAAAAATGAACCTGACAAAAGTCTTTTAGAACGGAGTCCGAACGTCCCGTGGGACCCGAACGCACCACGGCTCCAGCGGCCCCGCTCTAATCAGATCGGGCTCAAATGCAAAATGCCCCTGAATAAAACGGAGATAAAGACGAACAAAGTGGTTTGAGTGGTGTGAAAGAGCGTAATCTGATGGAGCTTTGACTCATACCGAAAATTACCTTTATGCAGAAATGAAAGAAAGATCTGTGTGAAGAATAATGTTTGTTAAAGGTCTAGACTCTAGTAAAACGTCAAAGAACAGAGCCTTTTTTCACTTTTCACTCTTTAAACTGTTGTGTAGCTCAATAATAACTCTGCTGCAAGAATTTTTATGATTTTTATCAGTTTACAAACTCTTGAGACTGGGCCCAGACTGACCAATCGCAGAGCAGCACGGAAACCAGCGCCGAACGAACCGAACTAAAGACTGAAGGACTAAAGGCGGCCACAAACGACAGGAGAATTTGCCCAATTTTTTTCTGCGATTTGCTTCTTCTTGAGTTCAGGGAGACGCAGTGACCCGACTTCGTGTCTCTGTGGTGATTGTGAAACCGCTGCGCTCCTCATGTGTGTGTGTCAGTGTGACCACCAAACATCAGCAACAACACGGTAACAGCCGAGAAAACAGACACAAAGACACAAGATACAAACTCAGGATATAGTGAAAATAATAAGAGTTTTTTCCTCGCTTCTCGTAAAGTGGTAAATTTAAAGTGCAGCGTCTCATCCACATTATCCACAGAAATCGTCCTCCACAAATAATGACCCCAGTCCACAAAACAGCGCTCTTAATCTAGTTTGAGTCGTTCTTTAGAAGTAAAAAGGTGGGAGTAGTTCCTCACGTGTGTCTGTTTACGTCCACACAGGTCGAGGTGAAGCTGCACATTCTCCACAGTGACTCGACTTCCCCAGGACTTTACCTCAAATCTTTTATGCTTTAAAAATCCTGTATCTGAAGTTTTGCACCACATTTTGCAAATAAAAATAACACAGTTTTGACTTGTATCTAAACTAGAAGTGCAGAGTCTGATCTTTGAACACTCAAGAGACTCAGAGCGACTGGTTTTACTGTCGACAGGAAACAGCTGACACTATCACAGCGTCACAGATTTATATCCTGTGGTTCACACACAGATCCCACTGCAGACTTTGTGATCAGAGACTTTAAGTCTTATCAGATTCTCCTCAGCAGATAAAAGTGGTCTAAATGAGGAGGCAGGGTGAGGAGCTCAGTCACACGGGAGGAGCTCGGAGTAGAGCCGAGAGGAGCAGCTGAGGGGAGGGCATCTGTTTGGATGCCTCCTGGACGTCTCCCTCGGGAGGTGTTATGTCCCACTGAGAGGAGGACCCGGGGAAGACCCACGACACGCTGGAGGGACTGTGTCTCTTGGCTGGCCTGGTAATGCCTTGTGGTGTCCTCGGAGGAGCTGGAGGAAGGGTCCGGGGTGAAGGAAGTCTGGGAGTTCCTGCTTAGACTGCTGCCCCTGCGACCCGGCCCCGGATAAGCGGAAGAAAATGAATGAATGGATTCTCCTCGTGTCTGTGTTGTGCACTTTTTGTCGCACGTTTAAAAATCGTTTAAGAATGAAAAATCCTGTGTGGAGGTCTTCAGTCTAAATAAAACAAAACTCAATTCATCTTTTTGATGTGAAACAACATTACAACATGGTAAAAACTCACTTACACAATGTCGGCTCTTTGAACAAAAATAATAAGTACTTAGTATTTAACCCCAGTGTTTGTGTCCCTGTCAGCGTCTGTCAGCACGGGACGTTCCAGTGTGTGTTCAGACCCTGTGCCTCCATGTGCTCGGCCTACGGAGACCGACACTACAGGACCTTTGACGGACTCCTCTACGACTACGTGGGAGTCTGCAGAGTCCACCTGCTCAAGGTAAGACCAGAGAGACCAGGTTTAGACCGGATTTAGACTGGGTTTATACAGGATTCAGTGCTGGTCCAGAGCCTGATCAGAGCCTCTCGTTCACAGAGCAGAGTGGACACTCCTGTCAGTGTGCTGGTGGAAAACGTGGACTGTTTTAACAGTGGAGTGATCTGCAGGAAGTCTCTGCTCATCAGTGTGGGACAGACGCTCATCGCCTTCGACGACGCCTCCGGGAAACCAGTAAGACCCAGAAACTTTATCGGGATTAGCCCATAGACATGGACACTAGAGTGTGGATAGGGCCGAATTTTTCTGTCCAAGCTCGATAGGCATTAAGATATCTGTCCAAGTCTGAAAAAACATCACACTTGTGTCCCTGGTTTCCTGGCCTTAAATCCAAATCTCTCGTTCAGAACCCGTCCAGTGTGATCGACCGCAGACAGAGGGTTTTCCTGTTCTCCGCTGGGATTTTCTCTGTGGTTCATTTCCACGAGGAGGACCTGACTGTGCTCTGGGACCGAAAGACCACGGTCCACATCCAGGCGGGACCACGCTGGCAGGTACCACCGTCACACACACATGTACTCACAGTAGTGTTCTGTCTCCCTTTGTGCCAAATACTGTATCACTGAGTTTGTTTACAAGGACACGAGTATCCAGGTTATGAGTCTTATCCCTGGTGTTAAAAGGTGACTGTGGTGTTTTTTGAACTGTAATGCTCACAGGATTATAAGGCACAATATCAGTAATGTTGAATTCTCTCGTCTATTTTCATACATGAGGTGCACCGGATTATAAGGAGCATTAAGTGAAACAAACAGACAACATTTGAGACTGATCCTTAGCCCAGGCATCCAAGATCCATCAGCAGATCATGGCGAAACTCGCCCAGCGTTGCCTCCCTGTCTCGATGAATGTGCATTACTCCGTGAGGCTCATAACCACAGCGGGCGTAATGCTCCTACAGTATATCAAGCGTAGTGGCTTCCTAGTAGAGCCCTGCACTGCGGGACCCGACGCAAAAAAGTGCGGCGCGGGACACATTTTTAAACCTCACTGGAGCCATGGAGTGGGATTGCACAATGTGGGAGTGTGCGGGTGGGATGATAAATTGCAGTCCCTCAAACTAAATATGAGTGTAAAGTAAAATATATGATATGATTATATGATTCATGTTTGCCTATCATACATAATCTGTGCTGGATATTTTATTTGGCCTTAATAAAAACATTTTAAGCAGCCTAAACTTGCGGATGTGGTCTAAACTTAATGAAAATTCTTTCCCACACAGACCTCTGCTTCATAATTTTAAGTCGTACTGAAACATTTTGACAGATCTTTGAGCGCCGTGTACCACAAAAAAACAGTTTGAGGTCAGTAAACACAACCAGAATTAATACATTAATATTAATACATAATTAATACATCGCACATGCTCAGTACAGCTCCAGTTTTGAGACATGAAGGGACCTGCATCTACAGGCCACAGTATCACAAATCCTCTCAGAAAAACCCAGTGAGAGTCTCCTGGTTTCTCATCATATCCAGGAGACTGAAATCAGGCACAGACACTCACAAAACCAGGATACTCAAAAAAACCCGATCATAACCGGGACATGAGCGCACGTAAACTCACTCACTGATGTTTGTGTTCAGGGGAAACTCAGCGGTTTGTGCGGAAACTTCGACCTGAAAACTGTGAACGAGATGAGAACTCCAGAGAACATCGAGTCCCCGACGCCCCAGGAGTTTGGCAACAGCTGGACGGCCACCGAGGTGTGTCAGATGCCCTCCCTCCCTCCTCCTGTGTCCCTGTGTGTCAGATGCCCCCCCTCCCTCCTCCTGTGTCCCTGTGTGTCAGATGCCCCCCCTCCCTCCTCCTGTGTCCCTGTGTGTCAGATGCCCTCCCTCCCTCCTCCTGTGTCCTTGCAGTGTTTAACTTTATGTAAAATGTCTCATGTTCCTCTGCAGATTTCACTGAGTCTGTCTGTTTTCCCTCCAGTGCCTGAGCAGTCCCGACGTGAGGCCTCCCTGCTCCGTGTTTCCTCTCAGAGAACCTTTTGCAAAGCGACAGTGCTCCGTCCTCCTCAGCGAAGTGTTCCAGAGCTGCCACCCGGTGGTGAGGACCCGGCACCAGCTCCAGTTTAACGCACGCAACACTTAACACTTTATTCACTTTGAGTTTAGCTGAACTCCAAGGTTAAGTCACTCAGGTTAGGAAGTTTTAGGAAGTTATGAAAGTTAAGTTATGTTTTTTTTCCCTCTAAATGGCAAGGCAAGTTTATTTGTACAGCACAGTCTGTACACAAAGTAATTCAAAGTGCTTTACAGAATCAGAAATACATTAAAATCACAATAAAAACAAATCAGAACATAAATAATCATCATAAAATTAAAAAGAGAGATTTAAACAGAGTCAAAGTAGAGGCCTGTCTCACATCTTCAGGAAGACGGTTCCAGGTTTTAACTCTACAAGCTGATTCAAACTGTTCTTCCCTAAATTAAAATAGGGAAAAGTTGAGTTGGTTACACTGACGATGATATTTGCAACAACTCTGATTTCGATTGTGTTGTGTTCAGAGTTCCCACAGTCATGGAAATCCTGGAAAAGTCATGGAAATGTCATTTTCTAGGCCTGGAAAAGTCAGGGGAATTTTGTAAATCAAATGAAAGTTTTGGAAAAGTCATGGAATTTTAGAATCTCTTTCACGCAACTCCGTCGTTCTGTAAAATTCTCATGAGACTTTTCTGATTATTTTCAAACATCTGCACCTTTTGTTTAAAAGAGACGACGATAAATGCACGGACAGGATTTAGAACGTTCAAAAACTATAATCCCAAACCATAAAGTGAGTGGAAAGAGTAAACATTTTATATTTAAACCTAAAAGTCTGATCAGTTCTTCACATGTAGGAGCCGTAAAGTCATGGAAAATTCACTTTAGCTCAGGAAAAGGTCATGGAAAAGTTTTGAAAATGTTGTTAGTGAAAAAGAGTGGGAACTCTGTGTGTTATATTCTCCAGTCCAAGAGGAAATCACTGACACTGCTCTGACTTTACAGTGTTTATAGGCAAGTTTCAGCTGACGTCATTGTTATTAAAAGCCGCGTTGCTGCTGGGAAATAATTTGGTCGGAGGCAAGAAACACGGTAGCGTCAAACACAGTGCGTAACCTCGCGTATTTATCCCCGATAATGGTAAATTCCTGCTGCATTATCGGACGCACAAATAGAAGCACGGAAGAAGGAAAATGTCTTTTTCGTATTCTGAGTGAAAAGAACCACTAACGGTGAATTAAACGACTTTCAAACATCCGCAGAGCAAACGTAGAAGATCCTAACAAACCGTGGACTCAACAAGTTCAACAACACATCGAGACTCTTGGAGGTTTTCATCTTTTCTGCTGTGAATGGCCCAGGAGTTTCCACCAAGTCATTGTGGATGTCGCCCAAGTGAATATTTGTCCAGGTAGTTGGAGATTCTGACCAGAAATTTGGTTTGGTCCAGACTCTGTCGGGGTTGAAAAGGGTGATTTGTCGTCCGTCGATGTTTATGACCAATTTCTGGTCAAATGGTCTTGGGTCGTCTGCCGTTAGAGTGGAGAAATAACCGGGATCAATACCCTTTACGTGCTTTCTCGCTCCGTCCGTCATGTTGAATTAGTGTTTCTTGCCGCCGACCAAAATAATTCCCAGCATGCAACGCGCGCTTTTGTCAACAATGAAACTTGCCGGAAAACTTTGAAAACATTTTTAGTTAGAATTCTGAATTAAATGTATTTTGTAACATTCTGTTACATCGTCCAAACTGATTAATATTCTGAATACTTTCATTAAATTGTATAATATTATAGTGAAAAAAAAGGGACAATGGATAAATACAGCGTTATGTTTGCAGTATTGTTACACATTTTAACCGATTAGACCAGAGGTGCTCAATACGTCGATCAGGATCTACCAGTTGATCGCCAAGGTCGTGTGGGTAGATCGCCGTGTCTTGTCTCGGACTCGCGTTTGGACTCGGTCTTGTCTCTCACTCGAGGTCTGACACTCAACAAGTGTGATCATATTTCATTCCGGCCGCTGCTGTTGGTAATAAACTTGTAGCGGGTGCAGGAGCGTGTGGGGCGTCTCAGTGCAGCCTGTGCGCTCATTTGAAACCCGCGGAGACTCTACGGCGCATCACAAACACACACGCTCCCTATGCACGGCTCGTCTGCGACAGCGTGTGCCCTCGTGTACCAGCGTGCATCACAGGGCAGGTTCAACTTCCTAAACATCCTACCTGTCCACCTGCCTCACGTCAGCACGCCGCCCCTCGCCTTTTCACGCTCTCGCTCCTTCCTGCGTACAGCCAACACAAGCCCCTCCCACAGTGCGGCTGATTAGAAGAACAAGACCAAACGTGAAGCAAAAACCAGTCTAAATTTGTGTTCCAGTGTTGGCACAAAGCAGGTCTACAGCATAGAGCGGATCTACAGAACAGACCTACTGCCACATTTGGCTGAAGTTTGTCTAACAAAAGTGACAAATGCATCTGTGTTTGTCACGATGTGCGTTTGGTTTGGTAAACGTGCAGAGGCTGGTAAATATCACTGCAAAACCAGAAAAGAATGAAACTCCAGTTTGGAACTTTAAAAAACAGGTTTAAAAATCTTCCTTCACTTTTTTCACAGTTTTGTGTAAAGTGCCAGAGGAAGTTCTCTTAAAGAAGAGGTTCTCAAACTGTGGGCGAGGGTCCAAAAAAGGGACACAGAGTGTTTCAGTGCAGTTTGTTTGACTTTGTATTAGGTCGATCATTTTGACTTGGTCATTTTGTAAGTAGCTCACATGATGAAAAAGTGTGAACACCTCTGGATTAGACACACGTGTGCACAGCGTTAGAGCAGTTTAAAGTCTGAATTACTTGGGTACCACAAAATGAAAGAAAATATATAACTATTCTTATTGCACATTTTCTGTACATTGATGTTTGTGACGTTGTTTGTTTGTGTGCAGGTGGACGTGACGTGGTTTTACATGAACTGTGTGGCGGACACGTGCTCGTGCAGTCGGGGAGGAGACTGTGAGTGTTTCTGCTCCAGCGTCGCCGCCTACGCCCAACGCTGCTGCCTCCAGGGCGTCTCTGTGGACTGGAGGAGCCCCTCGCTCTGCCGTGAGACACACACACCAGAGACTCTCATCCTCTGCTCCGTCTCATCTGCTCCATCTGACCTTCTGACCTTCTCCTCTGACCCTCTCCTCTACTTCTCTGACCTCCTCCTCTGCTCCTCCGATCCTCTCCACTACATCCTCTGCTCCTTTGACTCTCTCCTCTGACCCTCTAACCTTCTCCTTGGCTCCTCTGACCTTCTCTCTCTGCTCCTCTGCTCCTCTGCTCCTCTGCTCCTCTGACCTTCACCTCTGACTCCTCTGACTTCTCCTCTGCTCCTCTGACTTCCTCCTCTGCTCCTCTGCTCCTCTGCTCCTCTGCTCCCTCTGACCTCTGACCTTCTCCTCTGCTCCTCTGCTCCTCTGCTCCTCTGACCTTCACCTCTGCTCCTCTGACTCTCTCTGCTCCTCTGACTCCCTCTCTGACCTCTCTCTCCTCTGCTCCTCTGCTCCTCTGCTTCCTCTGACCCTCTGACCTTCTCCTCTGCTCCTCTGCTCCTCTCTGACTTCTCCTCTGCTCCTCTGCCCTCTGACTCTCCTCTCTCCTCTGCTCCTCTGACCTTCTCCTCTGCTCCTCTGACCCTCTGACTTCTCTCTCTGCTCCTCTGCTCTCCTCTGCTCCTCTGACTCTCTCTGACCTCTCTGCTCCTCTGACTCTCTCCTCTGCTCTACCTCTCTGACCTCTGCTCCTCTGACCCTCTGCTGACCTTCTCCTCTGCTCCTCTGACCTCTGACCTTCTCCTCTGCTCCTCTGACCCTCTGACCTTCTCCTCTGCTCCTCTGCTCCTCTGACCTTCTCCTCTGCTCCTCTGACCCTCTGACCTTCTCCTCTGCTCCTCTGACCCTCTGACCTCTCCTGACCTCTGACCCTCTCTCTGCTCCTCTGACCCTCTGCTCTGCTCCTTCTGACCGTCTCTTCTGCTCTTCTGCTCCTCTGACCTTCTCCTCTGACCTTCTGACCCCTCTGACCTCTGACCTTCTCCTCTGACCCTCTGACCTTCTCCTCTGACCCTCTGACCTTCTCCTCTGCTCCTCTCCTCTGCTCCATCTCACTCTGGACTTAACTTTTTCTCTTCTTTTCCTTGCAGCCTATGACTGTGAATACTACAACAAAGGTAAACTCGCTTTTTCGTCATTTTAATTTCACAGCAATAACGTTTTCTGTGTCGTCTCGTACAGTTTATAACCACACCTCTTCACCTTTTTCCCTCTTTATCTGTTGTTCAGTCCTGGGTAAAGGTCCGTACAGACTCATCCCTTTCAGAGACCGGACCTCGGTTCTGGCCTCCAGCCTCCCCCCGCTCTCCTTCCCTCAGCACCTGCTCCTGTCTCTCTCTGGGCCCGCTGGTGCCGTGGCCTCCCCTGGTTCTCCTGGTTCTCCTGGTTCTCCCGGTTCTCCTGGTTCTCCGGGCTCCGTGTTCCTGGTCCGGGCCAACAGCAGCGAGAGTCAGGGCTTCCTCTCCAAGTTCATGATGACTCCAGGACTGAGCCGCTCCAGGCCTCACGGTGAGTTCAGCACAACGCATGAAATAGAATCAGAATAGAAGAATAGAATCATAGAATAGAATATAATAAATAAAAACCCATCTCGGTTCACATTTTTTCATTTATATGTTTGCTGTTGTTGTTAGGAATGTAACAAAAACCGAAATATTGTGAAATCGTATCGTCAAAAGTCTCACAATAATATCGAATCACAAGTCTCTTTGCTTAAATTAATAGTTATTTTGATTTTTTTCAGTCTTGTTTGTGATTTTAATGTATTTCTTATTCTGTAAAAGCTCTTTGAATATCTTTGTGTATGAATTGTGTTGTACAAATAACCTCGCTTTGCTTTGCCGTGGTGCAGCTTCAGCTAAAAAACAGTTGCAAGTTATTTAAAACTGTAATGTGTTATTTATTTATGACTTGTTAGTGTCATTTCAGAGTCATTTGTTTCATTTCAATATGACTGTGTTTAAAATGTCAAACATGACACGACTATTACAGCACTTTAACTCTCAACAAAATAACTGTGCCAAGATGAAGGACTTTTGCGCCGCATATAGACTGAACCAGGACTAAACCAAGACTAAACCAGGACTAAACCAAGACTAAACCAGGACTAAACCAGGACTGAACCAAGACTAAAGTAGGACTAAACCAGGACTAAACCAGGACTGAACCAGAGCTGAACCAGGACTAAACCAAGACTAAACCAGGACTAAACCAGGACTAAACCAAGACTAAAGTAGGACTAAACCAGGACTGAACCAGGACTGAACCAGAGCTGAACCAGAGCTGAACCAGGTCTAAACCAACACTAAACTAGGACTAAACCAGGACTAAAGTAGGACTAAAACCAGAGCTGAACCAGGTCTAAACCAAGACTAAACCAGGACTAAACCAGGTCTAAACCAAGACTAAACCAGGACTAAAGTAGGACTAACCAGAGCTGAACCAGGTCTAAACCAAGACTAAACTAGGACTAAACCAGGACTAAAGTAGGACTAAACCAGAGCTGAACCAGGTCTAAACCAAGACTAAACCAGGACTAAACCAGGTCTAAACCAGAGCTGAACCAAGACTAAAACCAGGACTAAACCAGGTCTAAACCAGAGCTGAACCAAGACTAAAATAGGACTAAACCAGGTCTAAACCAAGACTAAACCAGGACTAAACCAGGAACCAGGACTAAACCAGGTCTAAACCAAGACTAAACCAGGACTAAACCAGGTCTAAACCAAGACTAAACCAGGACTAAACCAGGACTAAACCAGGTCTAAACCAAGACTAAACCAGGACTAAACCAGGTCTAAACCAAGACTAAACCAGGACTAAAGTAGGACTAAACCAGGTCTAAACCAAGACTAAAATAGGACTAAACCAGGTCTAAACCAAGACTAAACCAGGACTAAACCAGGTCTAAACCAAGACTAAACCAGGACTAAACCAGGACTAAACCAGGACTAAACCAGGTCTAAACCAAGACTAAAGTAGGACTAAACCAGGTCTAAACCAAGAATAAAGTAGGACTAAACCAGGTCTAAACCAGAACTAAACCAGGTCTAAACCAGGACTGAACTGAGGACTCAACCAGGACTAAACCAGGCCTCAGCCAGGACTGAACCAGGCCTAAAGCAAGACTTAAGTAGGACTAAACCAGGTCTAAACCAGGACTGAACCGAGGACTGAACCAGAGCTGAACCAGAACTGAAACAGGACTGAACCAGATCTAAACCAGGTCTAAACCAGGACCAAACCAGGACTAATCTTGGACTAGGACTTGGAATCTAGTTCTGCCCCCGAGAGAACCCTGAGCCCATGGAGCAGTGTTTCCTCAAAGCTCGATCGGGCGTCGGCTGCTCTTCGCCTCGTGGAGCGTGGAGTTCTGCGTCGGTCCTTTCGCCCGCGGTCACCCGACGGTCTACGTGGAGAACCGTAACGACGACGTTTCACCGCTGCTGACATCGCCGTGGTTTTAGCGAATTTGTATAAAGAAAAACAACAAACCCAATCCAGATTAAAAATGCAAATGTGACGCGTGTTACTCACATTTGTACACAGTAAAATATAAACTTTTTTTCCCTGTAATGTCACAATACGACGTTACAGCAAAAAGTAACTCATTACCAGTGTTGGGACTGGTGACTTTTAATAATATAATTCCCCTACAGATTACAGATTACATACACCAAAATGTAGTTTGTAACGTAATCCATTAAATTATTTAAGGTGAGTAATGTAATCTGAATACTTTGGATTACTTGATTTGTTGTAGAGAAGCAAAGACGAGGAAATCTTCACTTAAGATGTTTTGTCTGATAAAAGAAAATAAAAAGCCCAGACTTTACTCAACCAAATAAAAAAATATTATTGGTAGAAGACAAAGAGACACGTCCACACAGCATGATTTAGTCCTGTTAAATCCTGGTTTAGTCCTGGTTTAGACCTGGTTTAGACCTGGTTTAGACCAGGTTTTAGTCCTGCTTTAGTCCTGGTTTAGTCCTGGTTTAGACCTGGTTTAGTCCTGGTTTAGACCTAGTTTAAACCTGGTTTTAGACCTGGTTTAGACCAGGTTTAGAACTGGTTTGGACCTGGGTTTAGACCTGGTTTTAGATCTGGTTTAGACTTGGTTTAGTGTCCAGCAATAAGTGGAATTACCAAACAAAACAAAAAAAGGGAATAGCCCAAAATGTGAAAACAGGAAAATCCCTCTGTGTAATCCATTTATTTCAACCAAGTAACTGTAATCCAATTACCACTCACTGAAACAGTAACTGTAACTGAATACAGTTACTCATAATTTGTACTCTGATTACATCATGGGGGGCGGCAGTAGCTCAGTTGGTAGAGCATTTGCCCACTGATCTGAAGGTTGGTGGTTCGAATCCAGCTCTCAATATAAACATCACAGGTTGAGCGTCAGATCCACTAACCCACAGGTTTGGCTGGTGTGATTCCAGCTCCCACAGATGAATGCTGTCGTTGTGTCCTTGGGCAAGACACTTAACCCACCTTGCCCACAGTGTCTGCGTACACTGGTGTGTGAATGTGTGTGTGAATGTGTGAGTGGTTCCTTGTTGTAAAGCACTTTGAGTGTCTTGAAGGTGGAAAAGTGCTATAGAAAAATGTGACCATTTACCATTTTACCATAACTCCAGTACATGTAATCTGTTACTCCCCAACACTGCACATTACAGTAGTTAGTTACTTTTATAAAGCGTTACTCCCAACACGTCGTACAAACCTGGACAAACACACATCTGAATGTTTTTGAGCCTGTACGTCCCAGAGCGTCTGTGTCTGTGTCTGTGTCTGTGTCTGTGTCTGTGTCTGTGTCTGTGTCTGTGTCTGTGTCTGTGTCTGTGTCTGTGTCTGTGTCTGTGTCTGTGTCTGTGGTAAAGCTCTGGTCCTTCTCTGCCCTCGTCTGTTGTTCGATGTGGGAACAGAGGGTTTAGGTTTAACTTACACAGAGACTGAAACTGAGCCTCACTGTGAGTTTGGGAAAGATCTCACCTTAAAGGGCCCGTGCCTCACTTTTATTTATGGTAATTCAAGAAAACACCCTTCACTCCCAAAAGTATGATGTGAAAAGATGATGTTTTCAATTAAACTAGACTGAATGATGTTGTTTTGAATATATGTTTAAAAGGCGTTTTTATAGATGAGGAAAAAGCTGCCATGGACCGATTAAGTCCTGGTTTAGTCCTGGTTTAGTCTTGAGTAAGTCCTCACTTTAGTCTGCATTTAATCCTTTTCTTCTCCTGGTTTGATCCAGGCAACTATGGGTTGGTTCCTGGCTCAGTCCTGGTTTAGTTCTCTTTTAGTCCGGGTTTAGTCTTGGTTTAGTACTGACATAGTCCTTGTTTGGTCTTGGTTTCGTCTAGATTTTTTCCTGGTTCAGTACTGATTTAGTCCTAGTTCAGTCCTGGTTCAGCCCTGGTTTGGTCCTGGTTGGGTCCTGGTTCAGTCCCGATTCAGCCCCGGTTTAGTCCCGGTTCAGCCCCGGTTTAGTCCCGGTTCAGCCCCGGTTTAGTCCCAGTTTAGTCCCTATTTAGTCCTGATTCAGTCCAGGTTTAGTCCTGGTTCAGGCCTGGTTCAGTCCTGATTCAGTCCTGGTTCAGTCCTGGTTCAGTCCCGGTTTAGTCCCGGTTCAGTCCTGTTTTAGTCCTGGTTCAGTCCTGGTTCAGTCCCGGTTTAGTCCCGGTTCAGTCCTGTTTTAGTCCTGGTTCAGTCCTAGTTCAGTCCTGGTTCAGTCCCGGTTTAGTCCCGGTTCAGCCCCGGTTTAGTCCCAGTTTAGTCCCTATTTAGTCCTGATTCAGTCCCGGTTTAGTCCTGGTTCAGTCCTGTTTTAGTCCTGTTCAGTCCTGGTTCAGTCCTGGTTCAGTCCTGGTTCAGTCTGGTTTTAGTTCTGGTTTAGTTCTGGTTTAGTCCTTATAACTCCACTAGTTTTTGACATTTCCTTCTCTCTCTTTCTTCCTCAGACACTTCTCGCGTCTCCTTCGAAGCCGCCGACCGTCCGAACTACTTCCTGTTCGCGAGCCCGAGCGGCGAGGTGAAGCTGTCCAAGTGGCGCGACAGTGATGCATTCTGGGAAGGCGCCACGTTCGTGCTGCACAGAGACACGTGGATCCCGGGCTTCGTTTCGCTGGAGTCTCAGTCCAAACCCGGATTTTTCCTCCACGCGACGAGACTCATTCACCTGCTCAAGTACAGACACACGGACAGCTACCGCAAAGCCACGCTCTTCAGGGTCACAGGTCAGAGCGCGGCGCGGCATTGTGGGAAATGTAGTCATCAAATGTTTTATACTTGTAGTTTTTTTTTTTTAGTAGTAGTGACCTAGAAACTTTTTAAATAAATTGTACTGTCACAGTGATCAAACACCATACTTTATACATGTACTACTTGAGAAATATTCTTTGCACCGTCATGTGTCCCCATGGCAACAGTAACTACACCGCCATGACACCGCGCACACTATGTCATTGACTTCAGCAGCATCGGAGAAACATGGGCAGGTTTTGTTGTGTATTTAGTTGTTCTAGACCAGGGGTGTGAAACTCATTTTGGTCCGGGGGCCGTATCCAACCGACTTTGGTCCCAAAGGGGCCGGATCAGAAAACTCATGTCATATAAACCCCAAAAATAACAATAACTTCAAATATTTGTGCAGAGAAACGCAAATCTATTACAGAAATCTTTTTTAATTGATGAACTCTTTCTTATTATAATATTATGAACAACCTGAAACTTTAAGAAAACTTCAATTTCAACACAATATTTTAACATGAACTTGTATGTAAACAGGAATAAGTCCATTTTTGTTGTAAAATCCTGCACTCAGCTCCACTTTTCTCATGTTGGACATTTTTCTGATGAGGGTGTCACGGTCAACAGTCAAAACGATCGTCCTTTAAGAGCGTTTGGAAAGAGACAAGTCTTCATTTGTGCTGCTCTGGTGGGAGGGGCCACGTACAGAGACGCTGGAGACGCTGCTGTGATAAACACCACAGAAAATTAACAAGATTTTAATAGAAAATATAATTTAAATATTTTAGTAGAAAATCAGCCGAGGGCCACATTAAAGGTCTTGGAGGGCCGGATCTGGCCCCCGGGCCGTATGTTTGACACCTGTGCTTCTAGACGCTCTGAAAGGGATAAAACGATTTGTTTCTTCACTGTTCCTCTGGACATGACTCATCAGGATCAAACAAGGGAATTATCAAAAAAAAGACAGGAATTATGTCTAGAGAACATAAACCGCGAAGAGATTTCCAATGGTGCCATCAAGACACACTCACGTCACTTTCAACAAGGTATTTGTTATTTAAATTGTTTCATAGTTTATTTAATGAGAGAAACACATTTACTGAACTAAAATGTAAAAAGAAAACATTTGCAGTGTGAGTGGCAGTAGAAACTGTATCTTCCAGCACATATAAACATGTCACTCGTCGTAGGACCCAGGTTTTCTTTATTGTCTTGTTTATCCACAACTATGTCTTCTAGAATTAATCTCTTTTTGTGAGTGGATCTTTGTAACGTTCACGAGCATCTTTTCATGGTCGATTCTTTGGAGGTTCGGCTCACAGACTCTTCGACTCGTGCGTCATGTTGATCACAGGAGCCCAGTGTGGGTTCGTTGAATCGTAAACTAGTGCGGGTTTTCCTGGATAAATTAATTAAATTTTTGTTCAGTAAATGTGCTTCTTTCATTAAATAAACTATGAAACAATTTAAATAGAAAATACCTTGATGAAAGTGACGTGAGTGTGTCTTGATGATGACATTGGAAATCTCTTCGTGGTTTATGTTTCTAGTCATAATTCCCGTCTTTTTTTGATAATTCCCTTGTTTGAGCTCCATGATGAGTCAATTTCCAGAGGAACAGTGAAGAAACGAATCATTTTATCCCTTTAAGAGCGTCTAGAACAACCAAATACACAACAAAACCTGCCCATGTTTCTCCGATGCTGCTGAAGTCAATGACATAGTGTGTGTCCGGTGTCATGGCGGCGTAGGTACAGTTGCCATGGGGACACGTGACGGTGCAAAGCCTCTATTGCAGTAACAGTACTCTTACTTGAGTAAAAGTTGTGCTTCCTCTTCCCACTGTGAGTGAGTCTAAAGTGACAAAACCTTTATGCGACAATCTGAAATGATTTGAACATTTGTTTTTCTTCAGATCGGATTTAGTTTGTCCAATCTTTGTGAAGATGAATTCTTGTGAATCTTGGCCAAAATTTTAGATATAAACATTAAAATCTATCAGAAAATGATCTGTCCATGCCACAAGATCATTTTACTTGACAGGTTATTTTAAAATAAATTAACTCTAGACTAGAATTAAGCAGTCTCAGGACCAGTAAGTCATAAGTCATAAATCTGAAAACAAGATGAATAACCTGATATAAGTTTTAAAATCTTGGCCAGATCAGAGAAATTTGTAGTCTTGTATGTAACAAGTTCTTGCTTATTACTAGGTAATAAAAGTGTAACAAATGTGTAATAGATGTAATTGTAATAACCGTGTAATAACTGTGTTATGATTACTATGTGTAATTAGCGGAGTTGAATGATCAGAAGATCTTCGATTGTACAGTTAAGTAGTTGAGGAAGCTGGAGGAGGTGGGTGATAGAGGACAGGCCGTTAGTCCCTACCAGACCGAAGTTCTTTCAAAAGGACAGTTCCTAGCTCGCCATCAAATTAAACCCAGGTTTGGGCACCTGGCCAGTTCAGTATTGTTTTCAATGTATTGAAATGCCCAGCACACATGACAATGTCACACAACAGGTCTGGTTCTTCAAAGCTCTGTCCCCTGCTCCTCCCACACAACTGAGGAGAGAGAAGTCAGGGACCTTATATACTCTGACTGATGAAGTGTGATTGGATAATTGGTGAAATGGGCGGGGTGATGGGTGGTGACAAATCATGTGGAGTGGGGGAAAACCTGGGTTGGATCTGGATAACGGGATTGAATTTTACCCTGGTTACAAGTGGTTTAGGCCGATCAGCGTCAGCACCAAGTAGTATTGAGGTTTGGGCGGCGCCAAAGGTGTAAACACCCAGTGAACCAAAACAAACGTGTCGACGCAGACACATGTGCACTGGTTTCTTTGATCAGAAATACAGAGAATTTAGGTTGTGAAAATAGTGCAGAGGGAAGAAATGGGAAGATGTCTCACCTGGAAAAGTAGATTTTTTGGTTTGTTCTGCTGTAGTGACACGTCATATATCCATCTGTTATTTTTAACGTGTTGTATTTGATTTTGTCCAGGCCCCAGCGCGGACGCCCCAGTGGGTCCTCAGTGTCAGTGGAGATACGACTCGTGCTCTGTGCCCTGTTTCAAAACCTGCAGCGACCCCAGAGCCGACTCCTGCACCTCCATTCCACAGTAAGACGCTGAAAATACCACAAAGTACAAAAATACAAAATAGTAAAGTATTAAGCTTACGTTACATATTAGGCACAGACTGGCAGCCTCATCTCTGCCACTTTGCCCCAGGGCAGCTGTGGCCACTACAGTGGTTTACTCTGGGTGTTGGCAGGTCATTTTGTAGCTGCCCATTTGTCCCAGTGGCTCCTTAAACCATGTCCAATCACACTGACAACTGAAAAGTGAAATTAAAACAATGATAGCTTTTAGTGAAGTAATGTTTTACTGAAATAATGCAGAAGAAAAATATGTCTTGATATAAAATGGGCAACAAATAGAAGTAAAATGTACCAGCGTCCTTTAATGTATACTGTGCTGTTTTTGTTCGTACAGTTTAATGAATGAACCTAAACAGTGATGGACTCGGACCAAAAAACAGCCCTGAATTTTTCCCTCACAAATACAGGAAACCATGGGGGACAATAAATGAAGAAAACACATAAAGATTCACTAATTCTGATTGTTTATTAATAAAAACACCAAAATCACTTAATTTCAAAGTGACTTCACGTTTTTGTCTTTAACATTTTCCCATCCTCCTTTCTCCTTAAGTTTCCGGTAACACTTTATAATAACTTATTTAGCCTTAATAAAGCATGAACAAAGACTTAATTAATAATGAACAAAGACTTAATTAATAATTAACAAATACTTAATTAATAATGATTCACGCTTAGTAACTACTTAATTACTACTTTAATTAGCACTTGCACTTAATTTGCCTGTGCTGTAAATAGTTACTCATAATTATTTCATACTTAATTACTCATGAACTAACCATTTGAGCATTTATTAATCATTAGTAAACTATGAGAGAATGATTTACTAATAATGCAATGCAATGATAATTCAAGCAGCTGTTATCTGTTAGTTAAGTGTTTTTCAGAGCTTTTCTAAAGTGAAGACAAATGATCCTTTATTAAGCATTTACTAAGCGTGAATCATTATTAATCAAGTCTTTGTTCATTATTAATTAAGTCTTTGTTCATGCTTTATTAAGGCTAAATTATGTGTAGTTATTATAAAGCGTTACCATGTTTTCTGTTCGACGTTTATGACCAACGAGTGACCTGCTCTTCTTTGTTACCTTTTAAGCCATGCAATTTATGCTTGACAAATGGGCAGTTATGGTTTTAGCGCCCTCTGCTGTTAGTGCGGCTGATGGACAATAGACCAGACGATTGTTCAGATTCCCAGTCCGCCCCTGATCCAACCCGTTTGTGTTTCAGAGTGGAGTCCTGTCTGCCTGTGTGTCCCTCTCACATGGTGCTGGACGAGGTCACTCACCGCTGCGTCCACCTCCAGGACTGTGAGTAACTGCAGTTTAAAGCTGCACTGTGTAACATTTACTGCTGGAGGGTCTGCTGGTCTCTATGAAGATGGAGGGTGATTTCCCCAAAATGTTCCCTAGTCAGGCATTAAACCAGGTCAAGTTAAAGATTGGGTTTGTAGAGATGTGACACAGTAAGAATCTGTAATTTAGTAAATGCTGGATAGAAAGAGTTAATGCCATGCTGTAGGGGTTTGCAAAAATATCGGAATATCGATATATCGTATCGTTTAATGTGATGATACAGTATCGATATCGTGGGCTACTGTATCGATATATCACCAAGAGTATTTTTACGTGTGTTTTACTAAATTATTTTGTTACAGTGCTACAGTTTTGTGGCTTGTGGAGTGAAAGGAAACTCATTTATGTGACACATTTGACATTTTCACTGTTTTGATGTTTAAAATGTTTGTGTTTCATATGAACTTTGCACAAGAAGTGGTTTAACAAACACTTTTAGTATCACAGCCATGATTTTGCCTTTATTTTTTATTGAACTGTATCGAATCGATTTGAAATATATCGTATCGAATCGAAAGTGCACTGTATCGAGATATGTATCGTATCGGCAACTTCTTAATGATACCCAGCCCTACCATACTGTGGGATATTCTACGGACTCAATAATATCTCCATGGTTATAAGCAGCTGTAGGAAACCCTGCCATAAAACAGACATGTCAAACTCAGGCTCAGGGGCCAAATTTGGCCCACGATATAATTATATTTGGCCCGTGAGATCATATCAAATCTGTATTAGAGCTGCTGCCGGCTGCAGATCGACTATAGAAACATTATTTATTTAAAATTTAGTTATTATTTTATATTCTGTTTGTTCTGGATTAAATGTTTAAGCAAAACTATTATTAAACATTTATTTTAATAAGAAAGGTTTAACATTACATATCTTGAAAGAAGAGAAAACACGCAGATGTTGAAATTTTTCAATAAATATTTAGTTTGACCCACGACTTATGCACAGTTTTTAATTTTGGCTTCTGTGAATTTGAGTTTGACATTGATCATCCTGATTTAAAATAATGTTCAAACAAATTTGTCCATGAAAAATATTGTTGTCATAGAGATTACCAAAATTTCAAACTCAGTTCCAATATTAAGGAATAGACTCGATACTCAATACCGATTCTGATACCGATTCCACAAAACAATCATAATAAAATAAAAAATAAAAAAACACTCTTTCTTTAGACAATATACTGTGATTTTTACTTTCTTTTCTATTCCCATGTGGTCTTATATCTGTGTAATCCCTCAGTGGTCCAGGGAGTGATCTAGGTCTAAACCAGGACTAAACCAGGACTAAACTATACAGTTCACCATTTTTGAAACCTTTATTCAATGTTTTTTGTTTTTTTTCCCCTCAGGTATTAACCCTCCAGTTGGCTCCGACACCTCTTTTCTCACTTTCCCTTCTCTAAACACCACACTTTCCGGTGTATCGCCCCCCGAAGTCCAACCTGAGCACTACACCTCCAGAGTGACTGACTCTCCGTCGAGCAGAACCACGACCGGCGCTCCGTACGCCATCACCGCCTTGTTTTGGTTCACAGACATCATGTCCACCACGGCTCTCACCAAACCGGAGCCGACGAAATCTGCAGAAATCACCACAAAAACCACCACAATCACCACCAAACCCGCTGATTTAGTTACAGAACCGACTAAAATAACTACGACGACGACCGAAATTGAAACTGGACCACCGAAAATCACAGAAAGTCCGACTACCGCTAAGCAACATCACGAAACCAAGTCGACCAGCAAGCCGTCCAAGGTTACCGCGAAACCATCGAAAACGACGACGAAATCGAGCGATACGAGCACAAAACCGACAAAACCCACGGCAAAACCGACGAAATCAACCACCAAATCGACCACGACTTCGACCGCGTCCCGCATAGAACCTCTCGAACCCACAAAATCTGCCATGGGGGCGACGGCGACCACGCGAGAAGCGGCGAAAGTGACGACGAAAGCGGTGGAGACGAGCATGCAGCCGAGCGCGACCACGAAGGACGCGAGCGGAATCAGCACGAAGCAAGTGGAACGAACGACCAAAGCTTCGCAAATAATAACGACGAAACCAATTACTACTGCAGCTACTACTACTGCTGCTACTACTACTACTACTACTACTACTACTACTACTACGGGTACTACAACTAAAATGAGCGATGATATTGTGAAACCAGACAAAACGACAACAATAAAACCGAGCGAAGTTACCACTAAAACGCAACCAAGCACATTCAGATCTACACCTAGCGCTACTTTCACTACACCAGCAGCTACTACTACAACTTCTACTACTACTACTACTACTACTGAGGCAGAAAAACCAAGTACTACTGCGAAAACTACTACAAAACAACTCGAAATTATTAAGACGTCAACAACAACTTCGCCATCGCCCGTTCATCCAACAACGGAAACCACTTCTGCTACTTCAACTCTTCCTACTACTACTACTGCTACTGCTACTACGGGTACTGCAAAGACTACTTCAATGACTACTCCACCAAGAACTGGCCATATTGTTAGTACTACTTCGACTACTACTACTACTACTACTGCAGCTCCTGTTGAAATCGAGAAACTGGCAACTACGAGCAAAACGACGAAGCAACCGTTGATTCCTGACGTGGCAACAACGAAGTATGCTGCTACTACTGCTACTACTACTGCTTCTGCTGGTACTACTACTACTACTACTACTACTACTACTACTACTACTGCAAGCCCAATTGAAGTTGTAACTACTAAACGAACCACTTCTGAGGCGCCTTCAGACTGGAAAACTACTACTAAAGTCTCAGCGATTTATCCTCCAACAAAAGAAATCAGGCCTCTGTCTCAAGTTATAGATAATACTACTACTACTTCTACTACTACTGCTTCTACTTCTACTACTACTGCAAAAACATCTCGGTCCACCACTGCACCAAAAACGTATAAAGTGACGGCAAAATCTGAAGCACCAGAAGAGGCCAAAACTACAAGAGTGCAAGTCCCAGCGCATACAGTGAGGCCAGAAATACGAACAACTACTACACCAGGAGTAGAAAGTACTTCAAAAATGTCTACTTTGTCGGTAACTACTACGTCTGCTACTGCTACTACTACTACTACTACTACTGCTGCTACTACTACTAGTACTACTACACGGACATCAGATCCATGGCACTCACCTCACGGTACAACAACTGTACAAGTTTCACCAGCGACGAAAGCTACTACTACTACTGCTACTACTACTACTACTACTACTACTACTACTATTGGTACTTCAGTCAAACCCTCATCTACTACAGTAAAAGTACCTAGTCTTCCCATAACTACAGAGCCAGAATCTACTCTCAAAACGACACACATAAAAGAAACTACTCTCCCTCCAAAGATCGAAACGTCCGTGAAGCCTCCGATAGAGAGAACGGAGACGGGCCTGACCACTTCTGCAGAGAGGGCGCCCCCTGCTGTGGGAACGAGCGCAGTGCCGCCGGTGACACAAAGACCCACAGCGACAACAACAACAACAACAACAGCAACGACAGCGGCAGCTCGTCCGGACACAGGCAGAGTGGAGGTGAGCCTTTAGAACTGTGGTAATGGGCATTTGTGAATTATTTTTATGATTTCGTAAGTCACCAAACGATCGATGAGGGTTAGTCGACTTGGGGAAACTCATGGACATTATTATTATATTTTTGAGCAAAATATTGTTTTGTATCTAACTGGTTTGGTATGGTGTGCTTTTTATTTGTACAAGAACAGTGCACAACAAAACCAAGACAGAAGTCATAAGAAAGAAACTGGTGCCCGGTTAATTTAGAGTTAACATCATCTGAAGGAAAAAACAGGAAATAAGTCACAAAATCAGGTGTTTTCAAAGGACAGATAGAAAAATGAGAAAAACTAAGACTTAGAAATATATATTTTCTATGCTCATGAGTTACCCTCTAATGATCCTTTTCTTTTTTTTAAATCAAGTCACTGGAAGTAAATTACTGTAAATATTGCTTCCTTAAATACCCAGTGCCGTTTGTGCAAAAATATTAAAATATCAATATATCAGATCGTGGGCTGCTGTGACGATATGTCATATTTTTAGGTGTATTTTACAAAATTATTTTGTGTAAGTGCTACAATTGTGTTGACATTTTTACAGTTTTGATGACATGGTAGCTGCAGGGTCTTAAAAGCCTTAAATTAGTCTTAAATTTCATGTTCCTAAATTAAGGCCTTAAAAAATCTTAAATGATGTTGAAGTCTTATTTTTTTCCACAAAGGTCTTAATTTTCATTAGCCTGTTTTTTTTGTAAACTCAATCGGGCTGCAGTGCAATGTTAAATTGGAGGGAGGGGGGAAAAAACAACAACGTGAAATCATGTAACTTGAATGAACGTCTAATTTTGGAGTATATACAAACAATATTTTGGTTTCTGGCCAGGGCGGTAGAGCGGAGTAAGACACTGGATGGATCATGGGGAAGTGTAGGTTTAGTACTGGTAGTTGTTTGGTCATTATTAGAATTGGATCTGGTGTTTTTCGCCCGCATAATGGGTGCAATGTTGGTCTTAATTTTCATTTCAGTGGTTTTAAAAAGGTCTTTAACTCTTTCCCCCCTGGACGCCGACTAGGAACAACCCATACATATGTTACTGGGGCTACACCCATAGAGCATAATTGCATAAAAGAAAACAGACTTCCACGAGTGATTTCAGGGCAATTTTGGTTCATAAGCAAGTATAAAGCCCGGATAGTTTGTTCGGATATCGCAGGACTCCATACAGACGCATCAGTGGCATTCTCATCTTCTTAAGTTTCACTCTGTGTAAGTCCGTCACTGTCGCTGTTTTCCACTTTATAATCACCCTCATCATCACTTTGAAATCTATAAAAGTCACTTTCTCTAAACTTATCCATAAAATACGTCCGCTCCTCATTATTTCTAAAACTGTGCGCCGCAGCGCGATCTTTCCATTACACGTGTTTCGTGTTGTGTTTTTTCCGGAAGCTACCATCGTCACTACTTCGATTAACTTCGGAAAAAATCGGCGAAAACATATCCTTGAATCCTATTGGTCAGTCTAGTGTGGGTTGTAGTGGCCCCGACCGATCACAGTCTCTGTTTAAATGTGAAAAATTGAGCCGTTTCTAAAGGTCATCAAATCACGTCTATAGTGAAACAGGGGGGGTCGTCAAATGTCGTCTTCATGGGGGAAAGAGTTAAAAGTCTTAAATTTGGAGTAGTCAAACTTGGGGATACCGTGGATGAGTAAAATGGCTGTTTTTCATATTAACTTAGTAGACTTTTGCTATCACAGCCATGATTTAGCCTTTGTTTTTGACTTAAACGTATCGTATTGAATTGAAAGTGCACTGTATTGAAAAATGTATCGTATCGTGGTCTGTGTATTGAGGTATTGTATCGTATCGGCAAATTCTTAAAGGTTGTATAGAGGATTTTTTAAAGGGAAAAGAAATACAGCAACAGTTCTTTTTTCAAATGTTGTGCATGCGTGACACCACCTCCCTCCTCCACAGCTTCCTCGGTAGAAACATCTCCTCCTCCCACCTCTTTACTCTAGAAATCACGTTTGTTTACATCCAGTGCGTGTTCAGAATCACTACTGAAGTGACCTGTCTAGAAATTATTTAGCGACCGACACGTCAGTTTTTAGACCCTTCATCTGCTTCGTTCACGCAATCACTGGAAGGAATCTCCAAGAATCATGTGTTTGGCTTTACTCCTTTTCTCCTTCTTCTCTTCTTCTTTCAGCGACCTCAAAAACGGACTTTCTTTCGCGGCGAACTGGTCGTGGATTCTTGTCCGACATCGCGACAAACTTTGTGCGAACTGCGAGGAAGCGACAGTTTTAAAAAGCCTCTAAGAACCGCTGCATAAATCCCAGCGCGCCGACGAGTCAGTTACACTAGAAACATAGGGAGTTTGATTGACAACCTAACAGCCAATAGAAAATGAGGGAGCCTTGTTTTCTTTTGGCTGATGTTTATCTGCCCTCACTATGGCCACAGATGACAAATTTTCATTATTTTTTCTTTAATCAACATAATTACAAGGCTGCTGCATCTCTGTGAGGGTATTTTAAACTTTCCTTGACAATTTGAAAGTAAAAAAAAAATCCTCCATACAACCTTTAATGATGCCCAGCCCTGTTTTCTATGGTGCTCAGTGGCAAGTTGAGGTGTTTTGGTTTTAATATCTTGTTCTTTTTAATCCCAGTTTGTTTTGTTTTTTTAATCTTCAGATTCCACAAACTACCACCCGAACCACCACCACCTCCACATCTCCTCCTCTTCCTCCTCCTCTTCCTCCTCTCCACCCGTCCTCCGCGGCTCCCGTCACCTCCTCTTCCACCTCCTCCTCCACCACCTCCTCCACCTCCTCCTCCGCTCCAGAGAAAGTCCCTACAGCGAAACCTACGTCCGCTCCAACCGCCAAACTCCCCACGACCACCACGAAAACCACGCTCAGAGCTCCAGTCACCACCAGAGTCACCGGTACAGAAAGTATCCGACCCACTACTGCAAAAATTACTACTACTACTACTGCTACTACTACTACTAGACCTATAGGACCAGTTATTACTACTACAACTACAACTACTACTACTTCTAAAGAGGATCTGACTGTAGCGACTAAATCTACAAGTCGACCTGTAGCGCCCACATCTGGACAAAAACTTGAAACTACGTCCTACGCCACAACTACGACGTCTACGGTTAAATCTGATGACAAAACAACGACCAAAAAGGCGGAAATCGCGAAAACGCCTACGCCTTCGTTCAAACCGCCGACCGAGGCGACGGAGGCGTGGAGCGTCCGTGCGTCGACTGCTGCCTCGACCGTTTCCGTGACGACGGAGACCAGTAAAGTGACGACGAAAGAGAGGGGAGAAGACGAAGAGGAAGCGCCGACGACCACGGCGAAAACCACGCCCAAAGCCACGCCCTCCACCGTTTTAGACACGACGAAATACACCGAGACGACGGCGGCAGTGAGTTTACAAACGGCCCGCGCGTGTACGGTGAGTGGAGAGCGGCTTTTTATTGTTTTACCCGATTAATGTTGTTGTTTTTTAGTTTTCTACAATGTTATAACAAAAACAGTTCTTCTCTCAAACTGAACACTCTGCTCCACCTTGTGATGTCATGTAGTGATAAAGGAAGTGCTCTATTGCCTTTTTAAACTCCACACACCTTCACTAAAATTATTTGGATATTTTCAGCCCTGGAATTGCCAATTAGAGGTCTGCACCGGACAGAATTTTCAGTCCTGCTCCCGCCCGCGTTCATCTTGACAACATCAATCAACAACAATAACAGCCAGAGACACAAAGTTATTCAAAAGAAATATTTAAATCAATAACATAACTTTGTGCCTCTTCAGATGGGGGAAGCTAAACAAAGACATAGAAAATATCTAAAAATATATATGTATACGTTTGCTCCGTATATCGTTTTTCTTGTTGTTAATTAAACGTTTTTACACTCACCGGAATAAACCCTGGGTTAGTCTGTATGAAATCAGCTGTTTTCAAGGAATCTCTCCAATGAGTCATCTCAGATTTGGCTGAAAATAATTCTAAAAATTTCTAAAATTACCAAATGAAAGAATCTCAAATTTTAGCTCAATCCCGTGAGTTTTTCCTGAGTTATGGCTCGTTGAAATTTTGAGGTCACGCTCACTTTTTTGGAAGCCTTAATTTATAATCATGTTTGAGAGACCATGACTTCATGAAAAATAGAACTAGGAAGCTGAAAGTTTTTATTAGATTCTTGGTCATAGATTCTGAATCTGTTGTCAAATATTGTGTATCTTCATTAAGGGGGGCGCTGTGAGCCTCCAAAATCTCACATTTGGTTGCTGCTCAATTTTTTTTTTTTTTTTTTTTGAGGTCCAAGATCTATTTACTCCAAGCAGATATTTACAAACTAACTGTTAATCCTGAATATTTGAGAGAATGACCATTTCCGACAACAATCTCACACTTTTCTGATCTTACATGTGGACGGTGTAGAGTCTCAAATATGGACACAGACCAAATGTGACCTTTTTGGCTCCTTCTTTGGAGCCTCAGTTCCTCATGTGGCACATTTAGATGTTGATAAAATTTTTACCAGAGAAACTTTGGTAAATTCTGATTAGTTTAAAGTAATAAAAACATTTACTATTAACTTCCTTCATTTTATCTTCCCAGCTCTATTTTTATGAAGTCATGGTCTCTCAAACATGATTATAAATTAAGGCTTCAGAAAAAGTGCACACGACCCCAAAATTTCAACGGGCCATAACTCAGGAACGACTCCAGGGATTGAGCTAAAATTTGAGATTCTTCCATTTGGTGATTTTAGAAATTTTATTTTATTTTTTCAGCCAAATCTGAGATGGTTCATAGGGGAGGGCGGCTGATGTCATATGGACTGACCCCCCTTCAAAATAAAAGCACTAAACGTAATTGCGCAAGTGAATGGTTAACAACAGAAAACAGAGAGCAATATAAAAATAATAATAATTAAAATGTCACAAGAAGTTTTAACGAAGACAAATTATACTATAGGTTGTTTACAAACAGCTCTGGCGTTCACTGTGTGTTTATTTCATGTCAGCTGGTGGTATTTCTTGTCCGTTGAAGTCCGTTTGTTCTATTTTAATTCCTCTCTGACGTTTTCCTCGTTCTCGTCCGTCTCCCGCAGCCTCCGTACGCAGAGATCGTCGACGAATGCACCAAGTTCATCTGCGTGAACCATCAGCTCATCCTGTTTAACAAATCCCAGAGCTGCTCGTTCACCTCCGAGCCCCCGAACTGCGGCCTGCTGGGATTCGCCGTCCTGGTGAACGGAGACAAGTGCTGCCCCCAGTGGGAGTGTCCATGTACGACACACACTTTTACTCTGCTCCTCTGACCCTCTGACCCTCTGACCCTCTGACCCTCTGCTCCTCTGACTCTCCTCTGACCCTCTGACCCTCTGCTCCTCTGACCCTCTGCTCCTCTGACCCTCTGCTCCTCTCTGACCTCTGCCCTCTGACCCTCTGCCCTCTGACTCCTCTGCTCCTCTGCTCCCTCTCTCTGACCTCTGACCCTCTGCTCCTCTGACCCTCTGACCCTCTGACCTCTGCTCCTCTGACCCTCTGCTCCTCTGACCCTCTGCTCCTCTGACCCTCTGACCCTCTGCTCCTCTGACCCTCTGCTCTCTGACCCTCTGACCCTCTGCTCCTCTGACCCTCTGACCCTCTGACCCTCTGACCCTCTGCTCCTCTGACCCCTCTGCTCCTCTGACCCTCTGCTCCTCTGACCCTCTGACCCTCTGCTCCTCTGACCCTCTGACCCTGCTCCTCTCCTCTGCTCCTCTGACCCTCTGACCCTCTGCTCCTCTGACCCTCTGACCCTCTGCTCCTCTGACCCTCTGCTCCTCTGCTCCTCTGACCCTCTGCTCCTCTGACCCTCTGCTCCTCTGACCCTCTGCCCTCTGCTCTGACCCTCTGACTCCTCTGACCCTCTGCTCCTCTGACCCTCTGACTCCTCTGACCCTCTGACCCTCTGACTCCTCTGACCCTCTGCTCTGACCCTCTGACCCTCTGACCCTCTGCTCTCTGACCCTCTGCTCTGACCCTCTCTGACCCTCTGCTCTCTGACCCTCTGCTCCTCTGACCCTCTGACCCTCTGCTCCTCTGACCCTCTGACCCTCTGCTGACTCCTCTGACCCTCTGCCCTCTGCTCCTCTGCTCCTCTGACCCTCTGACCCTCTGCTCTGACCCTCTGACCCTCTGCTCCTCTGACCCTCTGACCCTCTGACCCTCTGCCCTCTGACTCTCTGCTCCCTCTGACCCTCTGACCCTCTGACCCTCTGACCCTCTGCTCCTCTGACCCTCTGCTCCTCTGACCCTCTGCTCCTCTGACCCTCTGCTCCTCTGACCCTCTGACCCTCTGACCCTCTCTGACCCTCTGCTCCTCTGACCCTCTGCTCCTCTGACCCTCTGCTCCTCTGACCCTCTGACCCTCTGCCCTCTGCTCTGACCCTCTGACCCTCTGCTCCTCTGACCCTCTGCTCCTCTGACCCTCTGCTCCTCTGCTCCTCTGACCCTCTGCTCCTCTGACCCTCTGCTCCTCCCTCTGACCCTCTGCTCCTCTGACCCTCTCCTCTGACCCTCTGCTCCTCTGCCCTCCTCTGACCCTCTGACCCTCTGCTCCTCTGCTCCTCTGCTCCTCTGACCCTCTGCTCCTCTGACCCTCTGACCCTCTGCTCCTCTGACCCTCTGCTCCTCTGACCCTCTGACCCTCTGCTCCTCTGCTCTGACCCTCTGCTCCTCTGACCCTCCTCTGACCTCCTCTGACCCTCTGCTCCCTCTGACCCTCTGCTCTCTGACCCTCTGACCTCTGACCCTCTGACCCTCTGCTCCTCTCTGCTCCTCTGACCCTCTGCTCCTCTGACCCTCTGCTCCTCTGACTCCTCTGACCCTCTGACCCTCTGACCCTCTGCTCCTCTGACCCTCTGACCCTCTGCTCCTCTGCTCCTCTGACCCTCTGCTCCTCTGACCCTCTGACCCTCTGCTCCTCTGCCCCTCTGACCCTCTGACCCTCTGCTCCTCTGACCCTCTGCTCCTCTGACCCTCTGCTCCTCTGACCCTCTGCTCCTCTGACCCTCTGACCTCTGCTGACCCTCTGCTCCTCTGACCCTCTGCTCTGACCCTCTGACCCTCTGCTCCTCTGACCCTCTGACCCTCTGCTCCTCTGACCCTCTGCTCCTCTGACCCTCTGCTCCTCTCTCTGCTCCTCTGACTCCTCTGACTCCTCTCTGACCCTCTGCTCCTCTGACCCTCTGACCCTCTGCTCCTCTGACCCTCTGACTCTGCTCCTCTGACCCTCTGACCCTTTCCTCTGCATCTTCTGCTCCTCTGTTTGTTATTGGACCTAATTTAACCTAATTATATTGTATTAAATAAAATAATTCATTAAATACAGGATCATACATTTAAACATATATGTTGAAATCATCTCTAAACACCAACCCACCGCTCTGCTGATCTAAAATGAATGAAAAAAGAAATGTTTTAACCAGACATGTCAAACTCAGGCCTGGGAGCAAAATTTGGGCCACGATATAATTATATTTGGGCCGCGAGATAATATCAAATATGTACTAGAGCTGCTCGCCGGCTACAGATCGACTATAGAGACATTATTTATTTAAAATGTTGTTATTATTTCATATTCTTCTTGTTCTGGATTCAATGTTTAAGCAAAACTTTTATTAAACATTTATTTTAATAAGAAAAGGTTTAACATTACATATGTTGAAAGAAGAGAAAACACGCCTTGGCCTCTGTGAGTTTGAGTTTGACTCTCCTGGTTTAAAGTAACTCGATGTTAATGTGTCTGGAAAAGTGAGCTTCTTTCTGTTCCATTTAATTCATTTCTTGTATATTCAGTGTTGGGAAGGTTTACTTTTAAAATGTAATCCCCTACAGATTACAGATTATAAACCCCAAAATGTAGTTTGTAACATAATCCATTAAATTACTTAAAGTGAGTAATGTAATCTGATTACTTTGGATTACTTGATATTGTCGTGCTTTTTAAAACTACATGAATGTAACAACCACATCCTGAAAATTCTTGTTCGTTCTCTTCAAATTGACTAGAAAATCTTAACATAAGAAGTTTTGTCTGATAAAAGACAATAAAAAGCCCAGACTTTACTGAACCAGATTAAAAATATTATTGATCGAGAAATGATTTTTATATGAGACACTCCTGCTTTAAAGTATGTCCACCTACTGTTAGTGTCATACTGTTTAGTCCTGGTTTAGTCCTGCTTTTAGACCTGGTTTAGTCCTGGTTTTAGTTCTGGTTTTAGTCCTGGTTTAGTCCTGGTTTAGACCTGGTTTAGACCTGGTTTAGTCCTGGTTTTAGTTCTGGTTTAGTCCTGGTTTTAGACCTGGTTTAGTCCTGGTTTAGTCCTGCTTTTAGACCTGGTTTAGTCCTGGTTTTAGTTCTGGTTTAGTCCTGGTTTTAGACCTGGTTTAGTCCTGGTTTTAGTTCTGGTTTAGTCCTGGTTTTAGACCTGGTTTAGTCCTGGTTTAGTCCTGCTTTTAGACCTGGTTTAGTCCTGGTTTTAGTTCTGGTTTAGTCCTGGTTTTAGACCTGGTTTAGTCCTGGTTTAGTCCTGCTTTTAGACCTGGTTTTAGTTCTGGTTTAGTCCTGGTTTAGTCCTGCTTTTAGACCTGGTTTTAGACTTGGTTTAGTCCTGGTTTAGTCCTAGTTTAGTCCTGGTTTAGTCCTGGGTTTAGTCCTGGTTTAGTCCTGGTTTTAGTCCTGGTTTAGTCCTGGTTTAGCCCTGGTTTAGTCCTGGTTTTAGTCCTGCTTTTAGTCCTGGTTTAGTCCTGCTTTTAGACCTGGTTTAGCCCTGTTTTAGTCCTGGTTTTAGTCCTGGTTTTAGTCCTGGTTTAGCCCAAAATGTGAAAACAGGAAAATCCCGCTGTATAATCCATTTATTTCAACAAAGTAACTGTAATCCAATTACCACTCACTGAAACTGTAACTGTAACTGAATACAGTTACTCATCATTTGTACTCTGATTACTTAACTCTGGTACATGTAATCTGTTACTCCCCGACACTGTGTATATTTAACGTTATGATGCCATTAATGTCTTCATGAACGAAATAAATAATCAAATGAAATTAAATCAAATCATTAAATCATCATGAGTCTATGTGTAATATTGGTGTGAGTCACTGTTCCTCTGTGTCGTATTTTCTCCGGGTGATTTGTTTGTTTTTCTTCTTGCAGGTCGCTGTTCTCTGTTCCCAGACCTGAGCGTGATCACGTACGATGGAAACAGCGTGGCCGTGTTTAAAGCCGCGTCTTACATCATCACTCAGCTGGAGACGGAGACGCTGTCCGTGTCCGGTGCAGGAGTGTCCCGCAGACTCCAGGTCTCCGGTACGAACCACCGCTGCGTCACCTGGTCATTCATGGTTCTGTTTTCATTTATGTTTTTATTAGAAAAGGTTCGCATCTTTACAGTCTGTGGTATTACAGAAAGATCAGATTCCTTTTCAAACTTTTTTTTTTAACAAAAACGAAAAGTGAATAAAAAAAAAAATAAATAAATACAAATTTTAAAAAGGAACAAACTAACTAACTAAAGGGCCGTTCACACCAAAGCATCAAAAAACGCCTTGACGTCTCTATTTGGAGCCTTTGCATTTGAGTTTAGACGCCCCCGATGCGCATCTTTGACGCCGTGGACGAACGGGACAAAAATACTTGACGCGCGTCCGTTGCCCTGGAAACAAGAGCCCGGTCCCGGTCTTTTCCCAAAACAATTTTTTTATGACATAAAACAACAGCGGAGGAGATCGGGTCGACGACTGGGGCGTATATATATTTATACTCCACTAATGACACTGGATCAGTCCCGGTCTAGTCCTGGTCTAATACCGGTCTGGTCCTGGTCTAATCACGGTCTAGTCCTCGTTTAGTCTCGGTCTAGTCCCGGTCTAGTCCTTGTTTAGTCTCGGTCTAGTCTCGGTCTAGTCCTTGTTTAGTCCGGTCTAGTCCTTGTTTAGTCTCGGTCTAGTCTCGGTCTAGTCCTTGTTTAGTCCCGGTCTAGTCCTGTTTAGTCCGGTCGGTCCTGGTTTAGTCCTGGTCCTGGTCCTGGTGTAGTCCTGGTCCTCGCGATCGGCTCGGTGATTGTGGTGTATATATTTATTCTCCGCTCATGTTTGTGGTTCTCGTTCTGGTTCTCGGGTCTTGCTTCCTGATAATAACGTCGCTGCGTCTCTGGATACTCGTCCCTGATTGGTTGACGCGGCGCGTCTGACGCGAAAAGTTCAGCATTTTCAACTCCTTGACGCTGACGCCTTGGACGCGCGTCTTGGCCGCTGACGCCAAAACGCTGAAGACGCGCCACAAAAACGCAGGACGCTCTAGTCGCGCGTCCACATAGACTTTACATTGAAACTGGACGCTTTGACGCCTTGGTGTGAACGGCCCTTAACAACAATGTGAGGTGGCCAACTTGAAAGCATTAACCAGACATTTCAACCCTTCAAGAAACAAATTGGGTGAGCGTGGTGGAGTCAGGGGATCCATACCCCATGACCTGGTACATTTACAAAAAGTCAATCAAAATCAGCCCGAAAGGGGGAAACAAACTGGATTCATTTTTCCCAAATCTTATAAAATCTGTCCCTTTTTACTCTTAGAATGTATGTCAATTTCTAAAACTGTACCAAACCAGTCCTCAAGTGTTGGGGGGGTTGGATTTAGCCATTTCCTAGTTATTGATTTTTTACTGGCCGCTAGAAATGCCTGTAGTTGTTTAATATCCCCTCCTCGGTCCAAGACTGTGTTTAGACCCAAATACATAAATGAAAAGTCATCAGGAAACTGAACGGCAAAAATACCGTTTAGAGCTTTATATATTCCAGACCAGTAATGTCGTAGAACCGGACATTCCCAAAATACATGAAAATGGTTCACCTCCATTTCCTCCAGATATTTGCATTTTATATTTACTTTGTAAAGAATCTTATGATATTTTTCCAACAATGTTCTCTCCATGTCATTGAGCTAGTGGAAGTCCACTGGAAACTACAAATGCTTCTTTTCACTTTTTTAATATTTGTTTTGTAAAGCGTTTTCGAGGGCTATATAAATAAAAAACACTATTATTTTGTTATACCTATTATTATTATTATTATTATTATTATTATTATTATTATTATTATTATTAGGGATGCACCAAATTTTCAGGGAATATTGGAAAAAAGCCACATTCAGCTTTCGATGGAGTGAGTTAGTAAAAGTCAGGCCGAATAGTGGCGCGTGACGCAACGACACAAACAAACAACGTGCAGTGACGCTTTAACTCTTTCCCCCTGGACGCCGACTAGGAACAACCCATACATATGTTACTAGGGCTACACATGGAGCATAAAAGAAAACAGACTTCCACGAGTGATTATAATGATTAATTTTACACTCATGAACTTAATTGTAACACAGACATATTTGTATCTCTGGAAACTTTAGACTCTGAACTCTTCATTTATGGATGTTTAAATGTGATTCAACTCATTTATAGGTGTTTAACAGCTCACTGAAAATGAGAGTTTACCTGGTCAGGTGCAAACTCGAAAACAAAAAAACTACATTCAGCATCTGATATCTGCATGTTCTGAGTACTATATTCATAAAAAAATTAAAAAAATATACTTTGTCAAAGTATTTAAACAGATTTCATATCACCAGATACAGTAGAGCCAAGTGTTCACCTGTTTTTACCTGTTGTTCACCTGTGTGCACCTAATTCATTTTTTCCATTTAGCTTATTCAACTTATTTAATTTATTCAACTAATTCAGCTTATTATAATATAATAATATAATAATAAAACTCTTCCCCGTCAGTGTGTGTCCAGTATTTGTCATCTTGGTTATTTTCGTGTGCAGAGCTTCACATAAGCGTTTTTTCTGTAGCGATTCTGTTATACATCGCATCTTTGGAAAAAAAGACTGAAATATTTTAAAGGACTAACCTGGGCAACATCCAGATTTCAGGGCAATTTTGGTTCATAATCGAGTATAAAGCTCAGATAGTTTGTTTGGATACTGCAGGACTCCACACAGACGCATCAGCGACATCTCACCTTCTCCCCGAAAGTCCGTCGCTGTCGCTGTTTTCCACTTTATAATCAACTTCATCATCACTTTGAAATCTATAAAAGTCACTTTCTCTAAACTTATCCATAAAACACGTCCGCTCCTCATTATTTCTAAAACTGTGCGCCGCAGCACCGCGATCTTTCCATTGCACGTGTTTCGTGTTGTGTTTTTTCCGGAAGCTACAATCGTCACTATTTCAATTAACTTCGGAAAAAATCGGCGAAAACATATCCTTGAATCCTATTGGTCAGTCTAGTGTGGGTTGTAGTGGCCCCACCGATCACAGTCTCTGTTTAAATGTGAAAAACCGAGCCGTTTCTAAAGGTCGTCAAATCACGTCTTTAGTGATACAGCGGAGGAGTCAAAAGTCGTCATTAAGGAAACAGGGGTCGTCAAATGTCGTCTTCATGGGGGAAAGGGTTAAAATGTCGGCAGTGTGGAAATATTTTTAGGGCGCACACACACTAGGACTTTAGAACATTTCTTCTCTCTGCCCTGGACTCGAAGAACAGTTTTATTTTTGTTTCGTTTTGAATCCTGAAGTTAAATCTCTTCATTCTTCTCTCCCAAAGCTGCTGTGGAACTTCACTCACTTGTGCCTCGTGGCTCTGAACATCACTCACAAATCCAACCACATCGTCATCGACCGACTCCAGCGGCGGGTGAGAGCTCCAACACGTTTTACATTTTATACAGAGGAATATAAGGTCATCTAAAAGACTTAAACAGCACCAGGGGCAGCTATTTCCAATTATTTAAATAAACTAGACATGTTTTGAGATCCCAGTGACTGTAGCGTCTGTTTTTCTTTCCTAGCTGTACGTGAACTCTCGATACGCCAAGCCCAGGTTTAAGAAGTTTGGGTTTGAGATCTACGACACAGGAAACATGTATCTGATCAAGACTCCGGCCGGACTCAGGCTACAGTGGTTCCACTCCACCGGGATGATGGTGGTCGACACGGAGGCGCACTACAACAGACTGACCACCAGGGGGCTCTGCGGTCAGTGGCAGTTTACATTTAACTTAGTTCATCCATAATTGCCCAAGACTTTATTTTTCCCTGAACAAGCAGAAAGTCTTTAGCTCTGTTACTCAAATTAGACTTTAACCTGAGCTTTATTTTAACTTGGGACTGGGACTTTATCAATTAATCAATTAACCACATAAAAATATTTGCCCCAAAAGCAACATTTTTTTAATGTAAATGAATTTTAGTGGACGACTTCATCAAATAATACAAACACTTTTAAACTCAAGCTTTTTAAATGTCTGGAAAAATAAATTCCATTTCAAAATAGCAGACAAAGGTAAAGTCGCTGTCCAAAACTGAAGCGACTAAAGTTAAAGTGCCATTTTACTTTAAGTTGTTCCCTTCTGAACGTCGTGCTTCTGTGATCCGCAAACTCTTTTTTGCAATAAACAACGCCTTTGTCAGTACTTCCATCAGTAGTTTGTTAAATATAAATTTACCCTCCAGCAGAACGAGAGGTTTTCCTGCTCCAACGTTGTAGTCAGAACTGTGTGCGTCAGTATAATTGTCGTACCAAGACACGGTGCACTGACAAACGTTCTGCATTGTTTGGCAAACTACAATAAAACGTGTATATTTAATGCATTATTTTCTTTGTGTTTAAATAATCGTACTCGCCTTATGTTCCCCTCATTTCTCATTTCTTTTTTTTGCTTTCCAAAATTAGGCCTTATATTCCCACATTTCCTCTATCATCAATTTGCAGATTTTATCCCCGTTTCTTCCAATTTGTTCATCAATTACACCCAAACTATTTTCCAGCAGCAGTTGACTACAGATGTAATGTAGAGGTAAAAGGATTCTAGGTTAAAATGACTGAATCATCCCTTTAAATGTAAAAATAAAAAGGACTTGAATTAGAGTTTCATTTTGAGAAAAATCTTAGAAATGAGGGAACATGGAGCTGATCCCTGACGCTTTCATGTCCCACCCCCAATTTTAACACAATCTGCCCATGAAGATGTGACTTAGTTCAAACTACAACAGATGAGCTGGTTTGTGTTGTTAAACAAGTCTCTCACACATACAATTAACAAGCATAACAGTTTTTCAGGTCGTCACTTTCACCTTTTTGTTGAAAATCAAACTTGTAAACAGGACCACGGACACTCAGACTGATCACACTCCTGAAAATGTGCTCTTTAAATCCATTTTGTATTATTTTCTTGAGTTTTCAAACGCATCAGGCAGCGTTTGCGAATGTGTGCGTTGTGTCTCCGTTGGAACCACTGAACATTCCTCCATAGACATACATGAAGTACACCCCCAGCCCTAGAATAAACTACACCACCCTTTGTCATGATGGTGAAATTCCACCGTAGATTCAGCTTTCCATGTTTGTCACAACATTAGAATGTGTAGTTTTATTTGTGCCGCAGTCTTGAGACTCGCGTTTGTGTTTTTGTGCAGGTTTCTGTGACGGAGACCCGAGTAACGACCTGACTCTGCCCAGCGGCTCCTTCGTGTCCGACAGTGAACAGTTCATCGAGAGCTGGACCGTCCCCAACACCACGTCGTCCATCAGCCCCACGCGACGAAGAAACGCCAACTGCACCACCAGCGACTGCTCCCAGTGTCTGAGCATGATCCAGGGACACGACTACAGGCCCTGCCACCCTCATGTACGTACACCGCACCTGTCAGCACCTGTCAGCACCTGCCACCCTCACGTACGTACACCGCACCTGTCAGCACCTGTCACCCTGTCACCCACATGTACGTACACCGCACCTGTCAGCACCTGTCACCACCTGCCACCCTCATGTACGTACACCGCACCTGTCACCACCTGTCAGCACCTGCCACCCTCATGTACGTACACCGCACCTGTCAGCACCTGTCAGCACCTGCCACCCTCATGTACGTACACCGCACCTGTCACCACCTGCCACCCTCATGTACGTACACCGCACCTGTCACCACCTGCCACCCACATGTACGTACACCGCACCTGTCACCACCTGCCACCCACATGTATGTACACCGCACCTGTCACCACCTGTCACCCACATGTACGTACACCGCACCTGTCACCACCTGCCACCCTCATGTACGTACACCGCACCTGTCAGCACCTGTCACCACCTGCCACCCTCATGTACGTACACCGCACCTGTCACCACCTGCCACCCACATGTACGTACACCGCACCTGTCACCACCTGCCACCCACATGTACGTACACCGCACCTGTCAGCACCTGTCACCACCTGCCACCCACATGTACGTACACCGCACCTGTCAGCACCTGTCACCACCTGCCACCCACATGTACGTACACCGCACCTGTCACCACCTGCCACCCTCATGTACGTACACCGCACCTGTCACCACCTGTCAGCACACCCTCATGTACGTACACCGCACCTGTCAGCACCTGCCACCCACATGTACGTACACCGCACCTGTCATCACCTGTCACCCACATGTACGTACACCGCACCTGTCACCACCTGTCACCCACATGTATGTACACTGCACCTGTCAGCACCTGTCACCACCTGCCACCCACATGTACGTACACCGCACCTGTCACCACCTGTCACCCACATGTACGTACACCGCACCTGTCACCACCTGTCACCCACATGTATGTACACTGCACCTGTCAGCACCTGTCACCCACATGTACGTACACTGCACCTGTCAGCACCTGTCACCCACATGTATGTACACTGCACCTGTCAGCACCTGTCACCCACATGTATGTACACTGCACCTGTCAGCACCTGTCACCCACATGTATGTACACTGCACCTGTCAGCACCTGTCACCCACATGTACGTACACTGCACCTGTCAGCACCTGTCAGTACACTGCACCACATGTTCACAGACGTTGGGACGTCCCTGTTTTACTGACAGACGTTGCTGAACTTGTTTTTTGTTTCATGTGGACTGGTCCAGTGTTTACAGAGATGTGAACCATAAACAGTGTCAATAAATCTGCAATCGGCCAAAAAGCTAAAAATGTGCTTTGTAACGACGAGCAACATTTGTTTAAAATACAAAGAAAAAAGGCAAAAAATTTGCTTGCAACTTTACAAAGTCATGAACACAAAACTGTCCAAGTTAAGAAGATGAAGTGTTGTTGTTTTCCGGTGTTAAACTCTTTCCTCTGTGTCTCAGGTTCCTCCCTCTACGTTCTGTGAACTGTGGGTCAGAGACACAGAGTACGTGAACAACCACTGTGTGGCGCTGTCCGCCTACGCCGCCTCCTGCCACAAGTTCAACATCTGCATTGAGTGGAGGAAACAGGACCACTGCCGTAAGTGTCACTTTCAGGTTAAAACTACATGTACGATGTCTGCGTAGAGGCTGAGGGGTTTACTGTCCAACAACTGGTGGTTTTCAGATTCAACGATTTGATGATGTCATACTCACACTACACACTCACACTAGGACTTCAGAACCGTGCCGTGCTCAAGGAGAAATATTGATTAAGCAGGAATATCTATTAAATAGTGAGGCTGATGTGCGTCCTTTTACTCTGTGAGTTTATGGAGATAAAAACAGTGTGGAGCAGTGATGACGCCGGAGACGAGAGGCAGAAAAACCTCACCTGTCACAGTCCTTACTGAAGGTGAGCGCGGGTTTGTCGTGTGTTTTGGAGCAGATTTTATTCACTGTTTTCCTTGTACGAGTAACATCCAAGCTCATCTATGCTAATATCAACATCATGAAATCCATTTTTTATTTTAATTCTAGAATCAGTCTGAGTGAACAACTTACTTATGGTCCCGGTCAAGCAGAAGTAAACAACAAGGCCAAAAATTCAAGTTAATTCATCTGATATAAAAGTGTATTGAACAGATACATATGTACTCTAGTTTATGAAACTGTTGACCTTTTTTCTGGACCATTTTTGGTTCTAAAGTTCCATCTGTTTTAAACAGACCATGTATGAAACATGGAACAAAAATTATTTCCCAAATTTCAAAGACCTGAAAATCATGTAAATAAATGTTTGTATTTCATCATATCTTGTGTTATTCCATCTTTGAACTGTTGATGAAGGGACAGGATTTTAAAAAAAAATGTATTTAAAATGATAAAAATTTGCTTGGAAGGACTGACATATTTTATAGAAATAGTTTCTTTCATTTTGAAGTAATATTAAAGTTTTCAGAAGAAAAAAGTTATAAATGATGTAAAATCCTGCACCTTGTACTTGTTTGTACAATTTTCCCTCCGTTACTTTTCCCTCCGTTACCATGACCTTTCTTAATAAAAAATCTCATGAGTCAAAAAGTCAGAGGTTTTTCAACCTAATCTTGTACCATATGGTAGAAAACTATATGAAGCAAATATTCAAACCAGTTTGTTAAGGATATGTAAGTGAGAACCAAGAGTTATCACTGTTTGGATTTACTGCCCAAAAAGTGCTGCATATTTCATTCCCTCTGTTACCGACATGAGTTTTTACATTTTTTGTCAACAACTTGAAAGAATCTCACAGGTTTAACTTGACCCTGTTGGAGTGTAACTCTTTCCTACATTCTGATACTTTACTTATTTCAATAGTTCCTCTAGTTTCTGAATAAGACACATTTGAATGTCAAAAATCTGCCCCTGTTTCCCTCCGTTACCACTTGACCAGGACCCTTATATTTTATTCATGACCGTAATATTAGTTTTGTTCAGTGAGTCACTAAAGCGTCGTTGTCGTTTCCTTTAAGTTTTCGTCTTTCTTTCCTTTATAGTTGTGGATAAATTGTTCATGTTAGAATGTTTATTCTTTGTGGAGTTTGTTGGTTGAAGATTCGGTGATGGGGCAGATTTATGAAGCTGCTGGAGAATACGACACATTTACACACACATTTACACACACATTTACACACACATTTACACACACATTTTGCCACAGAAAACCATAAACCCGGAAGTTCCACAAACCTACAGCGCGGCACTTCCACTGATCACGTTGTCATTTTCAGACGATCATAAACTTTTTGACAGTGTTTGCTAATGTGTGCGTTCTGTCACCATGGTAACTGCTGAACATTCTACCATAAACATACATGAAGAACACTCCCAGCGTGATGTGTCTGATGTCAAGTATCAGTAACACATTTCCAAGCTCTGTTTCTGACCTTGGTATCAGATTGTTCAACTTAGAAGAGTAAATTGGCCAGGGCATTTTAATAGAAACTAAAATATGTTCTATGGGCCCTCTGGAGTCTGAAATAAAACTTGATTGGTTGATTAAAATCTGAACGCTCTCTCCGTGTCCGTGTGCTGCAGCGTTCCTCTGCCCCGACGGTCTCCAGTACCAGTCGTGTCTGCCCGCCTGCTCCGCCTCCTCCTGCCCAAACCAGGACTTCGACTCGGACCCGGACCAGTGCTCGGGTCTCACGGAGGGCTGCGTGTGTCCGGAGGGAACGCTGCTGCACCGACCCTACTCCAAACTCTGCGTGCAGCCGGACAAGTGCGGTGAGGAAAAACACAACTCATGTCACTTGAAAAGATCCACGGTTAGAACCTAGAACATAAATTAATCACTTTGAAAAACATGATTCGTTATTTTATACTTGGCAGGGCTGTAACAACTAGACTTTATTTTAACCGTCTTTTCTATCCACTTATCCTGGGAAATCTAGAAAATAATTGTCCCTTTTTGAATTACTTTTCCCAGACATATAAACTTAAAAAAAGAAAAAAAAATTAATGTCCCAGGAAAATGTATACTGTATTTTTTGGACTATAAGTCGCTCCAGAGTATAAGTCACACCAGCCAAAAATGTGTAATAAGAAGAAAAAAACATATGTAAGTGGCACTTTTTGGGGGAAATTTATTTTATAAAATCAGGGACCAGGAGCAGACATTTCCTGTGTAAAGTCAAGTTCTATTAAAAACAATAGGCGAGTTTCATTGTTGACAAAAGCGTGCGTTGCATGGTGGGAATTATTTTGGTCGGCGGCAAGAAACACTAATTCAACATGACGGACGGAGTGAGAAAGCACGTAAAGTCCCGGTTATTTCTCCACTCTAACGGCAGAGGACCCAAGACCATTTGACCAGAAATTGGTCATAAGCATCGACGGACGACAAATCACCCTTTTCAACCCCGACAGAGCCTGGACCAAACCAAATTTCTGGTCTGAATCTCCAACTACCTGGACAAATATTCACTTGGGCGACATCCACAATGACTTGGTGGAAACTCCTGGGCCATTCACAGCAGAAAAGATGAAAACCTCCAAGAGTCTGGATGTGTTGTTGAACTTGTTGGAGTCCACGGTTTGTTAGGATCTTCTACGTTTGCTCTGCGGATGTTTGAAAGTCGTTTAATTCACCGTTAGCGGTTCTTTTCACTCAGAATACGAAAAAGACATTTTCCTTCTTCCGTGCTTCTATTTGTGCATCCGATAATGCAGCAGGAATTTACCATTATCTGGGAGAAATACGCGAGGTTACGCACTGTGTTTGACCGCTACCGTGTTTCTTGCCTCCGACCAAAATATTTCCCAGCAGCAACACGGGCTTTTAATAACAATGACATCAGCTGAAACTCGCCTATAGAAGAGAGAACAACAGACTGTTAACGTCACATATGAACAGTTCTTCAGATAAACTATAACATAAACAACAGAACAGAACAAGTTTAACAAACTCTCCATCTCACTCCAAATCACTAAATCCATTCAATTCTTCATCCTCGGTGTCACTTCTGAACAATTCTGCCTCGACGTCCGGAGGTAAACAGAGCGACGCAAACTCTTCTGTGTCGCTGTCGTCAGACTCTGCGTCAGTTCCAGTTAGAATTATTCGGACCTTTGTGAATCCCGACAGGATGGTTTCAATGTTAAATTGTTCAGTGTTGCAGAAGTAACGGTGTGATTGACTGACATGACACAGACAGGACAGAGGCTCTTTCTGCAGGAGACATGCACAGTAGAGCCAAGTGACAGTGGCGCAGGTATATATTTTTATGGAAGATTTCTCCAGTCTTTGTTTTGCTGGATTATTGGATATAAAAATCAAACCCTAAACCAACAGAGAAAAATGTGTCGTCAACACTAAATACGTCCATCCATCCATCCATTTTCTTCCTCTTATCCTGGTCGCGGGCGCATCAGTCTAAGCAGGGACTCACAGACTTCCTTCACCCCAGACACTTCCTCCAGCTCCTCCGGGGGGATCCCCAAGGTGTTCCCAGTCCAGTCCCGAGGGTGACGCCCAGGAGGCATCCAGAACAGATGCCTGAGCCTCAACTGTTCCTCTCAACGTGGAGGAGCAGTGGCTCTACTCCGAGCTCCTCCCATGTGACTGAGCTCCTCACCCTGTCTCTAAGGGAGCGCCCAGCCACCCTGCGGAGGAAACTCATTTCAAGCGCTTGTATCCGCGATCTTGTTCCTTTCGGTCACTTACCCAGAGCTCATGACCAGAGGTGAGAGTAGGAACGAAGACTGAGAGGTAAATCTTCACCACAACGGTCCGATACAGCGGCCGCATCACTGCAGACGCTGCACCTGTCCACCTGTCAATCTCACGCTCCGTTCTTCCCTCACTCCTGAACAAGACCCGGAGATACTTGAACTCCTCCACTTGAGGCAGAGAGTCTCCACCCGCCCGGAGAGGGCACAAGACACCTTTTTCCGGTCGAGAACCACGACCTCGGACTTGGAAGAGCTGATCTTCATCCCAGCCGCTTCACACTCGGCTACAAACCGCCCCAGTGCACATTGCAGGTCCTGGTTCGATGGAGCCAACAAGACTAAACACTAAACTAAACTAGACACTAAATACTTGTATATTAATTTTAGAAGTCAGTATTTTCAGATTCATCTGATTCGAGCTGAACACTGTGGGCGACTTTACACTCCCTCAGTCCACTTCTTTATCCTGTCTATGATTATTTGTGCCTCTACACTCGGTCCTTCTTGTGTTATCGTCTCTTTGTTAATCCTGCAGCGTGCACAGACAGCGCCGGGCTTCCTCGCGCTCACGGGGAGGTGTGGAAATCCTCTCATGACGCCTGCTGCATGTACCGCTGCGAGAACGACACCATCGTCCCAGTGGAGTTCAACTGCTCCACCGCAGCACCACAGTGTCACAGACAGGGGGAGGTAGTGATCAGCCTGGCCGACCAGGACACCTGCTGCCCTCACAAACTCTGCGGTCAGTCAGTCCCTCTCCTCTGACCCTCTGACCCTCTCCTTCTCCTCTGTTCCTCTGACCCTCTCCTCTTCTTCTCCTCTGACCCTCTCTCCTCCTCTTCTCCTCTGACCCTCTTCCCCTGACCCTCTCCTCTCCTCCTCTCTGACCCCTCTCCTCTCCTCCTCTGACCCTCTCCTCTTCTCCTCTGACCCTCTCCTCTTCTCCTCTGACCCTCTCTCTCCTCTCTGACCCTCTGACCCTCTCCTTTTCTCCTCTGACCCTCTCTCCTCCTCTGTTCCTCTGACCCTCTCCTCTTCTCCTCTGACCCTCTCTCTCTTCTCCTCTGACCCTCTCCTCTTCTCCTCTGACCCTCTCCTCTTCTCCTCTGACCCTCTCTGACCCCTGATTATTTGATTTACCCACATTAAAGTGTGATCTTTGTGGTTTCCTCAGTGTGTAATCAGAGTCTGTGTGAGCTGCCTCCTCCTCTGTGTAACTATGGAGAGAAGTTGGTGTCTTATTACAGACAGGACTCGTGCTGCCCTCAGTACTCGTGCGGTGAGTCTGTTTAAACACGCACCATACGCCTTTACCAGACTCATAGGTATTCAGTAGTTTAGTTTAGTGCAGTGTCTCAGTGTGTGTCTCAGTGTCTCAGTGTGTGTCTCTGTGTCTCAGTGTGTGTCTGTGTCTCAGTGTGTGTGTCTCAGTGTGTGTGTGTGTCTCAGTGTGTCTCAGTGTGTGTCTGTGTCTCAGTGTGTGTCTCTGTGTCTCAGTGTGTGTCTCTGTGTCTCAGTGTGTGTCTCTGTGTCTCAGTGTGTCTCTGTGTCTCAGTGTGTGTCTCTGTGTCTCAGTGTGTCTGTGTCTCAGTGTGTGTCTCTGTGTCTCAGTGTGTGTCTCAGTGTGTGTCTGTGTCTCAGTGTGTCTCAGTGTGTCTCTGTGTCTCAGTGTGTGTCTCTATGTGTCTCAGTGTGTCTCTGTGTCTCAGTGTGTGTCTCAGTGTGTGTCTGTGTCTCAGTGTGTGTCTGTGTCTCAGTCTGTGTCTCAGTGTGTCTCTGTGTCTCAGTGTGTCTCTGTGTCTCAGTGTGTGTCTCTGTGTCTCAGTGTGTGTCTCTGTGTCTCAGTGTGTGTCTGTGTCTCAGTGTGTCTCAGTGTGTGTCTCTGTGTGTCTCAGTGTGTGTCTCAGTGTGTCTCAGTGTGTCTCAGTGTGTGTCTCAGTGTGTGTCTCAGTGTGTGTCTCAGTGTGTGTCTCTGTGTCTCAGTGTGTGTCTCTGTGTGTCTCAGTGTGTCTCAGTGTGTGTCTGTGTCTGTGTGTGTGTGTCTGTGTCTCAGTGTGTGTCTCTGTGTGTGTCTCTGTGTGTCTCAGTGTGTCTCAGTGTGTGTCTCAGTGTGTGTCTCAGTGTGTCTCAGTGTGTGTCTCAGTGTGTCTCTGTGTGTGTCTGTGTCTCAGTGTGTGTCTGTGTGTCTCAGTGTGTGTCTCTGTGTCTCAGTGTGTGTCTGTGTCTCAGTGTGTGTCTCTGTGTTCTCAGTGTGTGTCTGTGTCTCAGTGTGTCTCTGTGTCTCAGTGTGTGTCTCAGTGTGTGTCTCAGTGTGTGTCTCAGTGTCTCAGTGTGTGTCTCAGTGTGTTCTGTGTCTCAGTGTGTGTCTCTGTGTCTCAGTGTGTCTCAGTGTGTCTCAGTGTGTGTCTCTGTGTCTCAGTGTGTGTCTCAGTGTGTGTCTCTGTGTCTCAGTGTGTGTCTCAGTGTGTGTCTCTGTGTTCTCAGTGTGTGTCTGTGTCTCAGTGTGTGTCTGTGTCTCAGTGTGTGTCTCAGTGTGTGTGTCTGTGTCTCAGTGTGTGTCTCTGTGTTCTCAGTGTGTGTCTCTGTGTTCTCAGTGTGTGTCTCTGTGTCTCAGTGTGTGTCTCTGTGTCTCAGTGTGTGTCTCAGTGTGTGTGTCTGTGTCTCAGTGTTGTCTCTGTGTCTCAGTGTGTGTCTCAGTGTGTGTCTCAGTGTGTGTTCTCAGTGTGTGTCTCTGTGTCTCAGTGTGTGTCTCTGTGTCTCAGTGTGTGTCTCTGTGTTTCCAGAGTGTGACCCGGAGTTGTGTGAGTCTGTGGTTCCTTCGTGTCGAGACGATCAAACTCTGATCTCCACCAGAACCGACGGGAGCTGCTGCCTCGCTCACATCTGCAGTCAGTAACACACAACACACACACCTACAATACAATACACACATCTGCAGTCAGTAACACACAACACACACACCTACAATACAATACACACATCTGCAGTCAGTAACACACAACACACACAACACACATCTGCAGTCAGTAACACACAACACACACACCTACAATACAATACACACATCTGCAGTCAGTAACACACAACACACACACCTACAATACAATACACACATCTGCAGTCAGTAACACACAACACACACAACACACATCTGCAGTCAGTAACACACAACACACACAACACACATCTATAGTCAGTAACACAAAACTAATAAAAAATGTATGGTTTTTGTATGATAAGATTTGGAATAAGGTGATTTTATTCGCCTGTGTAATCTCCTTTGTGTGTCTCCAGTGTGTGCGTCGTGCTCCGAGGCGCCCCCTGTCTGTCAGGAGGGAGAGGTGCTCACTGTGGACTTCAACACGACTGACCGCTGCTGCCCGCCGTACGTCTGTGGTCAGTACAGACTCGACCTGATAATCCTGCCTCTTTACACTTCAGGTAAAACTAACCGCTCGTGTCTGCTCTTCAGTGTGTGAGCCCGAGCGCTGTCCTGAGATCAGCTGCTCTGTCGGGATGTCCCCAGTCTCCAGCTCTGTCCCAGGACGCTGCTGCCCAAAACAAACATGCGGTAAATAAACAACCTCTAATGATTTCTCTATCAACAACGTCTCTACAAAACCTCCAGAGTGTAACATGGTGCTTTGTGTTTGTAGAATGCGCCTGTGAGAAGATCATCTCTCCAAAGTGTGGCCTGGTAATTATTTTAAATGTTATATTTGCTGAATGATTGTACTGTACACCCAAGGAGCATTAACATGAAATTTGAAGTACTAAACTAACAGAAGAATCCTATGCGTTTCAGAACATGTTTGTAGAAGTCTAAACTGCAGGGTTATCAGGCTTAAATATTAGACAGACATTTGGTTGTTTGCAAAGGACATTCTAATTCACAGAACTCCCGCCTTTGCAGTTTGGATATTGCAAAATTCTAACTGAAAATATATATGGTGTTGTAGAAGGTTTCAGTTTGTACAAGAAAGGATGGAAGTAAAAGGCTTAAGACCACTGGACGTCTTAAGCAGGAGAAGTTTATTTACCATCAATAGTACGAGCCTGGGGGGATTTCAAAAGTGAACATAGTTTGGTCTTTGCGTGTCCGAGCCCCTGACTCTGCTTCCAAAGGAGGAGGTTTGTAGAGGTGTGCAAAAATATCAAAATATCGATATATCGTATCGTTTAATGTAATGATACAGTATCGATATCGTGGGCTGCTGTATCGATATATCGCCAAGTCTATTTTTTGGTTTATTTTACTAAATTATTTTGTTACAGCTACAGTTTTGTTGCTCGTTTAGAGGAAAAAACTCTTTTATGCAACACATTTGACATTTTCACTGTTTTCAGGATCAAAATGTTTGTGTTTCATATGAACTTTGCACAAAAAGTGGTTTCACAAAGACTTTTAGTGTCACAGCCATGAATTAGCCATTATTTTTTATTGAACTGTACTGAACTGATTTGAAATATATTGTATTGAACCAAAAAAGCACTATATCGAGGTGTGTATCGTATCGTGGCCTGTATATCGAGGTGTGTATCGTATCGTGGCCTGTATATCGAGGTGTGTATCGTATCGTGGCCTGTATATCGAGGTGTGTATCGTATCGTGGCCTGTATATCGAGGTGTGTATCGTAACGGCAGCTTCATAACGATACCCAGCCCTAGAGGTTTGTAAAGCAAGTGTGGTGAGACCAGCGGTCAGACAGCAACATGAAACAGTTTAGATCACAGGTGTCAAACATAAGGCCCGGGGGCCAGATCCGGCCCTCCAAGACCTTTAATGTGGCCCTTGGGTGATTTTCTACTAAAATATTTTATTTATATTTTCTATTAAAAATATTGGTAATTTTCTGCAGTGCTTAGCATAGCAGCGTCTCCAGCGTCTCTGTACGTGGCCCCTCCCACCAGAGCAGCACAAATGAAGACTTGTCTCTTTCCAAACGCTCTTAAAGTGCAACCGTTTTGACTGTTGACCGTGACACCCTCATCAGAAAAATGTCCAACATGAGAAAAGTGGAGCCGAGTGCAGGATTTTCCAAGAAAAAATGACTTATTCCTGTTTACATACAAGTTCATTTTAAAACATTGTGTTGAAACTGCATTTTTCTTAAAGTTTCAGGTTGTTCATAATATTATAATATTATAATAAGAAAGAGTTCATCAATTAAAAAAGATTTCTGTAATAGATTAGCGTTTCTCTGCACAAATATTTAAACTTATTATTATTTTTGGGGTTTATATGACATGAGTTTTCTGATCTGGCCCCTTTGGGATCAAAGTAGGTTGGATACGGCCCCTAGACCAAAATGAGTTTGACACTCCTGGTTTAGATAATGGTGCCAATGGTCTGTCAATTACTCCAATTCTCTTACATATGGCAATACTGTGAATTGTGCACAGACCTAATAGTAAAGAAGACCTATGGCCCAGGATGGAGGTAGATTTTTTTATTTTTATTTTTTTTTACCCTAAAGCCTTTATCAAAAGCCTTTATCAAAAGCCTTTATCAAAAGCCTTTATCAAACAGCTAACAGATAAATAAGCAGAGACATGGTCAGGGCCAGGAAGCAACAACCACAGATGTGCAGTGCCTTAAACCACTGCACCACCAGTGACAATATTTATGTGTTTTTGTTTTCAGGGAGAGACGACTCAGCTGGACCGAGCCTTCATGTCCGACCCTCAAAACCAGTGTGACTGTAAAAGATACAAATGTGGTGAGTAGACGTCTGTATTCCTCTTCTCCAGGGGTCGGCAGTCTTAAATACAAAGAGCCATGTGGAGCGTCTCCCACAGAACAGAAAACACCCAGAGCCACAAAATCCTTTTGACTCTAAAATGACACTGCATAAAACACTGCATTTCATTTATTTACCTGTATGCTATAGTGTGTTGTATTTATGAAATCAATGAAATGCCACAGAGAACACAGAATTTTATTTTTGTATGTAACAAAAAAAACATTTTAAACTCTGAAAAAAGACACTTGGTTGACGCTTACTTTCAAATGAAACACTCAATGTCTGTTTGAGTCCTCGTTGTAGGAAATAAAAATCCAAACTTAAATTATCCACCCGCAGTGAACCAGAAATGTTGTCTGTTCGAGCAAATGCACAAAACTTTTTCTTCTGCATGGTATTCCACAAACTAATGTGAAAACAGCAGAAACAACAGACAACAAAACAAAAAAGATCAACAGTAAAAGGACACAGTTCATTCATTTTCCCTGCTCTCTCTTTTACACTTCCTCCTTCTTTCCCTTCCTCCTTTCCCTCGCTCTCTCCCTCTCTGCAGTTCCTGAGCCCGGCTGTATCTTCCCTGAGCGTGGTCTCCTGCTCCTTCCCGGTCAGATGTTGGTGGAGCACAGCGACGGAGGCGTTTGTTTCAGTCGTCAGTGCAGCCGCTCCGTCGACTCCAGCTCCGGCCTCAACATCATGAGAACCACCACCCACAACTGCTCCACCTCCTGCCTCCCGGTCAGTATCTCCACCGTGTGTGTCAAACATCTTCAGTACTTTTTCATTACTTTTAACAGCCGTAGTTTATAACAATAATACTGACGGGCAAATATGTCACCTGTAAACACAAACGCACTGTGAGCCCGTGTGCAGAGAGTTAAACCTGTGTTCTGTCTGTGTCTCAGAATCAGATTTATGTTCCTCCCAAAGACCAGTCGAGCTGCTGCGGCTTCTGCAAAAACATCTCCTGTTCCTACGAGCACGAGAACGGCACCGTCGCCTTCTACAAGGTACTCACCTGTTTAATACTACAAAATTCTGACCTTTACGTAAGATATTTGATTTTATTACTGTATATTATTAACATATAAAATCTAATCAGAAAACATAACATATTCTTTTACATAAAAAACAACGTGTCTGTTTGCTGCAGGTGTGACTGTCAGTCAGAACAGGTAGAGGGCGCTCTTGGAAAAAAGGATCAAAACTTTAGACATAATGAAATCCAGACACTCCAAAGAAGTAAAACTCCATGGTCGAAACATGTCGCTTTGGCCGTCTAAATAAAGACCTTTAAACTAGGGCCAATATTATCAGCCGACATGGGCACTTGGAGACATAAGACCTACTGTCTTTAAATATGAATAACAGAATAACAATAAATGTTGCCTAAATAAACCCAATTTAAAATCCACTAGAACCAAACCTAAGTTTTATAATCAGTTGAAGATTTATAGTGAATTTTTACATCACTTAATATATTTTACATCAGCAGCTCCAACTCCTGTTTTATCGGTCTCATATCGGCTGCAAAAAATCCATATCAGTCGGGCCCGACTTTTAACTATGCTTTTTCTTGTGTGATTTTTACTTCTTTGGAGTGCCTGGATTTCGCTGTGTCTAAAATATTTTTTTACTTGAGAGGGGACCTGTGTGCTTCTTTGCATTGATCTTTGCACTCCGATCTTAAAATCCATACACTGGCTCCTTGTTCTTTTTCGTGTCCACTTTAAGATCCTGGTGCTGACTTTTAGGGCCCGACATGACCACACTCCTGTATTTATCTCAGATCCAGATATCACAGCTCTGCCTGTAGCCTGAGGTCCACCAGCCAAAACCTGCCAAAACCGCAGACAAGTTTTAAAACACGGGGAGACAGATCCTTCCAAGCCTTTTCCCCTGAAGTCTGGAATGAACTGCCTCCTCACCTACACTCTCTAGATCGATAACTATTGCAAAAACTGAGTGTGTGCTGCCTCCAGTGGCCACTACACTGTAAGAGTCCTGTGACATCTCTCTGCTCTGATTGGATGACTGGAGTCCATTAGAAACGTCGGCAGGAGGAGTTTGTGTTTTTATTCTGAAGGACTCGTGTTTGTGTTTTGTTTTGTCTTCAGCCCGGCCGCTCGTGGATGTCCAACTGCACAAAGTACGACTGCGCAGACACGGAGTCCGGCACCACTCTGATCTCACTGCCCATCAGCTGCCCGCCCTTCAACGCCTTCGAGTGCCTCCAGGTAAAACCCACACGTGTGTCCCCTACTGGTCGAACAGGGCAGAGCCTCCACCCGCCTGGTCCCCCGGGGTATGTGAGACGACACAGGACAACGGGTGGAGGTTGTGGTTAGTGTCTTGAGTGTGAACTGTGATTGAGAACCTGACCTAAGATGTGGAAGGTGAACCAAAGATGGCGTCAGTTTAAGGTGACCAGATTTACAAAATAAAAACTAGGGACGTCCCTGGTTTGAGTTACTTTGTAATAATAAAATTGTGAAACAAGTGCGTATTTAAGGAAACTTGCACTAAAGTGAGTCAGTGAAGCAGGGTCGGACTGGGAACAATATTTGGCCCTGGCATTTTTCCTCTGGGCCGACCCACCATTTAGTACATTACACACACTCTGCTCAGTGTGTAGTGCAGCATCGCGGGCTGGGGAGGGGCAAAGGCTCAGAAATGTGCGTTTTAAGTTGATTTTCTTTAGAAACAAACAAAAATCACATTAACTAATAAAAACACTGAGTTTTAATAAATTATGTTGTTCACACACAAAACAGAAAAAAGAACAAAATAAAAATGAAAACGACATGTTGTGGTCTTCATCTCAGATCGACCGCATTAGAAAGCGATTTAACAACAGTGAGCTAAACTACCTCCCCTGCTTCTTCTGACCGCAGGTCTAAATGTACCAAATGCGGCGGGCAAACGCGCCTGGTGAACAGAGCGTGTACAAGTCGTGAGGGGCTCTAGAGGAGAGGTGTGTAAGACGCACCTTTACAAATATTACTCCCGGTATATTTGCCAGTGAATCATTGACTCTCTGTATAAAATAAAGATGGATTATTTGTCTGTCAACACAGCGGATGCGCCGCAAACTGAGAGCAGGAAGAGCTGCGGCTCCATCCGTCTGTCCACAGTCTGCTGAACATGCGCAGGAACATCGACATCTTAAAGAAAAAATATATATATTTCAACTGCTTTAGCACAAATATTTTCTGATTTTTAATAATACTTGACAAAATTAAAATACTGTATCGACCTGTAAACTTGGTCGCAGTGATTTATGGGAAGGTGTTCTTTGGGGCTCGAGACGGCGTGCGTTTCGGTCCAGATGAAATTAAAGACCGGTGGTGGGGGGGCCGGCCCACACTCGCCCAAATTTGGACCGGCCCATTTGTGTTTTGGTTATTTTTAAGCAGCTTTTATGTATTTTACCGAAACAAATGACCGTGTATGCCTCTCTTTACTGTTTGTAACAAATTGGTCAAAAATAGAGACACCTGGGACATTTCGTGTATAAAACTGGGACACATCACTGGTTTTGTCTAAATCTGCTGGGACAGGGGACACAGGCTCAAACCTGGGACTGTCCCGGGTCAACAGGGACGTCTGCTCACCTTACGTCAGTTTGTTTCTGTTGCCCAGGTTCATCGGTGCCTGTGGCCAAAAATGTTTTTCTTCCGCATTTCTTCCTAAATACTGGCCCCTCGATTTTGATACAAGGAATACACCTCTAATACCAAAATGATAATAACAAACTCTCTTTAGACAGTAGAATGTCATTTTCAACTGTAACTCTACAGGACGACACTTCCAGCCGTTGTAGAAAAAGGTTTATTACATCCACGGTTAAACAGACGGTGGTTTTGAATTCTTTAACATTTTTATCGTAACGTTTCGTGTCTTGTTTCAGAACGGAGGTCATGTGGTGAGTTACATGGACGGCTGCTGCAAAACCTGTGAGTATCTCTGTTAGCGCTGTTAGCATTGTTAGCACTGTTAGCTCCATTAGCGTTGTTAGCATTAGCACTGTAGCGTCGACATGTGTCTAGCTAACATGTCTCCTGTCTCACAGCAGAATGTAGCGAGCCAATAGAAAAACAGCATTTATATCACCAGGACACGCCCACTTCAACGGACCAATCAGAGCCACCACATAAAACACGTTTTATTTATGAGAGGAACAGGAAGACAATAAAAGTGCACTATGTAGCGTTTTGGTTAGGGATCCATCACTGGTTGTTTCTATGGATACATCATTGCTCTGTCTGGAATGTTCCACAGTGTGACATTAAACAGCTCTACTTTACATTTATTCAATTGCAGGTGGTTTTATAGCTCAAAAATACCTAAAACACCTAAAAAAAACAAACTAAAAAAACCAGACATTCTGACTGTGACTTGGTCTGGTTTGTTCTCCGTGAAGATAGAACGGTTTAAAGCCACACTGTGGAACATTCCAGACAAAGCAAGGCAAGGCAAGTTTATTTCTAGAGCACAAATCGTACACAAAGTAATTCAAAGTGCTTTACAGAATAAGAAATACATAAAAAATCACAAGAAAAACAAATCAAAACTTAAATAATCATAAAATTAAAAGAGAGAGAGAGAGATTAAATGAGAGAGAAGACAGCGTAATGAAAAATAAAAACCTTTTAGTCAAAGCAGCTAAACAGAACCGTTTTGAGTCTGTCTCACATGTTCAGACTGTTCCAAGATTTAGCATGAATCTGAAACTCCTCGTGTTTAGTCCTGACTCTGGGCACCAGCGGGAGGCCAGGTCTAAACCAGGTCTAAACCAGGTCTAAACCAGGTCTAAACCAGGTCTAAACCAGGACTAAACCAGGTAAAAAAAAACAGGACTAAACCAGGACTACAGCTCCTTAGAGTGTTAGATGGTTCATGTGGCACTAACATGTCACAGATGGACTTTGATGCAAAGCGATATCGTCTGCATGGGAAAAAAAAAAGTATTTTTGACGGACGCTTCACTAGAAAAGTTCCAAGGTTAAAATACAGCTTAAAGGCCGCCACACACTACAGGATTTTTCTGTCTTAAACGATGTTTAAACGTGCGACAAAAAGCACACACCACAGACACGAAGAGAATTTGATGAGATTTAAAATCTCTGATCGCAAAGACTACAGCGGGATCTGTCTGCGGACCACAGGATATAAAGACATGAGGAAACTACTCTCATTTTTTTTACTTTCAAAGAACGCCTCAAACTGGATTCTGGAGTCATTATTTGTGGAGGACAATTTCTATGGATAATGTGGATGAGATGCTGTAGTTTAAATTTACCACTTTACGAGAGGAAAGGAATAAAGTCTTGTCATTATTTTCACTGTATCCTGAGTTTGTATCTTGCGTCTCTGTGTGTGACGCTCTGTTTTATTGGCTGTAATCACAGTGTTGCTCATGTTTCACGATGGTCACGATCTGAGAGAGCAGCTCAGAGTCACACAAACACACATACACACACACGAAGAGCGCAGCGGCTTCAAAATCACACACGAAGATAAAAAGTCGGGATCCCATATTTGGAAGCCGATATCCGATCCTGCAAATGTTTCAGTATCTCCGTTATAAACCTCAACAGGGTCCATCTGGATCAGGACGTCACTGTAAAACTCTGATGATGATGTGTTCAGTGTAAAGTGCACATTTGATCACCTGTTCAGTCGTACTCCTCCTCCTCACTGTGGCTCTGATTGGTCCGTGTGTGTGTGTGGGCGTGTCCCTCTCTCTGTGCTCCTATTGGCTGCTGAGTTGTGTTGCTGTTTGTCCGTGTCACAGGTAACCTCTTGGCTCTGTTGCCTTTCCCCGTTAGCCCCGTGTCTCCCACAGTCAGCTCCAACTGTGAACGAGGTACAACAAGGCTCAGGCCATTGTTGATCGTCGACAATGTACTCCCCAAAACACCATCTTATTAAGGCTTATTAAAAATACACCATTTATATATGTAAATGTAAACAATGAACTCCCCTAAACTCTTAAATATACACCATTTATATAAACTAGTACAATTTAAATAATGTAGTCCCCAAAACTCACATGTCAGACCAGAAAGGGAAAGTAAAATATCCTAGAATAAAGGTGTGCTATGGTTTGGTCCTGTTTTGATCACCAGGTTAGTTTTGATGTGGTCTATGTGTGAAAAGTGTGAATACATCGTAAAACACAATCCTTGTCGTCAGAAACAAAATTGTCAAATTGTTAAAAATACAAACTTTAGGAACATGATTAACTGCACAACCTAACAGTTGGGTTTAATACAAGTTTCCAAATTTGGGTAAATGAGTTAAATAAAATTTATTTGTCTTTAAAAGTCGCTAAACAAAATACATGTCTTTCCGATCCACTGTAGAAAATTGAAGAGCCTTTACAACTGAGCCCACACTGAGCCATAAAAACCTTAATGCTCATTTAAACTGTAGCCACGCCCCTGCCCCTCTAAACCACGCCCTCTGGCCCAAGCCCCGCCCCTGGCCCTTTAAACCCCACCCCCTGGTCCAGATCCCGCCCCTGGTCCAAACCCTGCCCATGTCCCTTTAAACCCGCTCCCTGATCCAAACCCCGCCTATTCCCCTCTAAACCCCACCCCTGGTCCAGACCCCGCCCCCTGGTCTAAACCCCACCCCTTGGTCCAGACCCCGCCTCTTGATCCAGACCCCGCCCCCTGGTCCAGACCCCGCCCCCTGATGACGTGACGCGGCTGTAGCACTGTGGGCAGTGCATTGTTGATCGTCAACAATGTACTGTTTAGTTTGGGCCTAGACTCTGCATGTGTTTGATGTAGTGGGTTTGGTGCACTTCTGCTGCTCCGCCTGTAGGGGGAGATGTTCTGGGTGATATGGCAAAAAATATGAAAAAAAATATTTTTTCCATATTGACTGATATCAGTGAATATCACTCATTTTGGCTCTAAAGCTGCAGCTTTGAAACTTACTTCTTTTTTAATAATAAAACTTGTGTTATTGTGTTTTTGTTGTGTTTTTATTTAGCGTTTATTTATTAAGTTAGAGGTGCACTGTGTAATTTTTCTGGAGGGTCTGACACCTGCTTTTCCCCATTTTATTAATGTTTTTGTTTTGTCTAGAATTTTCCACAGTATGGCATTAACTTGAATAAAAATTGTGGAACAAAGCAATAACATGAGACAGACCTTCACCAGAAAAGTTACACAGAACAGTTTTGTTTTTACATTTTCCCCTGTCCCCGCCCACACCACTGTAACATGAGATTAAATCTAAACACAGACGTGTCGGTGCACACGGCTCACAGAAATACAGATAAACAATACAGCTCCTCTTTTTTCCACGACTGACTCATTTAGTTCGTAGTTCAGCTCAGTCTGTGTGAGCCCAGAAGAACATTTAACAGAAGTTTCACTATTATATTCAACGCTGAATCTGAAAATATAAATGCATGCTGTTGTGATGCTGAACTGCTGTGAGTTTCACTTCAGACTCGTTTAAAGAGGGGATTTATGCAAAACAAACTTTCATGTTATAAAGGTATTTATCAAAAACAGACCTGGAGTTTTGTGTTTCCTGCATGTTTAAATTATTCTCTCATTTCTGTTTCTGTCTCTGAGCTGAAAACACTTTGTTGCTCTTATCTCCGCCCACTGCTCCTGTCTCCTCCCACTCCAGGAAGAACTGACCAATCAGAGCACTCGCTACAAACATTCAGTCTGCATTTATTTATTATTTATCCATATTTTTAAATAGTTTTAGTGATATTGCATCAAGCCTTAAAGGTGCACTATGGTGTTTAGGTGTTTTTATTGCTAAAAATACACTGAAAAACATACATTCTTACTGTGAACGGGGCTCGCCTCTCCACAGATCCACCAGTAACTTGCTCTAGTCACCGTGGCGATAGATGAGTGTAATGCCATATGGTGGAACAATTTTGTGAAGTTACATAGAGCAAAGATCAGTTATTATAAATGATTATTAATAATAATAATCTTGGAGATGACCCGCTTTGGTTCAGAAAGTCTGTGAAAAGCACAACTCCCCTCTTTAAAAACACTTGATTACCTCGGAGCTGCAGAGCTGAAGTGAGTTTGATATTTGATGTTTTGGTTTTTCGTGAACAGGTAAAGAAGACGGAAAATCGTGTCAAAAAGTCACTGTGAGAATGACCATCAGGAAAAACAACTGCCGCAGCAACCGACCGGTGAGTGGGACCAATACTACCTTAAATAACACTTAACACCACCTTAAATCATTGTAATACCACCTTATATCACTGTTATACCACCTTAAATCACTGTTACACCACCTTAAAACACCACAATACCATGTTAAATAACCCTCATACACCTTAAATCACTGTAATACCACCTTAAATCACTGTAACATCATCTTAAATAACTGTAATATCACGTTAAATAACCCTCATACCACCTTAAATCGCTGCACTACCACCTTAAATCACGTTAATCATCTTAAATAACTGTAATATCACGTTAAATAACCCCATACCACCTTAAATCATTGTAATACCTCCTTAATGCCTCATTTACACCAACTCCACTGCTACTACTCAGGGTATTGTGGTACTGCACGTGTATAAAACAACACATTTAACTTCATGTCTAATGTAAAACTTAAAATCCTTACATTTTCTCAAAATTCAACGGTGCGTCTTATGTATTAATCCTGGTTGTGTTTACTGACTTCAAACCGATTTTATGTGGTACACTGAGCTCAAAAATCTGCCAAAATGTTTTAGTACAATTTTTGGTAAAATAAGAAGCCACACCGCTGGATGGATTGTCGGAGGATTACGGCTGCTGTTGTCAGGAGTCTCGAGGAGTAAGAACTTAAATGATCCAAAACACATTCACATTCATAAAACTCATTTACCAAGACAGGGAGGCGACGCCGGGCAATTACACCACGATCTGCCAATGGATCATGGACGCCTGGGCTCAGGATCAGTATTAAGTGTTGTTTTCTCGTTAATGTGTTGCTTTAATCCAGTGCAATTTATGTATGAAAATAGATGAGAGAATTCAACATTATTGATATTGGGCCTTCCGCTGCAACTTATAGTCTGAAAGATACGGTTATATTTTATTGTCATAAGTGTTTATTTATTTATTTATTATTTATTTATTTAATAGGGACAGTGTATATTAATGAAAATCTACAACACTGCACTGTAAATATGACAGATTATTGCAAAAATGCTCATTTCCATCTGTCGTACCTTGACAGGCGACACCACAAACTTAACAGAGAAAACAACAAAAACAAGTGACAGTTCTAAACTAAAAGCGTCCACAAGTCTGTTTTTCCTTTAGTTGTTGTTTCAAGTGGGATTTGAAAGTGTCCAGTGTTGGAGTTTGTCTTATTGATAATGGGAGAATGTTCCAGAACTTAGAGCCTCAGACTGAGACACACTTTGTCCAGATGTGGAGCGTCTGTGTGGAGCTCACAGTTCCTCCAGCCTGTGGCTCTAGTGCCAACTGACTGTCTTTGTTTTAATAAAATCATACTGGTTTGCCAAAGTCTGATCCCGTCAGATCTCAGAAGCTCAGCAGGTCCGAGTCTGGTCAGGACTTGGATGGAGACACTGGGAATTCCAGGTTCCACAGGAGGCGCCAGTGGCAAAACCTGCCGTTGTGTCCTTAGGCAAGATGCTTCACCCACATTGCCTCGTATGAAAGTGGTGTGTGTGTGAGTGTTGGTGGTGGTCGGAGGGGCCGATGGCGCAGACTGGCAGCCTCGCTTCCATCAGTCTGCCCCAGGACAGCTGTGGCTACAGCAGTATTTTACTGCCACTGGGCATAAAGTGAATGAATAATGTTCTGTAAAACTGATGCATTATTAAAATCCTGTAACAGAGGGCGGCAAGTCCATACAAAACTTTATATATAAAACATTCATATTTAAAATCAACACAATTTTTAAAATTAAGCAAATTTAGACAAGTTGTCTAAAATAGTGCAGTGGTGAAATGAGAATGTTTCTGTTCAATATTTTTACAGCTTTTTAACAAAGTGATTCAACTGGTTTGAGTTTTGTGACGTGTGATATTTTAACCAGCTGCTTTTACTCACAGAGGATTCACTTTACACCTCACCGTTAAAAACACTTGAGCTCAGGTTTGTTTAAATCAGATGAATTTGAATGAATTTATAATAAATAAATGAATATTAACCAAAACTCACTTCATCACTGGCAGTTAGTCCAGAATTCTGCCGCGCGTCTTTTAACAGGGAGTAAAAAGCCCGATCACATCAACCCAATTCTTTCATCTTTGCACTGGCTTCCTGTTCATTTTAGAAATGATTTTAAGATTTTATTATTTCTTTTTAAAGCTTTGAATGGACTGTCCCCACAGTACGTCTCGGACCTCATCCAAATTTACACCCCCGCGCGCTCTGAGGTCCGAGGTCCAGCTCCAGCTCGTGGTCCCCTAAACAAAACTTAAAACCATGAGGACAGGACCTTCTCTGTGGTCGGCCCCAAACTCTGGAACACTCTGCCCCCCCACGTCCCAACAGCCCCACAGAGGAGTGTTTTTAAGTCTCGTCTTAAGACTCACTTTTATTCTCTGGTGTTTAATACCGCGTGAGTTGTGTGGTCCTCTGTGTCTTTTATTTTATTTATTTATTTATTGTTTTTATCAATTTTATTTTTAGTACTGCTTTTATGTATTGATTTGATTGTTTTTGTTCATTGATTTTATTATTATTATTTAATTTATTTTTCTATTAGTGTCTTTATTAAACATATTTTTTTTTCTTTTTAAAGTAAAATATTGCGTTGCCATGTGAAACTGTTTTGTTTGTAAAATGTGCTATACAAATAAAGTCGGACTGGATCGGATGTGCTTCCCCGCGGTGACGTCTTGTGCCTCGTGTTTGTGTCTCCAGGTGAACGTGGTCTCGTGCGACGGGAAGTGTCCCTCCGCCAGCATCTACAACTACAACATCAACACGTACGCTCGCTTCTGCAAGTGCTGCAGAGAAACCGGCCTCCAGAGACGCACCGTCCAGCTCTACTGCAGCAACAACTCCACCTGGGTCAACTACGACATCCAGGAGCCCACCGACTGCTCCTGCCTCTGGTCCTAAGGGCGGGGGGCACCTGTCGGGGGGGTCCGTCCTGCGCCTGTCTCTCTGTCTCTGGTCCTGAAGGGGAGGAGGAGGGGAGGAAGGGGGGTTTCTGTCTCCTGTCCCAATCTTAAAATCGGAAAAACGCAATTGATACTTTGCAGTGACATCACTCTGGGGGGTTTCTATGGAAGATCATTATTTAATTCATTCGATTCTGAATTTTAAATGTTGTTGAATTTCTCACTTTGAATTTTTTAACTCTGAAAAAAACATGTTTGAATTATTTTTATACTGAATTCCAGTTGCTGAGATTTTAAGTTTACATTTACAAGTGTTTAAAATTCAAAATAAAAATGTCACCTTTTAAATATTCAGCACAAATATTTTCAAGCTCTTAAATTCAACAGTCAAAATTCAAAGTGGAAAATTCGCAGTGAAAAAAATTCACAGGATTCGCAAGATGAAAAGGCCAAAGCAATCGATTCAAAGTGATCCAATCAGATTTAGTAACCGGTGCAGTGAAACGATCTGATTGGTCAGAATTAACAAATTTTACATTCGGAATTTTGACCGTTGAATTTGAGGGCTTGAAAATATATGAGAATTTTTTATTTAGAGCAACTAAAATTCAGAATCTAAATAATTCAAACATCTTTTTTCAGATTAAAAAGTGTGAGTCAAGTGAGTCATTACGCAGTATTTAAAATTCTAAATCTGATGGAACAAATTATCTTCCGTAGGTTTCTACTTGTTTGTCTATGGCGAAATGTTCAGCAGTCGCCACGGTGAAATACTGTCCAAAAAAAAAAGAAAAAAAATGTTGTTGTAGTTCCAGCTAAATCAGTTTTTTCAGGTCAAATTGTGTTTAAAAAATAATAATAAAAACGCTCTGATTATAGTATAAACAAAAAGTAAAAAAGCTTTAGACAGAGCAGTGCCTCGAGTTAGAAACCTCCAGAGAATCTCGACGACACCAGCTGCAAAGTATCCACATGAAACAAGAAAAAAACTGGCACAAATTTCAACCAGCTGGTCCAAATTTTTGCGGTGGTTTTGTGTTGAAGTGTAAAATGGACCCGGGAAAAGCTTTGAAACTACACTACCCATGATCCTTCACTCCCCCCGCGCCTTCTGTACATAGTCCCCAGAGGACGTTTGCAGTTACGTTTGTAGTTTTAGAGACATTTCCGTTTGTTTTGTTGACGTTTTCGGGTAGCGCACTTTATTTATTTATTGGAGTCTGATAGAACACTCACGTTCTCATTTGTGTTTTTTTTTTTTTTTTACGTTTTACCAAAGTCCAGACCAGGTCCAGACTAAGTCCAGACTAAGTCCAGACCAACGGAACGGTCATTTTAAAAGCGCTGTACCTGAGTTTTACCGTTTTTAGTTCACTTTAAATTGACTCCTGTGAGCGTTAAAGGTGCACGGTGTAACTTTTCTTCAAACGTTTTCTTCACGGAGATGTTATTGCTTCGTCTGGAATATTCCGCACTATGGCATTAAACCTTTTTATCTTTACGGGGCCTAAACCAAACCAAGTTACGGGTCAGATCTGTGGAGAGTCTGTTTTTCTTGGTATTTTTGAGCTGTAAAACCACCTGGGACTGAATAAAAGTAAAGTAGAGCAGTTTAATGTCACACTGTGGAACATTCCAGGCAGAGCAGTGACGTATCCATAGAAACAAGCAACCGAAAAGTTACACAGTGCAGCTTTAACTACATGAAACAGTTCATACGAGTGTTTTTCAAACTGTGTTAAACTGTGTGGTGAGTTCTGTTTTTTTCTTCCTTCGGATCATTTCTTGTTTTTGGAATTGCAGTGGGAAAAATGTAGTCCACTTTTAGACCTGGTTTAGTCCTAGATTAGGCCTGGAATAGTCCTGTTACAGACCTGGTTTAGATCTGGTTTCACATCTGGAATAGATCTGAAATTCGTCCTGTTAAAGACCTGATTTAGATCTGGTTTAAAGCTGGTTTAGACCTGGAATAGACCTGAAAAAGTTCTGTTAAAGACCTGGTTTAGATCTGGTTTCGACCTGATTTAGCCCTAGATTAAACCTGAAAGAGTCCTGGTTTAGATCTGGTTTAGACCTGGTTTAGATCTGGTTTAGATCTGGTTTAGACGTGGTTTAGAGAACTGGTTTAGCCACATATTAAACCAGAAATAGTCCTGTTATAGACCAGGTTTAGATCTGGTTTAGACCTTGTTTAATCCAATATTAGACCTGTTATAGAACTGGTTTAGACTTGATTTAGACCTGTTATAGTCCTGGTTTAGATCTAGTTTAGACCTGTTATAGTCCTGTTATAGTCCTGGTTTAGATCTGGTGTTTCTCGGTGTGAGAGTTGAAGTGTACAGCGGGGGATCGTGGTGGGTTTGTCGTGGACTCGGTCTGGACTCTGTGGGACTGTGTTGGACTAAATGTGGTTTTAATGGGGCTGTATCATAAGATGTACATTTGGATTTTCAATAAATATTTCTTTTGACGTCTGGACTCGACTTCAGTCATTCATTCAGACAAATGTTTCCTTTTTGGTTCTTCCTGTGGATCAATCCTGCCCATCGCCTTCACCTTTCACTATTTTTCAATTCTGTTGGGAAGAGAAACAGTTTGAACGGAGGTTTGAGTCACACACATCTGATTCACTTTTGCATTCATGGAGTTTACAAACTTCCAAAGCCCATTTCTCGAGCCGTTTTCTGCTGTTAGGATCCAACAACCACACAATTACGATGTCCGAATCCCAACACTAAAATATGACAATATCAGAATCAGAAACAAAAGTGATATGGTTCAAAAGACTTGAAAAGATCGACTTTGTCAATAGACGACAACAAACATGAAGGTTTGATGCTCACTTTTTCGAAAAATCCTTCCCAGTCTGAATTGCACGACGACCAGAAGTCCAAAATTCAGGTTGTATCTATTACGATGTTCTAAAACCTTTTGACCTTTGTAGTTTACATTTCAAACTGGGAGCGTGACATCTCCTGCTGAGGTGTTTGATCTGATTTGCATCAATAGTCAAACATTTCTCAGGTCCTGTGTCTAAAAGATAAACTAATCACTATTTTAATTGAATCAGTCATGATCAATATTTTCCGGTGGGGGTCTGGTGGTCTCGGGTACAAATCACAAATCACATTCATTCACACAAAATCTTTCCACATGATAAATTTCATAAAACAAAAAGCAAAAATGTGACAATTATTTCATCTTCTCCTTTGACCTCTTGACCTCTGACAGATATTTTTATTACTATACAGTGACCCTCGTTTATCGTGGGAGTTATGTTCTAAAAATAACTCATGATCCGCGAAGAATCAACTTTATATTTTACAATTATTATATCTGTTTTAAGGCTGTAAAACCCCTCAGCACAAACTTTATACACTTTTCTCAGACTTAAAACTTATCGCTGCTGTCGTCCTTTTGTTATTTTCCTCCTTTTTTATGAAATGAACTGAAGATTCATTTAACCCTACAGCGCAGAGTCCTGCACAGGTCCATGTCTGGAGATTCGCACCCGCGCAGTACAAGACCGCACTCGCCTGTTAACTTGAGGTTATATCAAACTGCTTGCGCTGCCTACACCACGGACTGAACCAAGACTAACCCAGGACTAACCTAGGACTAACCCAGGACTAACCTAGGACTGATTCCAGGACTGAAACAGGACTCTGCTACAGCGTGTAACTTCTACCTTCCTTCAGTGTGTCCAACTGTTTGTGCGGTGGTTACATCTTCCTCTGTCTTTTGGGTGTGAGCGCAGGAGTCTTTCTCGGTGCAGAACGTTTCATCAACATTGTGGGTTTTGTCGGAGAGAAAACTCGCAAACATACAGCACTTCAGAATCACTGATACAGATCCAACATTTATATAAATTTGGCTGAACACATTCTGTACTGTACAGGAGACACGAGTCCCTCAGCCAATCAGGACACAGCGAGAGGAACATAATACACGTTCATAGACTGTAAAAAAAAAAAAAAAAGACATGTAAAATTGCACTACAAAAAAATCCGCGAAATAGTGAGACCACAAAAAGTGAACAGCGATATAGTGAGGATGACTGTATTTCTATATTTATCTTTTTTACTTGTACATTTATATAATTCTGCCTTATCTGACATCAGTCTTTGGCGATTTCTGCTGCTTATTTTGAATTTAGTTTGACCTCTAACACAGTATTTTTGTCCTTTATCATATTTATTGTGATGAGTTTGTCTAAATTCTAAGTTTTAACAATAATCATTTGACTAAACATGAGTCAGCTGTTCCAGTCTGTGCTGAGTCACTGTCTGACTGTAGACTTACATACATTTTTATTCTTTTTATTGTCTTTATACAGTTTCTTCTCCTGACTCTGCAGCTCAAACATGTGACTCACGACTCGACTTCCACTTTTCCCTGTGGTCACATTTAAAACAGCAAAGGTCACAGGGCCACGCGCTCGAATACTTTACAACAGGACCCGGTCAAGCAGAAGTAAACGACAAGGCCAAAAATTCAAGTTAATTCATCTGATATAAAAATGTATTGAACAGATACATATGTACTCTAGTTTATGAAACTGTTGACCTTTTTTCTGTTCCATTTTTGGTTGTAAAGTTCCATCTGTTTTAAAACAGACCATGAATGAAACATGGAACAAAAATTATTTCCCAAATTTCAAAGACCTGAAAATCATGTAAATAAATGTTTGTATTTCATCATATCTTGTGTTATTCCATCTTTGAACTGTTGATGAAGGGACATGATTAAAAAAAAAAAAAGTATTTAAAATGATAAAAATTTGCTTGGAAGGACTGACATATTTTATAGAAATAGTTTCTTTCATTTTGAAGTAATATTAAAATATTCGGAAGAAAAAAGCGACAAATTATGCAAAATCCTGCACCTTCTACTTGTTTGTACAATTTTCCCTCCGTTACTTTTCCCTCCGTTACCATGAACCTTTCTTAATAAAAAATCTCATGAGTCAAAAAGTCAGAGGTTTTTCAACCTAATCTTGTACCATATGGTAGAAAACTATATGAAGCAAATATTCAAACCAGTTTGTTAAGGATATGGAAGTGAGAACCAAGAGTTATCACTGTTTGGATTTATTGTCCAAAAAGTGCTGCATATTTCATTCCCTCCGTTACCGACATGAGTTTTTAAATTTTTTGTCAACAACTTGAAAGAATCTCACAGGTTTAACTTGACCCTGTTGGAGTGTAACTCTTTCCTACATTCTGATACTTTACTTATTTCAATAGTTCCTCTAGTTTCTGAATAAGACACATTTGATATTATTATTATTATTATTATTATTTAATTATTATTATTTATTTATTTTTTTTCATAGCTCCATGATTTTCGACTGAGTTCGTTGTACTTACATCTGTGACATGTTAGTGTCATATGAACATCTCACACTCTGAGGAGCTCAGGGACCAACTCCTGCTGGTGCCAGAGTCACGACTAAACAAGGGGAGTCAGAGTTTCAGGTTCATGCAGCTAAAACCTGGAACAGTCTGAACATGTGAGACAGACTCTTCTGTGACGCTGTTTAAATCCAGACTCTAAACATTTCTGTTTAACTGTGCAAATAACTGAAAGGTTTTCATTCCGCACTTTCTCTCCAATTTATGTCTCTCTTTTTTAATTTTAATCTTCATGATTATTTATGTTTTGATTTGTTTTTATTATGATTTTAATGTATTTCTTATTCTGTAAAGCACTTTGAATTACTTTGTGTACGAATTGTGCTGTACAAATAAACTTGCCTTGCCTTGCCTTGCCTTGTTGTCCGCCATTTTATGAGTTTCCCCCGTCGCTTTCAAAAACTACAAGAAGTGACGTCGCCGCTCCCGGAAGTTGCGCGCGCTCATGTGACCCGCGCGGTCAGCTGATGAGGTTAGAAAAGGCTTTGCTGTGAAGTGCTGCCTCATTCTCTGCTCTTTTATTGTTTTGTCCTTCTTCACCTGCGGAGCTCCTCGGAACTTTTCAGCGGAGCAACATGCGGCTCTCTGCGGGATTTGTGTGCGCTCTGGCGGCCCTGCTCCTCTGCGCGGACGCCCTGGTTCGGTAAGAAACACGACACGTCCGGACACGAAAAACTTAAGCCGAGCACAAACAAACCGACAACTACACTCTCCACACACGCTAATTTTAATATTTTTTACGCAATTTACGCATTTAACTCAACGTATTTTCGCTTACGTTCCGTGCGTAAAGTTGCATTAGCGGCATAGCATTTTACCGTTAAACTTAAAATTAAATTACAATTACACTAGTTTACTTTATGCAACTTTCCTATTTTATTTGCACGGGTTAATTAGGCTTCACTGCGCAAATTTACCGATCTTTTAGTGAAATCTACGCCTTACATGACCGTTTACCGTTTACAGTTGCTGCGTAATGCTCGAGCGTTTGTTGTTCAGCTGTTGTTATCGCGCGGAAATCATGTGACCTCCTCAGAAATCTCTCCCGTGGCCTCTGAAATTGGCTCTGGTTCTTTCTTACGTGTGTAATTGTTTTGTTTTTACTTCGGAGTTCAGATCGGAGCAGCGCGGGACACGCCGTACACATTTTCTTCCGTGCGTAAAGAGCGTGCCTTCGGGTTCGAGCGGCCAAATTACGCACGGCGAAGGTTACGGAAATAAAGGACGCTTGCGGTGATGGCACTGTAAACCGTCGCGTGATCTAATGATCTAATCACAAAACACTAGGGCAAAGAGCATACGGTTATTAAACGACACTTTTTTAAGATTTAAAACTGAATCTGTAAAAAAAAACCGCGTCATATTTTGTCCTCACGGAGAAGTGGAACAGACAGAACAGATTGTACACTCACATTTATATAATTATGTCTTATTTGACTCGTGTCTCTTGCTCTTTTTTTCTACTTAATTAAAATGTATTATTACATTCATATTTTTCCTCTTTGTTATTATATTGTTTCTCTTTGTTATTATATTTTATTGTGATGTGTGAGCTCCCGTGTCCAAATAATTTCTCTTACGGATCAATAAAGTTTGTCTAAATCTAAGATGCAGTAGACAGTTTCTGATTTGATTTTCCAATTTAGACATTTACATTTTTTGTTATGTATAATTTTTAAAATGAATGAATGAATAAATGGTAAAAACAGGGAAGGCCTAAAAGACGAAGGACTCAAAAATGAAGTTTCAACTAAAGCAGAAATATTGGCTCAAGTGTCCCCCTGGCTTGAAAGTCCCGGCTCGAGTGTTCCATTCTCTCGGTGGGATCGTCCCCCTCCTCCCTCATTTGTATTTTATTCAAATATTTAAGATAAAATCCTGAAATAGTTGTGGTGCTCACTCCAATTTTTATTTTATTTTTGTAATTAACTAACTTAGTTTAATAAAGGGTTTAAATTCAGGGGGACTTTCCAGCTGATTTCTGACATTTATCTCTTTGCCAACAAGTACCGGTAGGTAAAGCTGTCAAGCCAGTTTATAGGTCAGATCTGTGGAGAGGCGACTCTGCTCACAGTTAGAATGCATTGTTTTTCAAGGGACATTTGAGCAAAACTTTTTAAAAAGCCATAATGAAATGAAAAGTTCTGTAGACAACTTTAATGCCGCGCTGTGGAACATTCCAGGCAGTGCATTAACATTTCCATGGAGACGGACAGGTGACAGACCCACATCGGGAAAGTTACACAGTGCAGCTTTAAACTTGAAGAACTAGAGAATGACACCGAACAGACTGAAGATTTGCATGTGCCAAATCAAGAACCATCATGGTTTAGTCCTGGTTTAGTTCATGGTTAGACCTGGTTTAGTTCATGGTTTAGTCCTGGTTTAGTCCTGGTTTAGTTCATGGTTAGACCTGGTTTAATCCTGGTTTAGTTCATGGTTAGACCTGGTTTAGACCTGGTTTAGTCCTGGTTTAGTCCTGGTTTAGTCCTGGTTTAGTCCTGGTTTAATCCTGGTTTAATCCTGGTTTAGTTCATGGTTAGACCTGGTTTAATCCTGGTTTAGACCTGGTTTAATCCTGGTTTAGTCCTGGTTTAATCCTGGTTTAGTCCTGGTTTAGTCCTGGTTTAGTCCTGGTTTAGTCCTGGTTTAGTCCTGGTTTAGTTCATGGTTAGTCCTGGTTTAGTCCTGGTTTAGTCCTGGTTTAGTCCTGGTTTAGTCCTGGTTTAGTCCTGGTTTAGTCCTGGTTTAGTCCTTGTTTAGTCCTTGGTTTAGTCCTTGGTTTAGTCCTTGGTTTAGTCCTGGTTTAGTTCATGGTTAGTCCTGGTTCAGTCCTGGTTCAGTCCTGGTTTAGTCCTTGTTTTAATTCTTGGTTAGTCCTTGGTTTAGTCCTGGTTTAGTCCTGGGTTAATTCTGGTTTTAGTAATTGGGTTTGTCCTAGTTTAGTTTAGTTTTTAGTTTAGTTTTTAATTTAGTTGATTAATTCTGGCTGAGTCCTGGTTGAAGCTGTTGTGTCTGAGATGATTTTTACAGTGAAGTGCAGGTTTGAGTTTTTCAGCGCAGTGAAGCTGAAAAACCTCTGTGGTTTTGAAACCGACCACAGACGACTTTCCAAACGGTTTGGGCGTCCGGAGAAGAAGAGCAGAGTTCACTTTTTCACTTAGATTCTGTGAGATTTTGATGCTCACTTCCTTTTCCGGTGAAACATTTGAAGCTGTTTCTGAACTTTAGATCCGTGAGATTGACCACAGTCGAATCGAAATCGCAAAAAATGTGATTCTTGTCGTTTGTCGGTTCAGGTTTCAGTCTCTTTGTTGATTCTTCTGGACGTGTTTTAAATTTGAACTTTGAACTGAATCCTTTTATTAAAACTGAAATACCAAGTTTAGTCTCAATCACAATATATATATACATACATACACACATACATACATACACATACACACATACATACAACAAACAAACAAACAAACAAAGGATATATTTTTCTGATTATTATCACCAAATGAAGTTTTACTTTACTCAAGATCCATCCTCATTTTAGTCCTGGTTTAGTCTTTGGTTAGTTCTGTTTTAGTCCTGGTTTGGTCCCTAGTTCTAGTCCCTGCTGTAGACCCTGGTCTTAGCCCTGGTTTAGGCCTTGGTTAGTCCTGGTTTAGTCCCTGGTTTAGTCTTAGTTTAGTCCCTGGTTTTATGTCTTGGTTTAGTCCTTGGTTTAGTCCTGGTTTAGTCCTTGGTTTAGTCCTGGTTTTTAGTCCTTGGTTTAGTCCTGGTTTAGTCCTTGGTTTAGTCCTGGTTTAGTCCTTGGTTAGTCCCTGATTAGTCCCTGGTTTAACCCTTGGTTAGTTTCTGTTTTAGTCACGGTTTACTCCTTGATTAGTTCTGGTTTTAGTTCTAGTTTAGTTTTGGCTTAGTCCCCGGTTTAGTCCCCGGTTTAGTCCCGGTTTAGTCCTTGGTTTAGTCCTTGGTTTAGTCCTTTAGTCCTTGGTTTAGTCCTTGGTTGGTTCTGGTTTTAGTCCCTGGTTTCATCCCTGCTTTAGTCCTGGTCTAAACCTGGACTTTTTCTCAGACCTGACTGTTTTCCGAGTGTTTTCCGAGTGTTTTCCGAGTGTTTTCCGAGTGTTTTCCGACTGTTTTCCGACTGTTTTCCGACTGTTTTCTGGCCGTGTTCTTCAGTTGTGACATTTCTCGTTTCACTCGGGTCAAAGTGTTTGGACGACGTTTCCGCGGCGACATTAAACTCTCCTCAGATCTTCATTTATCTGATCACGGTTTCACTTTCAGTTTCACCACCAGGACTTTAACTTTTTTTTTTTTGGATTGGGTTTAACTCTGGTTTTCCTGCAGGATTCCTCTGAAGAAGTTCCGTACGATCCGACGTTCCATCTCCGACTCCGGGAAAAACCTGGAACAAATCCTGGGAGACAAATACAACATGAAATACAACCTGGGCTTCCCCCCGAACGCCCCCACGCCCGAGACGCTCACCAACTACCTCGACGTAAGTACTACTACTACTACTACTACTACTACTACTGCTACTGCCCCCACGCCCGAGACGCTCACCAACTACCTCGACGTAAGTACTACTACTACTACTACTACTACTACTACTACTACTGCCCCCACGCCCGAGACGCTCACCAACTACCTCGACGTAAGTACTACTACTACTACTACTACTACTACTACTACTGCCCCCACGCCCGAGACGCTCACCAACTACCTCGACGTAAGTACTACTACTACTACTACTACTACTACTACTACTACTACTACTACTACTACTACTACTACTGCCCCCACGCCCGAGACGCTCACCAACTACCTCGACGTAAGTACTACTACTACTACTACTACTACTACTACTACTACTACTACTGCCCCGACGCCCGAGACGCTCACCAACTACCTCGACGTAAGTACTACTACTACTACTACTACTACTACTACTACTACTACTGCCCCCACGCCCGAGACGCTCACCAACTACCTCGACGTAAGTACTACTACTACTACTACTACTACTACTACTACTACTACTACTACTACTACTACTACTACTGCCCCACGCCCGAGACGCTCACCAACTACCTCGACGTAAGTACTACTACTACTACTACTACTACTACTACTACTACTACTACTACTGCCCCCACGCCCGAGACGCTCACCAACTACCTCGACGTAAGTACTACTACTACTACTACTACTACTACTACTACTACTACTACTACTACTGCCCCCACGCCCGAGACGCTCACCAACTACCTCGACGTAAGTACTACTACTACTACTACTACTACTACTACTGCCCCCACGCCCGAGACGCTCACCAACTACCTCGACGTAAGTACTACTACTACTACTACTACTACTACTACTACTACTACTACTACTACTACTACTTACTGCCCCCACGCCCGAGACGCTCACCAACTACCTCGACGTAAGTACTACTACTACTACTACTACTACTACTACTACTACTACTACTGCCCCCACGCCCGAGACGCTCACCAACTACTTCGACGTAAGTACTACTACTACTACTACTACTACTACTACTACTACTACTACTACCCCGACGCCCGAGACGCTCACCAACTACCTCGACGTAAGTACTACTACTACTACTACTACTACTACTACTACTACTACTACTACTACTACTACTGCCCCCACGCCCGAGACGCTCACCAACTACCTCGACGTAAGTACTACTACTACTACTACTACTACTACTACTACTACTACTGCCCCCACGCCCGAGACGCTCACCAACTACCTCGACGTAAGTACTACTACTACTACTACTACTACTACTACTACTACTACTACTACTACTGCCCCACGCCCGAGACGCTCACCAACTACCTCGACGTAAGTACTACTACTACTACTACTACTACTACTACTACTGCCCCCACGCCCGAGACGCTCACCAACTACCTCGACGTAAGTACTACTACTACTACTACTACTACTACTACTACTACTACTGCCCCACGCCCGAGACGCTCACCATACTACTACTACTACTACTACTACTACTACTGCCCCCACGCCCGAGACGCTCACCAACTACCTCGACGTAAGTACTACTACTACTACTACTACTACTACTACTACTACTACTACTACTACCCACGCCCGAGACGCTACCAACTACCTCGACGTAAGTACTACTACTACTACTACTACTACTACTACTACTACTGCCCCCACGCCCGAGACGCTCACCAACTACCTCGACGTAACTACTACTACTACTACTACTACTACTACTACTACTACTACTACTACTACTGCCCCCACGCCCGAGACGCTCACCAACTACCTCGACGTAAGTACTACTACTACTACTACTACTACTACTACTACTACTGCCCCCACGCCCGAGACGCTCACCAACTACTACTACTACTACTACTACTACTACTACTACTACTACTTACTACTACTGTTACTGCTACTACTGCACCAGAGACGCTCACCAACTAAGAACTACTGCTATTACTACAAGTACTACTATTAATACTACAACTACACCAGAGACTCACTGTCTGTCTGGATGAAAGTACTAGTACTGCACATACGAGTACTTCAGGTGTGTTGAAGGTGCGTCCAGTTTGACCTTTCAAAACTGCGTCTCTGTTTGATCTGTATATATATATATATATCAGTATATCTGTTTGTGTTTGTTTTTATCTGTGTCATGAAAAGCGCTGTACAAGAGTAATGTTTTTTTTTATTATTCATCATTTTTGTGAGGCCTAAAAAGTCTTCATACTTAAATCTTGTCGTATTTTCCGCTGTCGTGTTGATTTTTTTGCTGTCTAATCTCTTCTCTAATGTAAACGTTGGTTAATAATCGTTTAAAAGTTGCGTTTTGGTCACAGATGGACAGTTCCTCAGAGCGAAGCGCGAGTCCGGGTCAGATACGACGAGTCATGTGATCAGTGTCCACATACTCAGCTTTTTTTACAAGTGTCTGAGGACAAACGAGACCAAAACGACAAGAAAAAAGGAACTAAACGCTACTAAAATGTGACTCTGCAAATTATTATGTGTGAATATGTGAAGTTTTCCTGAATCAGCGTTTAATTTTGCAGAATAACACTGATTTCACTTCATTTTTTTTCTGTAAGTTATGACAACGCAAAAAAAAGAAGCATCGAAAACCAAATAGTAATAATCAATCAGGACTAAAAAAAAAAAAAAAAATAAAATTAAAATAGAAACTGGACCCGGGAACATTCCACCTGTTACCCCCCGTGAGAAATCAAGGTCAGACCATTGGTCAAACAGCTCAGTAGTCCAGTAAACCAGGATTAAACCAGGACTAAACCAGGACTAAACCAGGACTAAACCAGGACTAAAACCAGGACTAAAACCAGGACTAAACCCAGGACTAAACCCAGGACTAAAACCCAGGACTAAAACCAGGACTAAACCAGGACTAAAACCAGGACTAAAACCAGGACTAAACCCAGGACTAAACCCAGGACTAAACCCAGGGCTAAACCCAGGGCTAAACCCAGGGCTAAACCCAGGGCTAAAACCAGGACTAAACCAGGACTACACCAGGCGGCACAGTGGCTGAGTGTTTAGCTCTCATGCCTCACAGCAAGAAGGTTCCAGGTTCGATCCCTGGGCCGAGAGACGACAGGTGGACATGAGCACCGGTGCTACAACCTGGTACAAACATCTCTCCTGTTAAGGTTCATGGCAAAATTCTACACTATCTCAAATAAATAAATAAAATTTATTAAATAAAAAAGACTAGACCAGGACTGGACCAGGACTCAGACTTTTAAACTCCAGACTTTTAAAACCAGGACTTTAAAACCAGGACTTTAAAACCAGGACTTTAAAACCAGGACTTTAAAACCAGGACTTTAAAACCAGGACTTTAAAACCAGGACTTTAAAACCAGGACTTTAGACTTTAAAGGACTTTTTTAACACCAGGACTTTAAAACCAGGACTTTAAAACCAGGACTTTAGAACCAGGACTTTAGAACCAGGACTTTAGAACCAGGACTTTAGAACCAGGACTTTAGAACCAGGACTTTAGAACCAGGACTTTAGAACCAGGACTTTAGAACCAGGACTTTAAAACCAGGACTTTAACACCAGGACTTTAACACCAGGACTTTAACACCAGGACTTTAACACCAGGACTTTAACACCAGGACTTTAACACCAGGACTTTAACACCAGGACTTTAACACCAGGACTTTAACAGGACTTTAACATTTAACACCAGGACTTTAACACCAGGACTTTAACACCAGGACTTTAAACCAGGACTTTAGAACCAGGACTTTAAACCAGGACTTTAACAGGACTTTAAACCAGGACTTTACAGGACTTTAAACACCAGGACTTTAACACTGACTGTCGGACTGTTTAATCTCCTCCGCTGACACTTGAATGTAATAAAAACACTAAAGTCTCTCAGTCTGGTCCGTTGTTCCAGGAAAACGGACGCCCTGAACACGCGTCAAGTATTTTTCTCCCGTCCGTCGTTCTAGGAAAATCTTGGAAAAGTGAGAAAATGGCCACCTCCATGTTATTGTATCGTTCTGTTACTTTCGGCTCATCAACAATTCCAACCGTCCTTCAGTTTTCATCAGCCCAGCGTCGGGAACGACACCGGAAAACTGTCCTCGCGTGTTTCCAAACGTCGTCCATAAACGTATCAGAATCAGTCTTGAGTATCGAGTCTGTTCCTTAGTATTAAAATCAATTATAAAATGTATCGTGTCGCGCTGAGACGGTTTTGTTTTCGTCCTCGTTCTTTTCGTTTTGACCCCGTTCCGTGTAAACAAAGCCCTTTCACAGTAAAAGCCCCAGAACAGATCAGCGCTCGGCTAATCCAGATTTAAACATGTTTTGCTTTAACTGGATTTACCGTTACAGAGATTATGACTGACGGGAAAGAGCAGAGCTGCGCCGGGCTCGGACACCAGGGGGCGCTCTTCTGGACTGTTATTCTTTTGTTTTTTGGCTGAAACTGAAACGTGGGCTTTTATTGTGTTAGTGTGAAGTTATGACGCAGCTCTAAATGAGATGTTTTATTTTACAGTGTGAGTTGAGAAAAGGCAAACAGGTTTTTAAAGTTACTTCTGCAAAAATATTTCCTAACCGTCACCGTTTCCCTCATTTAAAAAGTCCTATATTACACAAAACTGACTCTCGTGAGGTTTTAGTCGTGTCATAATCCTGTTACCGCCTCAAAAACAAACCTGGACTCGTGTTTTGTTTCACTCACACGCTTCAATAACCCTTTATGTTTAAAAACACAGTGGAGCACTTCTTGTATCACCACATGGCGTCACTCGGCCTAATTTTTGTTTTACATTTATGTTTATTAAGGACATCACAATCACAATTAGACAAACCAGATTCGTTGCTTTGAGAGTTTTAGCCCAAGTGTTAGTTTTCGACACCTGTTCATATAAAAAATAAATTAAATTAATAAAATAAATAAATCTAAACTACATGCATGGGAGCAGATAAGACAAGACACATAAGTTACATACAGAGAAAATATAATTTTTTAGTTTTTTCGATTAATTAGTGATGGTTCATAGGCAAATCGTTTGGCGCTCGTGCACTTTCAGAAACTCTTCACACTTTTGTTTTAACTTGATCTGATTTGGAGATTATCTGTAATCTGTTTGGAGTTTAGATGTTCTGAGTCTGGAGTTTATGGGTCAAGCTGCTTTAAACAGGAGACCTCAGACTCAGGGTCAAAACTCTACGAAGGACTTTACCTCGACAACTGCACGCTTCGGGATTTGCTGACTGTGCAGATTTTTGAGCCTGTGTTACTGTGTGTGTTTATAATCTGGTGTTGTATGTTCCAGGCTCAGTACTACGGGGAGATCAGCCTGGGCACCCCCCCTCAGCGCTTCACCGTGGTCTTCGACACCGGCTCCTCAAACCTGTGGGTGCCTTCAGTGCACTGCTCCATCCTGGACGTCGCCTGCTGTGAGTCGCACCGCTGCTTCTTTACGTCGCGTTAAAGTTACAGATGAAAACAAACGAGTAATATCCAGACAAAACAAAATCGTGGCTGCTTGATGAAGTGTTCCAGTCCGTGAGAACAGGTAGAGGGCGCTGTTGGGGGAAAAGCATCAAAACTTTAGACCAGAGGTGTCAAACTCAATTTGGTCCGGGGGCCGTATCCAACCTACTTTGATCCCAAAGGGGCCAGAAAAAAACAAACAAAAAAACCCACATATAAACCCCAAAAATAACAATAAGTTCAAATATTTGTGCAGAGAAACACAAATCTATGACAGAAATCTTTTTTAATTGATGAACTCTTTCTTTTACAGAATATTATAATTTTATTAACAACCTGAAACTTTAAGAAAAATACAATTTCAACACAAAGTTTTAACATGAACTTGTTTTTAAACAGGAATAAGTCAATTTTTGTTGTAAAATCCTGCACTCGGCTCCACTTTTCTCATGTTGGACATTTTTCTGATGAGGGTGTCACGGTCAACAGTCAAAACGATCGTCCTTTAAGAGCGTTTGGAAAGAGACAAGTCTTCATTTGTGCTGCTCTGGTGGGAGGGGCCACGTACAGAGACGCTGGAGACGCTGCTGTGATAAACACCACAGAAAATTAACAAGATTTTAATAGAAAATATCATTAAAATATTTTAGTAGAAAATCAGCCGAGGGCCAGATTAAAGGTCTTGGAGGGCCGGATCTGGCCCCCGGGCCGTATGTTTGACACCCCTGATGTAGACACAAAGAAATCCAGGCACTCCAAAAAAAAAATCCTGCACTCTAGGTTTGCGCAACTTTTGGTTAATATTTTTCTGTGTCAAAATGTGTGTGTAAATGTGTGTGTAAATGTGTGTGTAAATGTGTCATTTCTCCAGCAGCTTCATAAATCTGTCCCATCACCAGATCTTCAACCAACAAACTCCACAAAGGAAAAACATTCTAACATGAACAATTTATCCACAACGATCAAGAGAAGAAAGACCAAAACTTAAAGGAAACAACGAGGCTTTAGTGACTCACTGAACAAAACTAACTGGGCTTTTGGACAAGGCTTGTAAAATGAACAGAGCAGTTTTATTTCACTATTTTGTCTCTAAATTAAGACATGAACATTAATAACAGATGCGTTAATAAAACATTCATAAAGTGTCGTCTCCTGCAAAGCAAGAGGCGCCTTAAGATCGTTATTTTCAACAGTCTTTACCCGTTTCCTAACTTTAAAAAATTATCTTTTTCCTAATCTTGATCACGTCGATTGACCAATCACAGCGCAGCGTCTGTCTCTCCTGACACTCAGCGTTTTAACTTTTTAACCCGCGGTTAAAAGAGGAAGTGACTCAGATTTAGAAATAAGTGTTGAGTCACATGAAGCTCAGAGCAGCAGGTCTTTAGTTTAAACTGTTCATACTGTTCTTGTGTTCTTGGGCAAGACTCTTAAACATTTACAAAGAGGATGAACTGCTGCTTTATTGTCATGTTTGTTTCATTTTTGCTGCTTCCAAAAATTAAATACTTTATTGACCCTGAAGGAAATAAATCTATTTTGTATGAATTTGCCACAGCTGCCCACAGGATCTTTTTTTTATCACTTTTTTATTTTTTTATTTTGTATTAAAGACAATAGAATATAACATTCAACAAAATACAATAAAAAAACATGAAAACACTCAACACACAACACTCCGAAAAAGTCCCGTACTCTACGTTTGCAGAACTTGTGTGTCAAAATATCTGTGTAAATGTGTCGTATTCTCCAGCAAGCTTCATAAATCTGCCCCATCACCAGATCTTCAACCAACAAACTCCACAAAAGATAAACATTCTAACATGAACAATTTATCCACAACGATCAAGAGAAGAAAGACGAAAAGGAAACAACGAAGACGCTTTAGTGACTCACTGAACTAATCTAATGTTATGGTCACGAACAAAACAGAAGGAACTTGTTCACTCAGACTCATTCTACAATTTAAAAAATCGATTTCATGACGTCGATATTAGATTTGTGCAGTTCGAATGCGAAACGTCTCTAGGACCATAACATTAGTTTTGTTCAGTTTGTCACTAATGCGTCGTCATTGTTTTTCTTTAAGTTTTCGTCTTTCTTCTCTTGATAGTTGTAGATAAATTCTTCATGTTAGAATGTTTCATCTTTGCGGAGTTTGTTGGTGGAGATTTGGTGATGGGGCAGACTTTTTTTTTTAAGCTGGTGCACAAACGCTAGTCTGATTCATCAGCCGGTTTCACTTCGTAGAAACCGTCTGACCTCACAGCATTAGGATTTGTTCGCTCGAGGGTGGGCGGGTATTTTTTTTATTTAACCAATCGCTGCTGTTTGGTTGTGACGTATGTAAACGGGGCTAACTGGTGTATTAAGCTTTTTCCAAATCCCATAGGAAGAAGGACAATAACGTCTTTCCCCTTGATAAAATTCACCAAACATTCTCTTTGTTCCGGCTTTAAATTCTCGATCTCGGGAATCGTTGCGAACTGTCTAGTTTATTCCGATTCCTGACCTAGTCCCTGGAGAGAAACAAAATTGAGCGGAGGCACTAGGTGGCACCAGCCTGACTAGAGAAACGCGACACATTTCGACAGACATTTTGCCACAGAAAACCATTAACCCTTCCGTCCTCCCCTCACTCGTGAACAAGACCCCGAGATACTTGAACCGGACCGTTGTGGTGAAGATTTACTGGTCCGTCTTCGTTCCTCCCCTCACCTCTGGTCATGAGCTTTGGGTAATGACCAAAAGGACCAGAATCCCGATACAAACGCTCGAAATAAGCTGGAGGACGAGTCTGGGGTGAAGGAAGTCTGGGAGTCCCTGTTTAGACGCTGTACCCATGACCCGGCCCCGGATAAGCGAAAGAAAATGGATGGATGGATGGAAAACCATTAACCGAAAGTTCCGCAAAACTACAGCGGGACATTTCCAGCCGTTGTGAAAAAAGTCTATCCAGGTTCAGTTCTTGAGCCTTTCTGTGTGGAGTTTACATGTTTTCTCCATCAAACCAAAACCCTACCCCCAAAACTAGACCAAGATCTGGAGCTGGTCCCACTGGTCCTGACAGGTGTAACCCAGAGACACTGAAGGACGGGTCAAATGCAGAAAATGGACTTTGTGTTCTGAGGGTAAAGCCTCCACTTTTCTTTGCTGTTGGATATTTAAGTCATTTTGGATCAGTCTCGTTGTGGATGGATGTCAGATTATAAATGTGAAACCACAAGTTCAAGGACTTTATTGGCATCACTTGTTAATTAAACGTGACGATAAGAATCTTTTTGTTTCCTTGTGCTCAGGGATTCATCACAAATACAACGGGGCCAAGTCCAGCACTTACGTGAAGAACGGAACGGCCTTCGCCATCCAGTACGGCTCCGGGAGTCTGTCCGGGTACCTGAGCCAAGACACCTGCACCGTGAGTCACGCTGACACACACACACACACACACACACACACGTACACACACACGTACACACACACGTACACACACACACACACACACACACACACACACACACACACACACACGTACACGTACACACACTAGAGATGTAACAATAACCAAAATATTGTGATATCGTATCGTCAAAGTTGTCACAATAATATCGTGGACCATCACAATATATTGAATTACAAGTGTCTTTGCTTAAATGAAGAGTTTTGGAGCGGCAATAGATAAAAAAAAAGACAGAGGGAACTACATAGACCATGATCCTTTGCTCCATTTCAGTGCAGACGACAAGAAGAAATAACAGTTCTAACATTTTTAAGTCTTAGTTCTTTGGATTAAGTCTTGTCGAGGCATTTTAAGAGGAAAAAGAAGCATATTCAGTTTTGTTAACCTCCACAAAAAAATGTCAATAAATATTGTACCGTGAGATGTATATCGTGAAAATATTGTGTAAATATCGTAAGAGATTTGGATATTGTTACATCTCTAATCATGAGCCTCCCCAACATATCGTCAGCTTTCCCACGATATCACAATAACTATCGTACCGTGAGGTTCACACCGTGACGATATCGTATCGTGAGACTTGGATATCGTTACAACCCTTAACACACACACATATAAACCTACATACACATACACACTAGAGATTAGGGCCCGACCGATATGGGTTTTGTTGTGGCCGATATGAAACCGATAAAATGTGAGTCGGAGCTGCCGATATATTTAGTGATGTAAAAATTCACTGTAAATCTTGAATTGTTTAAAAAACTTAGGTTTGACTCTGGTGGATTTTAAATTGGGTTTAAGCAACATTTATTGTTATTCTGACTCTTTACGTCATATTTACAGACAGTAGGTCGGACTAATGATATTTTTGCATCACATTCTAGCTACTAGTGATGGGGATTCCAGTCCATTCCGTGGACTGAACAAAACTAAACCAGTTCTAAACCAAGACTAAACCAGGACCAAACAGGACTAATCTTGGACTAGAACTTGGAATCTAGGACCGCCCCTGAGAGAAACCCCCCCGAGCGCGATCAGGCGTCAGCTGCGTTTAGCTCTGTGGAGCACTGAGTTCTGCGCCGGTCCTTTTGATCACGATCACGGTCTACGTGGGCGTGTCTCTGGTGTTTCACCGCTGCTGATATAAAAAAGCATTGTGACACGCATTACCAGTGTTGGGAAGGTGACTTTTAAAATGTAATCCCCTACAGATTACAGATTACATCCCCCAAAATGTAGTTTGTAACATAATCCATTAAATTACTTAAAGTGAGTAATGTAATCTGAATACTTTGGATTACTTGATTTACTGTAGAGAAACAAAGACTCGAAAATCTTCACATAAAATGTTTTGTTTGCTAAAAGCCCAGACTTTACTGAACCAAATTAAAAATAGTACTGATAGAAGACGAGGAGACACGTCCACACGGCAGGATTTAGTCCTGTTCAATCCTGTTTGAGACATAGTTTAGACCTGGTTTTAGTCCTGGTTAAACCTGGTTTAGACATGATTTAGTCCTGGTTTAGACCTGGTTTGGACCTGGTTTTGGACCTGGTTTTAGTCCTGGTTTTAGTCCTGGTTTTAGTCCTGGTTTTAGACCTGGTTTTAGACCTGGTTTTAGACCTGGTTTTGGACCTGGTTTTAGTCCTGGTTTTAGACCTGGTTTTAGACCTGGTTTTAGACCTGGTTTTAGTCCTGGTTTTTAGACCTGGTTTTACCTGGTTTTAGGACCTGGTTTTAGACCTGGTTTAGACCTGGTTTAGTCCTAGTTTAGACCTGGTTTAGACCTGGTTTAGACCTGGTTTAGTGTCCGGCAATGAGTGGAATTACTGGAAAAAAAAAAAAAAAAAGGGATATTAGCCCAAAATGTGAAAACAGGAAAACACCTCTGTGTTTAATCCATTTATTTCAACAAAGTAACTGTAATCCAATTACCACTCACTGAAACAGTAACTGTAACTGAATACAGTTACTCATCATTTGTACTCTGATTACATAACTCCGGTACATGTAATCTGTTACTCCCCAACACTGTGCATTACTGACATTTGTACAAAGTAAAATATTACCACTTTTTCCCCTGTAAAACCGTAACATTACTGCGTTAAAACAAAAAGCAACACGTTACAGTAATTAGTTACTTTTATAACGCGTTACTCCCAACACTGCCTGTGCCCCTGTCATGTGAATAGGTCCAGTAATTAGATTCCCGTCCTCAGCTCAGTTTAAACTCCAGTGACCCTCTGGTGTCGTGATGTCACTTCCTGTCTGTCTCTCCTCAGATCGGGGGCCTGGCCGTGGAGAAGCAGCTCTTCGGGGAGGCCATAAAACAGCCGGGAATCACCTTCATCGCGGCGAAGTTCGACGGGATCCTGGGGATGGCGTATCCTCGGATCTCTGTGGACGGAGTCACTCCCGTGTTCGACAACATGATGAGTCAGAAGAAACTGGACCAGAACATCTTCTCCTTCTACCTCAACAGGTCAGAGCCGCCAGAGCAAAATCACCTTCGTTTGTCCTCAGTGAATTAGATTGATACTTTGCAGTGACATCACGCTGGGGTAGTTCTACGTGTATCTCTGTGGTGAAATGTTCAGCAGTTACCAGGGTGATAAAATGCACAAGATCCTCTGAAATATGAAATAGAAAATGGATTTTAAAAACTACCGTATTTTCCAGAGCATAGCACCAGCCAAAAAAAATGCAGAATGAAGAAGAAAAAAAACATATAAGTTTCCCTTTTTGGGGGAAATGTATTTTAAAAAATCTGAGAGCAGGAGCAGACATTTCCTGTGTAAAGTCACGTTGTAATAAAAACAATAGAAGAGAGAAGAACAACAGACTGTTAACGTCACAGATGAACAGTTCTTCAGATAAACTATAACATAAACAACAGAACAAGTTTAACAAACTCTCCATCTCACTCCAAATCACTAAATCCATTCAATTCTTCATCCTCGGTGTCACTTCTGAACAACTCCACGACCTCCGGAGGTAAACAGAGCGACAATTAGTTAGAATTATTGGGGTTATTGGGGTCACTGAAGTCCAGGCTTTGTCCATCCGTCCAGTGACTTCAGGAAAGTTGCTCTCGGTGTCACAAGTTTCTCTCTCACTCCAAACTTTCTTTGTTGCTCGATTTCCGTTTTCAGCAGCAGATTTCACGACTTGTAGTTTGTAATCTGCAGAATCTGATTTTGTTTTTGGGGAATCAGTGTATCGTTCGTTCATTTGTTTTTCAAAATAAAAACAAAAATAATAAAATGAAAAAGCAACTTTTTTTCTTCATTATTTGTCTCCAAAATCAAAAAGGAAAAAACAGATAATGATTCGTTCTGATGATCCCGCTCTGGTCCCAGTCTGGTCCCAGTCTGGTCCCAGTCTGGTCCCAGTCCTGGATCAGTCCTGGTTCAGTCCGTATGCAGCACAAAGGTCCGGCATCGCAGTCACGGAAGTCACGTAAACGTTTCATTTTTCATTTAAACACAAAAATCGAAAACTGAAAAAACGAATCGTTATCAGTTTTTTCAATTTTGGTTTGGGAGACAAATAACGATGAAAGCAGTTGTTTTTTCGTTTTCTTATTTTTGGTTTTATATTGAAAAACAAATAAACGAATGACACACGGATTTTGGGGGCGTTTGTGTTCAATCTTCTCAGTCGTCTTTTATAAGTTTGTTTAAATCGGGGATCTCCACCTCCTTCCAAGTAGCTCGCCAAAGAATTTCTGAATTATAAGTTTTGTTATGAATAGAATGAAAGTGTTTAAAATTGTAAATGTATCATGTTCGTGCCAAACTTTCCTTTCTGCACTAATAAAGGGATAATAGTGTAGGTTTTATAGGCCTCTAAATGTTCCAGTCCAATCCACTTTATTTCTATTGCACATTTCACAAACAAACAGTTTCCAAAGTGCTGCACAAATACAAAATAATAACAACAATAAGATGATAAAATAAACTACTAAAGTAATACTAGTCTTAAAATAATAAAACCAGTAAAATAAAATAAAACCAGTAAAATAAAATAAAAGTAAAATAAATAAACCAGTAAAATAAAATAAAACCAGTAAAATAAAATAAAACCAGTAAAATAAAATAAAACCAGTAAAATAAAATAAAACCAGTAAAACCAGTAAAATAAAATAAAATAGTAAACCAGTAAATAAGTCCAAAAATAAAATAAGTAAATAAGTCCAGTAAATAAATAAGTCCAGTAAAATAAATAAGTCAGTAAATAAGTCCAGTAAAATAAATAAAGTCCAGTAAATAAATAAAATAAAACCAGTAAAATAAAATAAAACCAGTAAAATAAAATAAGTCCAGTAAAATAAAATAAGAACAAAATCGTAGAATAGAAATAAATAAACCAATAAATGAATTAAATCAATAAAACCAATAAAAACACCTTTCTGATCTCAGGTCGTGGCTCTTACTCCATTTCTTGTGGCAGCTCTCTGGCATTTTTATTTTGTAAAGGAGCTCGCGGTGGACAAAAGGTTGGAGACGCCTGGTTTAAATGTTAAATTGTTCAGTGGTGCAGAAGTAACGGTGCGATCGACTGACATGATACAGACAGAACAGAGGCTCTTTCTGCAGGAGACATGCGCAGTAGAGCCAAGTGACAGTGGCGCAGGAGGAACAGGAGCAGCAGATACTCACACACAAGACTAGAACCTCTCCACGCTTCACCAAAAACATTTTAATATAGAAGTCACACCGGAGAATAAGTCGCAGGAAACACCCAAACCATGAACAAAAGTGTGACAAGATCTGTGACTGTCATGTTTTCTACGAGGGATTTTAACAGCACTGATCAGATCACCTGCTGTAGTTCAGATAACTCGGTTCTTTCTGGTCAGATTATATTAAAATAAAACTCAGATAAAAGTCGAGTAGCAGCTTCAGACAGAGCGGCGCCTCCAGTTGAGTATCGATTGCTTCTGTTGACGCTTTACAATATGAATCCATTATTTTGTTCTCCTTTATTCTGTGTTTTGAGTCAAGCGTCCTGTTTTGTGTTTTCCCTCAGAAACCCGGACACTCAGCCCGGAGGAGAGCTGCTGCTCGGAGGAACTGACCCCAAATACTTCACTGGAGACTTCCACTACGTCAACATCACCAGACAGGCGTACTGGCAGGTGCACGTGGACGGGTGAGGATTACAGTTAGTGATAGTTTCTCTCTCAGGCAAGAAGCTGAATGTTCTATGTAGTGTCATTTCTGGACTATTGAACACACCTGATTATAAGCCACAGCAACTCAGTTTTAAAAGAAAAAAATAACAAATATATATACTTTAGGTCGCACTTGTCTATAAGATGCAGGTGTCCATAAGAACGTTTTTCAAGACATGTGCAGTAGGGACGGGCATTCGAGGAAATTTTCTTAATCGATCATCGGAAGAATTAACGATCGATTATCGATTAATCATTAACGTTTTTATATTAAAATGATCATCATTATTATTACTATCTGCACTAATCTGCATAAATAAATTCAACTTTACGACATATAAACATAACGACTCTAGATCCACATCAGCTGTTTGACATTATAATGTGTTTAATTCAGTTTTGTTCAAATCTCACAGAAACAAAACTTAAAACCACATCACTAATTTACATAAACTAAGTGAAGATAAAACTCCAGCTCTTGTGTCGCTGATGTGGTTCAACTTGTGTTGGATTAAAAGACATGACTCAGGTGAATACAGGTCAGTGTGACCAGATTTGTGTTTGTCAAAACCAGGACAGCGTACGGGGGGAGGGGGGCGGGGCCTCGTCATCCACATTGAGCGACTCTCACCTGGAAAAACTTTTTCCCACTGGACACAGAAACATATGTGCTGCTTTATCCACTGTGCACATGGACTCACACTTGTCCCAACGCAACGGAAAGTGTGGAATTTTCTTCTACAAATCATGGTTAAATCCACATTTGTGCTTCGGTTCGTTACAGACTGACCCACTGTTTGTGTCTCGCTCCTTCTGATGCAGAGACACATGTACACACCTGTTTGGTCACGACACACACAGCAACCTACATTCGGTTTGTCGATTAAAATGAACGTAATCGATGAAATTCTTAATGATCAATTATCGATTAATCGATTAATCATGCCCATCCCTAATGTGCAGTAGAGCACGGGGAGAGACGAGTGTGATGCATCGAGGAAGATTCTGTTTGTAAAACACAAACTATTATTTTGAGCTTCATACACACAAATGTGGATGATGCAGATTTTAAGTTAAAGGTGATTGATGTGGCTGTGGAAGAAGGAAGCAGAGCTGCTGCTGCTGCTGCTGCTGCTGCTGCTGCTGCTGCTGCTGCTGCTGCTGCTGCTGCTGCTGCACGTGAGCTCGACGTCAGTGAGTCGATTGGTGAGATTTTGGCAGCTGCAGCGCAACTCAACGCAAAAAGACGACAAAAACTTTTAGAGATGATAAAAGTAGATGAGCTGAACTTCAAAACGTTCTTGAAAACGTGGACACCTGCGGTTTATATTCAGTTGCGGCCTATATATGTACAATTTTTTATTTAGTTGATGCGGCGTATATTCAGCTGCGCTCAATAGTCCTTAAAATACGGTAATCCTTCTTTATATTTGCTGCATTGTTGTTTAAGCCGCAGGGTTCAAATTGTGAGGAAAAAAGTAGGGGTTTATAGTCCAGAGATTACGGTAATAATCTCTAATAGTCTGTTTTCTTCATTAATGTGAGAACTTCACCCAGATGTGCCAGTTCCTCCACCTCAATCGTCCTTCTACTATTCAAAAGTGTCTCCCCAAAGACATGACACTCTGCACTCGAGCCTCTGCTGCCCCACTGTGGCCCCTGGTGTTCATCGCGTCTCCCGTCCCTAAAAACGACTGTTGTGATGGAGTGAGGAGGGCGACAGGGAGGAGAGCGCTGCGTCTGACCCGGCTGTGTGTTTGTGTTTTCAGGCTGAAGGTGGGCGCTCAGCTGGGTCTGTGTAAAGGAGGCTGTGAGGCCATCGTGGACACGGGCACGTCCCTGATCACCGGACCTGCCGCCGAAGTCAGGGCTCTGCACAAGGCCATCGGAGCCCTGCCCCTCATCCAGGGAGAGGTGAGGGAAACAAACTCACCGGGACAGAAGCAGAGGAATATACATATGAAGAATCTCATATAAACCTTTTACAGAAATAGTCTACAAACCATAAAAAAAAACAAAAAAAAGATAAATGAAACTCCCGAACTGTCTAGTGAGTATTTGACACCTCTGCCTTAGACAATGTCATCAAACTCAGATTCACATTGGGCCAAAATTAAAAACTGGGACTAAGTCGTGGGTCAAACTAAATATTTATTGAAAAAAATTCCACAACATCTGCATGTTTTCTCTTCTTTCGAGATATGTAATGTTAAACCTTTTCTTATTAAAATAAATGTTTAATAATAGTTTTGCAGAATCCAGAACAAACAGAATATAAAATAATAACAACATTTAAAATAATATCTCTATAGTCGATCTGTAGCCAGTGAGCAGCTCTAATACAGATTTTGATATGATCTCGCGGGCCAAATATAATTCTATCGTGGGCTAAATTTGGCCCCTGGGCCTGAGTTTGACATGTTTGGTCTAGGGACACTACAAAAATTATCGGATATACAAATTAAGTTAGTGTGTTCATTTTAGTGTTTAGTTTTGACCAGAGATATAATCTATATCAACTTGTCAAATGTCTTGCACTTTTTCTTCATATTTCATGCATCATGTGAGTTTCTAAAAGGAAAACTTGTAATAGAGGCACATTTTTATCTGTAATAAAACATGATTAAGGAAATTAGGAACAAAAGTCTCACTTTTTCTATGCTTAGTCGTAACATAAACTCTTCCCAGTCTGACCAGCTCATAAAACTATAATATTTACTGCTTTTTATAAAGAAATACAATTATTAATATGCAGAATGGAGTTAAATATTTTGGCCTCCACAGTATTTTCTGTTTCTCATGTCGCCCCATGGAAAAAAAGAATTGCCCACCACCGTCTTGGATCCATTTCAGGAATGTGGTTCATCTCAGTCATCCATAATTCTGAAAAAAATATAATTACATGATTACTACCAGTTTATTTGTTATAAAATAATGTAAATTATATTATGATATTGTTCTATGGCTGACCCGAAACTTGTGGAAATATTGATATAGAAAATCAACAAAAAATGCCTCCGATTCGATCACACAAGAGGCGGCTGCATGTGGGTTTCACTGACATTTGTAGTAAGAAATCAACAAACCTCAACAAGAACTTGAGATTTTTGTAGAGTGACACATATACACAGTGTTGGGAAGGTGACTTTTAAAATGTAATCCCCTACAGATTACAGATTACTTACCTCAAAATGTAGTTTGTAACGTAATCCATTAAATTACTTAAAGTGAGTAACGTAATCTGAATACTTTGGATTACTTGATTTACTGTAGAGAAACAAAGACGAGGAAATCTTCACATAAGAAGTTTTGTCTGATAAAAGAAAATAAAAAGTCCAGACTTTACTGAACCAGATTAAAAATATTATTGACAGAAGAGGAGGAGACACAGTCCACACAGCAGGATTTAGTCCTGTTAAATCCTGTTTTAGTCCTGGTATAAATCCTGGATTAGTCCTGGTTTTAGTCCTGGTTTAGTCCTGGTTTTAGTTCTAGTTTAGACCTGGTTTTAGTTCTAGTTTAGTTCTAGTTTAGTTCTGGTTTAATCCTGGTTTTAGTCCTGGTTTAGACCTGGTTTTAGTTCTAGTTTAGACCTGGTTTTAGTTCTAGTTTAGACCTGGTTTAGTCCTGGTTTTAGTCCTGGTTTTAGTCCTGGTTTAGTTTTAGTTTAGACCTGGTTTTAGTTCTAGTTTAGTCCTGGTTTTAGTCCTGGTTTTAGTCCTGGTTTTAGTCCTGGTTTTAGTCCTGGTTTAGCCCAAGATGTAAAACAGGAAAATCCCTCTGTTTAATCCATTTATTTCAATAAAGTAACTGTAATCCAATTACCACTCACTGAAACAGTAACTGTAACTGAATACAGTTACTCATCATTTGTACTCTGATTACTTAACTCCAGTACATGTAATCTGTTACTCCCCAACACTGTCTACTTTACATTTATTCAGCTACAGGTGGTTTTAAAGCTCAAAAACACCACGAAAAACAACAGCAATAACATCTCCATGGAGAAAAACATTTGACGGATCTTCCACCAAAACATTCACACATTTCACCTTTTAATAATGATGATTCCTTGTTTAGTTTCAGTATTTTAATAATAGTTTTCCTGTTTTCTTTTGTTTCAGTACATGGTGAGCTGTGATAAAGTGCCCACTCTTCCTCCCATCACCTTCAACATCGGGGGTCAGACCTACACTCTGACCGGGGAACAGTACATCCTCAAGGTGAGTCTCTAATGTTTGGCAAATATTGTGATTTCATCCTCGTATTTTGGGACATAACTGGGTCAAGTTTATTAAATTTCAAATCAAAATCTTGCACTTTTGCATATTTAAACTTAGGGGTGTCAAATTATCACGCGTTAATTGCGATTAATTAATTACAGTCATATTTAGCGCGTTATGTTTTTTAATCGCGTTAATCTCATTTTTAATCTCTAACTTTACTGTTTCTGTATGTGAGTTGCTTTATTATAAAACCTGTTTTTATGCGTTGCTGGGACAACAACACACACACACACAAAAAACACATTTATACATTTTTTTAATTTCGGCAATTCCACTCATTGTCGGAAACCCACACAAAACACGCGCAGTAAGAGCGACGTTTACGGCGTCAGTCGCACAATGGACGAGGTGGAAGAGCCAGTAGAACAGAGCAGCAGTGCACAGGTAAAAACACATTCGTGTCTTGGAAATTATTCTCCCGACGTGAAATATAAAAGAAAATAACAAATATAAAATATACGTCACTGGTGAAAACAACCTGCATAGACTCATGATGTCTGCACTACTGTCCTATACACACACACACACACACACACACACAAACACACACAAACACACACAACACACAACACACACACACACACACACACAAACACACACAAACACACACAAACACACACAAACACACACACACACAAACACACACAACACAACACACACACACAAACACACACACACACACACCTTCATCATCGTCATTAACCTGAGAACACGCGCGGACCACGTTTCCTTCCGTAGTTACTGCGTGGACACCGACCTGCTCCCGTGAGCCGCGTGTGGATCGTGTTTTCTCGCGTACGCGGCGTAAACCGAGCTTCCTCCTGTGAACCTCTAAACCAGAACTAACACCAAGACTAAAACCAGGACTAAACCAGGACTAAACCAGGACTCAAACAGGACTAAACAGGACTAAACCAGAACTAAACCAGACTAAACCAGGACTAAAACCAGGACTAAACCAGGACTAAACCAGGACTAAACCAGGACTAAACCAGGACTAAAACCAGGATTAATCCATTCCAGGACTAAACTAGGACTAAAGTAGGACTAAAGTAGGACTAAAGCTAAAGCAGGTCTAAACCAGGTCTAAACCAGGACTAAAACCAGTGATCTCATATATAAAACATTTCTCTATCAATAATATTTTTAATATGGTTAAGGAAAGACTGGACTTTTTATTGTCTTTAAGTCGACAAAAGTTATTATGTTCAGATTTCCTCGTCTTTGCTACTTTACAGCAAACAGTTTCTTATTCATGGAGACTTGGGCTCAACAGACAATTTGGAGAGATTTGTTCAACAATAAATGACTTTATAAAGTCACTTTTTTTAAATCTATATCAGTCTTTTTGATCTGCCACAATAATGTAATAATGAATTTAAATGAAAATACCTCAAATTGAAGCTTTTCTCAGCAATTTTTAGATGAGATTAAAATGAGATTAATTAGATTAATTAATTAAGATCATAATTAATTAATCTATCAATTTTTTTAATCGCATGACAGCACTATTTAAACTATTATAATCCCTCAAACTTGTAGAACGCTCTTTTGGACACTTGGAAAACAAAGAAGCACAGTGGGGAAAAACGTGAAAAAAGTGAATAGTTGGTCTGAAACGTGCTTCTTTGCTGTGGATACAAACGCTTACATCATAAAGTGTTGAACAAAGACCTGCTCTGTGACTCTGTCTGAGGCCGTTTCCCAGAATTCCCTCTGATTCAGCCCCTTGTAAACACAACAGCAGCAGCAGCAGGGACGTCCGTGACCATGTGGGGGCGCCGTGTTTACAGTTTGTTCGTATTAGACCTTGGAAACGAACAATCAGTCATATTTTGCAGCTTTATTTGTTTATTTTGCGGTAAAGATGATCCTAAATATTACTTGGCGCCCCCTTCAGGCAGATGTAGGCAGTGTCCACCAGCTCCAGACCAGAACTGAAGAAGCAATTTTGTCTTTCGCTCTTTATTATATTATAGATTTATACAGTTTCACTTTTCCAGACACTAAACTAAACCACATTAAATGACTTTTTCACATCATATTAACAATACAAATATTTTATACATTAAAACAAAAAAGTAAATTCATTTAAATAAAAACCACAAGTAGCTTTTGGATTTTTATGTACTTTTGTCCATCAGTTTGAACATTTTGTGTTGGTACAGACTAGACCAGACCAGACCCAGGTGGGATTAGACTAGACCAGGGACTACACTGGACCAGACCCGGGTGGGACTAGACTAGATCAGGGACTACACTGGACCAGACCCGGGTGGGACTAGACTAAAAACTTGTAGAGCTCTTTTTTAGACACTTGGGAAAACAAAGAAGCACAGATTTAAAAAATTGAAAAAAGCGAGCAGAGTGGGACTAGACCAAGGACTAGACTGGACCAGACCCAGATGGGACTAGACTAGACTAGACTAAAGTGGACTCAGGTGGGACTAGACTAGACCAAACCTAGATGGGATTAGATTAGACCAGGAACTAGACTGGACCGGACCCGGGCTTGGGACGGGACTGGACCAGGGACTAGACTAGACCAGACCCGTTGGGAATACACAATTTTGCATTGGATTTTCACACCAAACTAGAAAATGTTGAATGATAGATTTATACAAGTCTATAAATTAAAAAAACAACAACAGCATTTGGATTTTTACCTGCTTTTTGAACTTTTTGTTCCTGTAAACATGACGAGTTTGTCCGTGAAGGATGCAATAAAGTGCTTCACAACAAGAAGTTAAAAATCATAAATAATAAATACAAAAGTCAAATAACTGAACTCCTTAAAAAAAAAAAGGGCCACGTCTCATTTCTCTTTCCTCGCTTCCTTCTCCTTGATCCGTCTCCTCGACCCTTGATTTTTCAGCTGTCAGTCAAACGTTTCATATGAAGCGTTGTCCCAAAGAAAACCACAGAGGGAAGGAGTAAACCTGAGGGAGGCTCCGGGAGCAGACGCCAGAGAAAAGAATTCAACTTTATTCTCGGTCTGTGTGAGGAGTTTAGATCCTCGCAGGGAAAGAGAAATGAGACTTGGTCATGGGAAAAGACGTGAACTCTGCACATAACCTCAGACCCTGTGCTGATCTCTGTCTCTCTGTCTCTGTCTCCTTCTGTGTTCAGGAGTCCCAGGCCGGTAAAACCATCTGCCTGAGCGGGTTCATGGCTCTGGACATCCCTCCTCCGGCCGGGCCCCTGTGGATCCTGGGGGACGTGTTCATCGGGCAGTACTACACCGTGTTCGACCGCGACAACAACCGGGTCGGCTTCGCTCCCGCAAAATAAACACGAATAAATATACAGGACCCGGGGGACGAGACTAGACCAGACCAAGGTGGGACTGGACTAGACCAGACCAGACCAGACCAGACCAAGGTGGGACTAGACTAGACCAGACCAAGACGGTGGGACTAGACTAGACCAGACCAGACCAGACCAGACCAAGGTGGGACTAGACTAGACCAGACCAAGGTGGGACTAGACTAGACTAGACTAGACCAGACCAGGTGGGACTAGACTAGACTAGACTAAGACACAGGTGGGACTAGACTAGACTAGACTAGACACAGGTGGGACTAGACTAGACTAGACTAGACTAGACTAGACACAGGTGGGACTAGACTAGACTAGACTAGACTAGACTAGACACAGGTGGGACTAGACAAGACTAGACTAGACCAGACCAAGGTGGGACTAGACAAAACTAGACTAGACTAGACCAGATACAGGTGGGACTAGACTAGACTAGACTAGACTAGACCAGACCAAGGTGGGACTAGACTATACCAGATACAGGTGGGACTAGACTAGACTAGACTAGACTAGACTAGACCAGACACAGGTGGGACTAGACTGGACCCTGAGGACTGGACTAGACTAGACTAGGGACGAGAATTAACCCTGAACAAGGAGGGACTAGAGTAGACTGGACCTAGATCCAGGTGGGACTAGACTAGACTAGACTGGTCCAAACCCAGGTAGGACTAGACTATAGACCAGGGACTAGACTAGACTATGGACTAGACTAGACCAGACCCTGGGACTAGGACTGGACTAAATCGTGGACTAGACTAGACCAGACCCTGGGACTAGGCTGCACTAGACCAGAAACTAGACCAGGGACTAGACTAGACCAGGGGGCTACTTTTGACCAGTGGGACTAGACCCAGGTGGACGGGACTTTTTGACATTTTAAGACTTTTTCAGCTGGTTTCAGTGAATTTTCTTGTTTCCGTCTGAGAATCGAAGCAGCGGGCGGATTAAAAAAGTGATTGCACAAATATTTACGAATCTTACAGATAATTTAACTTCAGAGACAAAATATGAACCAGTTTGAAATGTGACGAAAGAAACTCAATCAGTACGATAAAGTGTCTGGACTTTGGACCAGGACTTGGACTTGGACTTGGACTTGGACTGGACCAGAGCCGAGGATGCAGTGTCTAATGGGGGTCTAATCCTTTCCACTCCAAAAAAAAACTGCATTTAAAACATTTAGAACACAAAAAAAGCCGAAAATAATGTGATCGAAACAATATATTTTACCATTTTGTGCTGCTGCTGCTGTCGGTGTAGATCACAACACTTTGAAATTACGCTTCATTCTTAATTTAATTTCAGACAAATCACAAAATTCTGAATTCCACAAAAAAAAAAAAAAGAAGAATTGCAGTGTTTTTAATTTTTACTAAGGGATTGTTTTTATGTCTTGGCACCAGGAAGATCAGCCAATAAAGGACAAAATAAACCACTTTAAATTACTTTTTCCATACTTTTTATTTTCTATCTGTTGTAACACAAAAAAGTAAATGAATTTAAATAAAAACGAGTCAACTTTTAGATTTTTTTCATAATTTTGTTTTGGATTTTCGCACCATTCAGTCTATATATTAAAAAAAACAGCCAACATTTCCATTTTTATTTACTTTTTCAGCTTCCGTTAAAAATGTTTAATTGGATTTCACTTAAAAAATGCGTTTAAAAATAACAATTCTTGATATTCTGTTCTTCATAATAATAAAACTGACCAGCGTCCGCTTTTGAAACACTGTAAAAAAGCTGCGTTTCTGGAGGCTCCATCTTTGCACTGACGCCACAATCCTGACAGTTTGTAATTTTATTTTTCTGATGTGTAAAGGTTCGAATGTAGAGAGATGTTGTAGAAATTTTGACGCTTTTTAGTTAGTTAATTTTTGGGTCAGATTTTGGCGGAATATTTTGAAGTTTGAGATGATGACGATGATACGATGTTGTGAGATGACGAGTACTGCCTTTGTGATCGTTTTAAATCGGGGACCTGTTTTCATTTTAACATTCATATACTGCAAAAAAAAAAAACACAACACGAGTTAAAATGACAATCCAATAACACGTGTTTCCAGCTGGTTTCACTGGATTTTCTTATTTTCAAGCTTTGTTTCGATGAGTAACAAAAAAAATTACACCACTTCTACGACTGCTTATGCTTACATAACCTACAAAATATATTCTTAACTTGTCAAAACTCAAAAAAATTGGATTAACATGTGTATGGCTGGTGATTTTGACTCCTTTTGGTGTTGTGTTTAGTTTTTTTGCGGTGTAGTGTTGGTTTCTGTAGAATGACGTGTCTTCTTACTGTAACTACGGATGGTTTAAAAGTGATCAGCCTCAATAAACTCTTTTTAAAAATATTTCTCTGCTTTTGTGATTTTTTTTTTTTTGATTTTTTTTTCAAAATAATAGCAGTCTAATATGACCAACCAGATCAATCACTGTTTTTGGTATAAATCATTACATGGCAAATAACTTACCAGTAGGTGGAGCCCACTTCTCCACACACACGACTGCAGTCCCACCAGCCCAGAGAACAACACTGTCACATTCACTGATGACACGACGGTGGTGGAGCTGATAACAGACGGGAATAAAGCGCCTACAGAGATGAGCTCCTGAAACTCATGATGTGCAACTAATAACGCAACTCTGAACATCACCAAGACTAAGGAACTCATCCCTGTCCCTCTGTAACATCAACGACCAGAGTGTGGAGCGAGTTGAGTCCTTCAAATTCCTCAAGGTTCACATCTCTGTGGATCTCTCCTGGTCAGTCAACACCTCAGCACTGGTCAAAAAGGCCCAGCAGCGGCTACACTTCCTGAGGTGCTCAGGAAGGAGCGACTAAACACAAGCTGCTGGTGACCTTCTGTCGTTCCACCATTGAGAGCTGCTGACCTCTGCTGTGTCAGTGTGACTCTCGCTGCACAGAGGCCGACAGGAAGCATCTGCAGAGTCACCAACACTGTACAGGACATTATTGGCTGCCCTCTGCCTTTCTTAACCACGATATACGACTGACGCTGTCTCAGCAGAGCGAGGAACATCATAAAGGACAATACACCCCGACTTCCACCTCTTCAACCTGTTTCCTTCTGGCAGGAGATTCAGGTCCAGAACAAACAGACTCAGACTCAGGGACAACTTCTTTCCCAAAACTGTCACCAAACTGAACTCAACTTTACACTGAAAACTGGATGTTTTTTTTGCACTTTGAAGGAGCAGCTCTGCATCTCATTATACTGTGTAAATGACAATAAAAGCTTCCTGTTCTATTCTGTTCTATTTAAAGTCACATGGGAATAGAAAAGAAAGTACAACCACCGTCAGATCTCAGAAGCTCAGCAGGTTGGGCCTGGGTAGGACTTGGATGGAGACCATTAGGAATTCCAGGAGCCACAGCAGTGGCAAAAAACTGTCAATGTGTCCATAGGCAAGACACTTCACCCACATTGCCTGGTATGAAAGTGGTGTGTGTGTGTGTGTGTGTGTGTTGGTGGTCGGAGGGGCCGATGGTGCAGATTGGCAGCCTCGCTTCCGTCAGTCTGCCCCAGGGCAGCTGTGGCTACAATAGTAGTTTACACCACTGAGTGTGAAGTGACTGAATAATGAACTGTAAAGCTGTGGGGATCTGGAAAGGCGCGATATAAATACAAAAAATCAATTTAATGTGGAAAATCACATTCTATTGTGTGAAGAAAGAATTTTTTATTATTATCATCGTGGTAATTGAATTTGTATTGAGTATTGAGTTTGTTCTTTATTGAAATCAAAAACTGACGACAAACACACGTCTTGTTTCATATCTTTATTTTCCCTGATTCTTTCAAAAACATACAAATATTAAGTGCACTTTTCAAACCAAACAAAAAGTCCCTTAGAGTCCGGGTTAGTCTGACCCAAAGAAAATCAAATCTCTCAATAAATAAACATTTTTAAAACACTTCAAATACAAAAATACAGGAATATAAATAAGACATGTGCAGGGAGAGGCTCAGGGTCTGTGTTAGAGGCAGGAACCCAACGCCAAAAGAAAGTTTCACAAAATAATTAATAATTTAAATTACAATAAATACAACATCACTGAGTTTTTTATTAAATGGAAAACGTAAAACTACCTAAAATACCTGTGAGATGTTATTGCTTTGTCCGTAATGTTCCACACTGGCATTAAAGAGGTCTGTCTTTTTAATGCTGCATGAAATAAAAACCTTGGAAAACATGTAAGTACGTTTAATGCCAGACTGTGGAACATTCCTTTTTTTTTTTTTTTTTAATATTCAGATTTTTGTTTTCTTTGCAGACAAGAGACAAAGCAAACAACAACAACAACCAAAAATACTGACTGTTTTGTGGAACATTCTTCGCAAAAAAAATTAAAAATCTTGATGAAGACAAGGAAATGCAAACCCTCCACCGAAAAGTTACACCGTGCATCTTTAATTGTTTGACCTACATTTGTGTACACCAGCAGAGGGCGCAAACTCTCAAGCGGCTGGCAAAGTGAGGAGTGAGGCGGTTTAAATCGGGCTAAAACAGTAGCTGCAAATGTCAAAGTTTATTATCGAATGAGAAGAATATGGTGGAAGTGGATGTACCGTATTTTTTGGATTATAAGGCGCAATATTAATAATGTTGAATTCTCTCGTCTGTTTTCATACTTAAAGGTTGTATGGACGATTTTTTTTTTGTTTCAAATTGTCAATGAAAGTTTAAAATACCATTACAGAGATGCAGCAGCCTTGTAATTATGACCAAAAAAAAAAAAAGAATAAAAATCGATCAACTGTGGACGTGTTGAGGCCAGACAAACATCAGCCAATAGATAACGAGGCTGCCTCATTTTCTATTGGCTGTTAGGTTGTCAAACAAACTCCCTACGTGTCTAGTGTAACTGACTCATCGGCGGTTTATGCAGCGGTTCTTAAAGGCTTTTTTAAACTGTAGGTTCCTCACAGTTCTCACAAAGTTTGTTGAGATGGTGGACGAGAATCCACGACCAGTTCGCCGCAAGAGAAAATCAGTTTTTGATGTCGCTGAGAGAAGAAGAGAAGGGGAAATGAAATGAAGCCAAACTAAGGTGATTCTTGGAGATCTCGTCCAGCGATTGCGCAAATGAAGCAGACAAAGGGTCTAAAAACTGACGTGTCGGTCGCTAAATTATTTCTATACAGGTCACTTCAACGGTAATTCTGAATGTGCACTGGCTGTAAAAAAAACGTGGGAGGAGGAGATGTTTCTACTGAAGGAGCTGTGGAGGAGGAAGGTGGTGTCACTCATGCACAAACATTTGAAAAAGGACTGTCGCTGTATTTCTCTTCCCTTAAAAAATCCTCTATACAACCTTTAAGTTGCACTGGATTATAAAGCGCATTAAGAGAAACAAATGGACGACACTTGAGATTGATCCCTCACGCCCCCGTCCACACTAGTTCATATTCGATTTGTTTTCGTTGTGGGTGCAGTGTTCGTTCACACCAAACCGATGGAAAACGGCTCCAGAGACGGAACGAACGGTGCCTCCAGCTCCCACGAATTCATGTTCGTACAGATCTGATCCTTGACTGTGTGGACTCCTGAAAACACTGATACTCTGACGTAGGAGCTCGAGTCGCGTCCTTATTGGACCACGTCACTGTGACTCGCTCCTTTCTGATTCGCTGGGTTTGTGACATCGGTCATGTGACGATATTGCGGAAAACAGTTTAAACAAACCAGAGACAAACGTAATACAGCGAAGCTACAACTACTTGCTAGTACATGGCCATTTTCCTCGGCTCGAAATCGGCTGCTGCAAGTTACTAGCATTTCAGGTGATTTCGCATTCAAGGAGGAGGAAGTATAGTTCTACAGGTCTGTGTGTACGAACTGCAGACGTATAATCTCTGAGAAGTTTCACATGAACCATCTCCAACACGACAGAAACACAGAACAGACTCACCATCAGCAGAACACCCCTCTGTCACAGAGAGAACACTCATACTCCACTGAGTCACTGTGTCCTTTTTAAGTCCAACAGAAGCTGAACCACATCAGCGCACAACAGCAAGCTGCTTCTAGTTTATGCAAATGAGTCATGTGGTTTTAAGTTTCGTTTCTGTGTATGTATATATGCATATATATATTATTTTGTTTTATTATTATTACTTTTTTTGTTTTTTCTTTCTTGTTCTGTTATTATTAGTTTGAATATTACCAAGCTTTTTTCTTCTTGCTCAAGCTTGATTATTTCTATAATATAAGTACAGTGACTCTGTTTACTTTTAGAAAAGGAGAAAGGGGACTATAGTTGAAATGCTGTGTCAATGTACCATATATTTTGTTCCTTTGTTTCCAATAAACTTTAATGGGAAAAAAAAAAAAAAAAAGCTGTGTAGATAAGGAAGACTTGCGGATACAGAAACGACGTGTCTGGACGTAAATCATTTCTGATACAGTGATTTGTTTCAGTGCCTAAAGGACACGACTGGAATATGAGGATGCGCTCTGTGACAGAGGATGTTTTGATTATTTTACTCCACAAGTTATCCTGCGGTCGCCGTAATGCTCTGACAATCCATAAAGCGGTGCGGTTTCATAGTTTACCAAAGTCGTACTAAAACATTTTGACAGATTTTTGAGCGCCGTGTACCACATAAAATCAGTTTGAGGTCAGGAAGCACAACCAAGATGAATACATAAGGCGCACTGTCGATTTTTGAGAACATTAAAGGATTTTAAGTGCGTCTAATAGTCCAAAAAATACGGTAATTTAAAAACACGGAGGAGCACAAAACAACTCCAGGTATGTTTTCCTAGTCTCCATGGAGATGTTACTGCTTGGTCTGTAATGTTCCACACTGGCATTAAAGACATCGGCCTTACATATTTTCAATTACAGGTGATTTAAAAAAAATCCTGAACAAAATAAAAACCTCACCTGCTTGTCTCTAGCCAAGTGCGTTTAATGCCAGACTGTGGGACATTCCATGGAGACAAGCAGATGGCAGACCCTCCACCGAAAAGTTACATAATGCGTCTTTAATTTACCTAGAATTGAGGACTGAGGTGGTTTAATTCAGGCTAAAACAGTAGCTGCTAACGTTGAAGTTTATTAGTAAATGAGAAGAGTCTGGTGGAGATGAACGCGCTTTAAAAACACAGAGGAGCACAAAACAAGTCCAGGAATGTTTTCCTCGTCTCCATGGAGATGTTATTGCTTGGCCTGTAATGTTCCACACTGGCATTAAAGAGATGAGCCTTGCATATTTTCAATTACAGGTGAAATGTTTTTAAGTCCTGAACAAAATAAAAACTTGAAAACGTCACCTGCTTGTCTCCAGCTAAGTAAGTTTAATGTCAAAATGTGGGACATTCTTCGCAAAAAAAAAAGACATCTCCATGGAGACAAGCAGATGGCAGACCCTCCACCGAAAAGTTACACAGTGCGTCTTTAATTTACCTACGAGTGAGGATTGAGGTGGTTTAAATCAGGCTAAAACAGTAGCTGCAAATGTGGAAGTTGATAAAAAAATAAAAAATAAAAAATAAAAAAATAAACACGGAGACGCACAAAACCTCTGGAAGCCCCTTTCCACCAGTAAATAAAAAATAAAAGCCTCACAGAAAGTCATAATTAAGAGTATAAAATTCACAATTACGAGTTTAAAACCCATAATTATACATTTTTGATTTACTGGTGGAAATGGGCTTCCAGACAAAACAACTCCAGGTATGTTTGTTTTTTGTCCAGGTAACACATTTTACACATTCAGAGCTTCGATATTAAAGGAGACATTTTAAATAAATAAATAAATAGCTGTAGTGCAAATGTTAAAGGCACGTTAACCGAGTCCATAAAAACAGTTAAATCTGAAAGGCACGAAGCTGAAATCTGTCGAGTCCTTTGTATTTTCCGAGAGTCGCTGGTTTATGGATTCTGAGGTTTTTCAGCTGCAAAAAGAAATGTTATTAAAGTGAAACTAAACACCTAAACTCCGCCCCCACAAACAGATTTCAAACAGAGCTGGAAAACTGGGTGTGGTCTGGAGGACTAAAGGCCGATTCATACTTCATAGGAACTTGAACAAAATGACGTTATTTTTTTCGACGAGCTCCTGTTGGGCGGATCTTGCAACTTGTTCTCGACTCGTCTACGTTTATGAACAGAAGACGCAAAAGTGGTGTTGCGAATCTGTGTATCATTTGTTCTTCAAAATAAAACCAAAAATAAGTTTTACTGCCATAGTTTTGATTTGCTTTTTATTTGATTCTTGAATAATATGTAATATGCACATAAGAGAAGATTTCGTGCTTTTATTTTGGTAGTCAGCAGGTAGGAACTGTTATTGTTTTGTTCGGTTCCGCTGGACCCCTTGATAGAGACGCACGCCTGGTCAAGAAACAGTAGTGTGGCGTGTCAGCAAAGAAGTCAATTAAAGTTAAAATAAAGTGAATAGAGTTATGTTAAAGGTCATTCTACCTCCAAAATATGGGTCAGCCAGCGAGGTATGTTTTTTGTAATTGTTCATGTTTTTATTTTATGTCTTTATATTATACCTTTTCTGATTGTAATTTATGTTAATTATTTTAGTTCGACGGTGGCGTTGGTGATGTTGGCATCAGGGGCATCCTGTGGGTCTCGAAATTGTACAGGCCACAATAAAGATTGAGCAAACCATCAGTAAAAAGAACTCTTTTTTGACAACACGAGGAGGTGGAGTGATAATAAGAAAAGGAAAAAAACAACTATTTTCTCCATTTCTGTCCCAAAACCAAAATGAAAAAAAAACAGATAACGATTCATTTTTTCAGTTTTCGATTTTGTGTTTTAAAGAAAAATGGAATTCCTGATTCATCAGCTGGTTTCACTTCGTTTCACGTCATCGTATCCGTGTGACCTCGCAGCATCAGGATTCGTTCGCCCGACAGTTTATTTAACCAATCGCTGCTATTTAGTCATGATGTTTGTAATGCGCCATAACGAGGCTAACTGTTACATTAAACTTTTCCCAAATCCTGTAGGAAGAAGAACAATAACGTCTTTCCCCTTGATAAAATTCACCAAACATTCTCTTTGTTCCGGCTTTAAATCCTCGATCTCGGGAATCGTTGACAACACAGACTGTCTGTCTCTTCTCTGATTGGCTGGTGCCTGAACTCACACTTCCATGGTTCTTGTAAACCGTCTAGTGCAGGCATGTCCAAACTATGGCCCGTGAGCCCAATGCGGCTCTCAGACAAATTTTTCTTGGCCCTCAGGCTTCCAGGAGAGTTGGCCCAAATGACCTTGCATCAATTAAAAATTAACTTTTTATTACAAGTTTTTTGAAAATCTACCTCGATAAACAATTAATATTTAGTGTGTGGTTTTGAGGTTCTTAGCATAAATAAAGGACTGATGTCTCATTCTAATGTGTTACATATGTATTTCAATTATTCACTGTATTGAGCTCCAGTCTATGGCCGTCGATCGCCCTCTGCTTCATCTGTGTTTAGATTTGTGGCTCTTGATGAAAAAAGTTTGGACACTCCTGGTCTAGTCTATTCTGATTCCTGACCAAGTCTCTGGAGAGAAATGAAACTGAGTGGAGGCACTAGGTGGCGCCAGCCTGACTACCAACACTCCGGCTCACTGGGAAATGAGGTCCTATGTCCAAAATTCCGAATTCTCCCTTTAATACTGAGCTAATAAGAGCGAGGGGGTGGGGCAGAGCGAGGGGCGGGGCAGAGGGGGCGGGCAGAGGGGCGAGAGGGGGCGGGGCAGAGCGAGGGGGCGGGCAGAACGAGGGCGGAGGCGGGACAGAACGAGGGGGCGGGGAGCAGGGGGCGGGACAGAACGAGGGGCGGGGCAGAGCGAGGGGGCGGGGCAGAGCGAGGGGGCGGGACACTTCCTCAGCAGAACATCTTTTGAAGTATGAAATGTCAGAGCCTAAACAAACTTTTTTCTTGTTCTTATCACCTCAAGAACAACAACAAAGTTCAATGATCTTCTGAAGTATGAACTGGCCTTAAACGGGAGAGTGAGAGGAGGAGGAGGGGTCTGGAGGTACACCCGGCTGTAATCAGGGCAGTCGTGTGTGATGTCACCAGCTACTGGAAAATTCTGCATTTTCCAAACTCTTTTTGACTGTTTTTGAGTAGAAAAGTTGCCAAAAATGCTGAATGACAGAAGATAAAGCTGTTAAAACACAATCTACACAGTTAAGTCGTGGAAGAGAGTGGATTTAGTTCATCGTCTTTAAAGTGGATGATTAGCAGCGCGGCGAGGATGAAGCGGTGAAGATCGAGGGACGTGTGTTAAAAGCGTAAAACTGTTCGTAACATTCTTTGTTCTTTAATCGTCAAACGTCGAGTTGTTTGAGGTCGTCGCGTGATCTGAAACGCTTTCAGTCACATTAAAGAGGGGGTATCTGACTTCTACGGGGAATTAACCGCCGACACAGAACGTGCTCCGAGTCTCCCCTGACTTCGCTCTCCGTGCTAAGTCGCTCCCCCTTCAGAGCGCTATCACAACACAATATGAAACTACCGCACATCACGTCAGGTTTGTCGAGTTGCCGTGTTCAGTTTTGAGTCATGTTTTTGTGTATTTATATAGATTTGTCGTGTGAGCGAATGGGGGACATGACGCAGGCTTGTGGGCGGAGCCTCGTACAGACTTGGGTCTAAAGGTTCGTTCAGATCGGAGCGTCAAAAAAACGCGCCGGACGCCTCTAGTCGGAGCCTTTTCATTTGAGTTTAGACGCCCCCGACGAGCTTCTTGGACGCCGTGGACGAACGGGAGAAAAATACTTGACGCATTGACCAGGCAGGGCGTCCGTTGCCGTGGAAACATGTGACGGACTTTTCCAGGAACGATGGACCAGGCTGAGAGAGACTTTAGTGTTTCTATTACATAAAACACATCAGCGGAGGGAGATTGGCTCGACGGTTGTGGCGTGAATATATTTATACTCTGCTAATGACACTGGTTTAGTCCTGGTTTAGTCCTGGTTTAGTCCTGGTTTAGTCCTGGTTTAGTCCTGGCGACCGGCTCGGCAGTTGCAGCATGTTTATATTTATATTCCACTCATGTTCGTGGCTCCTGGCCCTGGTTCTCGGATCTCGGGAGAGTCGTCCTTGATTAGTTGATGCCAGTGGTGCAGTGGGGATTTTTTTTAAGTGGGGGTACGGGATTCATGACTGAACCAGGACTAAACCAGGACTGAATCAGACTGAACCAGGACTAAACCAGGACGAAACCAAGACTGAACCAGGACTGAAACCAGGACTGAACCAGGACTAAAACAGGACTAAACCAGCATTAAACTAGGACTGAACCAGGTCTAAGCCAAGTCTAGACCAGGACGAAACCAAGACTAAACCAGGACCGAACCAGGACTGAACCAGGTCTGAACCAGGACTGAACCAGGACTGAACCAAGACTGAATCAGGTCTAAGCCGGTCTAAACCAGGACTAAACCAGGACTAACCCAGGACTGAACCAGGACTACACCAGGATTAAACCATTACTACCATTACTAATCTTGTACTTTAGTTCTGGTTTAGTTCTGATTTAGACCTGGTTTAGTTCTGGTTTAGACCTGTTTTAGTCCTGGTTCCCTCATGAGCCTATGCAGTTTGTTTTCATCGTTGCCAGTTGCTCCGGTTTAACATTTAAGTTGTAAATTTTTTTTGTATTTGTTATTTTTTATATCTCACGTCGGGAGAAGAGGGTGGACGGCGAACTCCCGCGAACCTCACTGACTACGCCCCTGGTTGAAGCGGAAAAAAACCCCCCGAAGGACTCCTCAGATGCACGTTCCCGTAGACTTTACGTGTAAACTGGACCCGTTGACGCTCCGAATTGAACTGACCTTTAGACCTCTTCAGGCAGTTTTTTTTCTGGATGATACCCCCTCTTTAAGACTTTGAGCCTGGTCAGTGAAGTAACCAGTCTGTTGTAGGCACTTTAAAAACCCGGAGGAGCACTTTGTGGATAAGGGGAACGTGTCTGGCATTGAACCACCAACTCGGACAGAATATCAAAAAGTTAATTTAGCTTTAAGGTTATTTGTGAAGTAAAAGTCTCTTGGGCAGCAGCTCTACTCCTCCGCCTTCTTGTCTGTGTTCTCGGGGTTTGTCTCTGTGTCCGGGCTCTCGTCTCTCATCGGGGCTTTGGGGTCGCGCACCGCCTCCTCTTCCTGTTTGGGCTCCTCCTCCTCCTGCGTCTCCTCGCCGTCGTCCAGGATGGCGGTGTCGGGGATGATCTCCACTTCGATCTCTGAGGAGTTCTCGCTCTCTTTGAACCAAACCGACTTCTGTCCCTCCTTCCTCTTGGGACGCGTCAGGACAGACTCAGAGCCGTTCCTAAAAACGCCACAAGGAAAAGAAATATTGTGATTATACTCAAGATTTTAGTTTAAAAAGTAGGATTCAGTTCAAAGTTCAACAATGTCAACAACTCAAGAAGACTTAAAGGTTGTATGGAGGATTTTTTTTTGTTTTTTTTTTGTTTCAAGTTGTCAATGATAGATTATAGATGCAGTAGCCTTGTAATTATGATGACCAAAAAAAAGAGAATAAAAATTCATCAACTCTGGACGTGGTGGGGCTAAACATTTGCCAATAGATAACGACACTGCCTCGTTATCTGTGAGCTGACAGGCTGTCAATCAAACTCCCTACGTTTCTAGTGTAACTGACTTGCCTGCGCCGCCGGTACGTGGTTTATGTACGACTGTCACACAGTCCACAGACGCACAGACGCTGTTTACTCCACCAACGCAACAGTTCTTAGCGGCTTTTTTGACCTATATCTTCCTCGCAGTTCGCACAAAGTTTGTTGCAATGGCGACAAGAATCTACGAGCAGTTCGCCCCAAAACAAAGTCCGTTTTTGAGGTCGCTGAAAGAAGAAGACAAGGGGAAAAGCAGCGAAGCCAAACTAAGGTGATTCTTGAAGATTCATTCCAGCGATGGCGCGACTGAAGCAGACGCAGGGTCTAAAGACTGAACCACTGGTCCACAAATTACTCCTGGACAGGAAACTTCTGCTTATTATGAAAACGTACTTTATTTCCAAGAGCGAGACAAACGTTTTTCAGGACACGAATGCGATATCCTATGTCTGAAAACGTAATTTTCAAGGCAAAGAAAGAGTCCGCTTGCTGCTGCGTGTTGTAGTAGTAGCTTCATTCGCACGGAATCTCTGCGCCCCTCTCTCTGCCCGTTCCGCTCTTCTCCCTGCTCCTCACGGAATCTCCACGCACCGCTCCCCTCTCCTCTCCCTCTCCTCTCTCTCCTGCTCCGCTCTCTTCTCCCTGCTTCTCACTTCTCGTCCGCGCACGAAATGTCCGCACACCCGCTCCCCCCGCTCCTCACTTCTCCGTCTTGTCTAACCAACACTGTAGTTAGTTGTTTACAAGTCATGTGCAGCACCGGCTGTAAACAAACCTGTTTGTGGCGTAAGGAGGAGGAGGGAGGAGGTGTTTCTACGTAGGAGCTGTAGGGGAGGGGAGGTGGTTTCACGCAGGCGCAACATTTGAAAAAGGACAAACAGTCGCTGGATTTCTCCTTCCTTGGAAAATCCTCTATACAACCTTTAAAGGAGCTGTACCTGATTTTTTTTTTCATGTATTTGAGCAAAAAGTGTCTTTCCTTAAGGGCAAATTATAGTTTGGCATCGACTCTACCGCTGTCGCCTTGTCGCTCGTTTTTGATTTATGGACCTGCATCGAGGTCCATGGAAATGTACGTAGAGCAGATGTAGAAACGACCAATCACAGCCCTTATTGTCTGCGTCGCTTTCCCTGCTGTCTGCGTTTTTCTGACGTGTAGTTAGAAAAGTTCGGAGTCGCACGTCGGCTGAAGCAGATGTCAAAAGTTTTACGCTTGTGTTTTTGCATGTGGTGACCTGAGTTTAGTGTTTTACGGTCGTGTTTGCGTGTGGTGACCTGAGTTTGGTGTTTTACGGTTGTGTTTGCGTGGTGACCTGAATTTGGTGTTTTACGGTCGTGTGCTTGCGTGTGGTGACCTGAGTTTGGTGTTTTCCGGTCGTGTGTTTGCGTGGTGACCTGAGTTCGGTGTTTTCCGGTCGTGTGTTTGCGTGGTGACCTGAGTTCGGTGTTTTTCCGGTCGTGTGTTTTGCGTGGTGACCTGAGTTCGGTGGTTTACGGTTGTGTTTGTGCGTGTGGTGACCTGAGTTCGGTGTTTTCCGGTCGTGTGTTTGCGTGGTGACCTGAGTTTGGTGTTTTCCGGTCGTGTGTTTGCGTGGTGACCTGAGTTCGGTGTTTTACGGTCGTGTATTTGCGTGGTGACCTGAGTTCGGTGTTTTACAGTCGTGTTTTTGCGTGTGGTGACCTGAGTTCGGTGTTTTCCGGTCGTGTGTTAGTGTGGTGACCTGAGTTCGGTGTTTTCCGGTCGTGTGTTTGCGTGGTGACCTGAGTTCGGTGTTTTCCGGTCGTGTTTGTGCGTGTGGTGACCTGAGTTCGGTGTTTTACGGTCGTGTGTTTGCGTGTGGTGACCTGAGTTTGGTGTTTTACGGTCGTGTTTGTGCGTGGTGACCTGAGTTTGGTGTTTTACGGTCGTGTGTTTGCGTGTGGTGACCTGAGTTCGGTGTTTTCCGGTCGTGTGTTTGCGTGGTGACCTGAGTTTGGTGTTTTCGGTCGTGTGTTTGCGTGGTGACCTGAGTTCGGTGTTTTACGGTTGTATTTGTGCGTGGTGACCTGAGTTCGGTGTTTTCCAGTCGTGTGTTTGCATGGTGACCTGAGTTCGGTGTTTTACGGTCGTGTTTGTGCGTGTGGTGACCTGAGTTTGGTGTTTTACGGTCGTGTGTTTGCGTGGTGACCTGAGTTTGGTGTTTTCCGGTCGTGTGTTTGCGTGGTGACCTGAGTTCGGTGTTTTCCTGTCGTGTGTTTGCGTGGTGACCTGAGTTCGGTGTTTTCCGGTCGTGTGTTTGCGTGGTGACCTGAGTTCGGTGTTTTCCGGTCGTGTGTGTTTGCGTGGTGACCTGAGTTCGGTGTTTTCCGGTCGTGTGTTTGCGTGGTGACCTGAGTTCGGTGTTTTACGGTCGTGTTTTTGTGTGTGGTGACCTGAGTTCGGTGTTTTCCGGTCGTGTGTTTGCGTGGTGACCTGAGTTCGGTGTTTTCCGGTCGTGTGTTTGCGTGGTGACCTGAGTTCGGTGTTTTCCGGTCGTGTGTTTGCGTGTTGACCTGAGTTCGGTGTTTTCCGGTCGTGTGTTTGCGTGGTGACCTGAGTTCGGTGTTTTCCGGTCGTGTGTTTGCGTGGTGACCTGAGTTCGGTGTTTTCCGGTCGTGTTTTTGTGTGTGGTGACCTGAGTTCGGTGTTTTACGGTCGTGTGTTTGCGTGGTGACCTGAGTTCGGTGTTTTCCGGTCGTGTGTTTGCGTGGTGACCTGAGTTCGGTGTTTTACGGTCGTGTGTTTGCGTGGTGACCTGAGTTAGGTGTTTTACGGTCGTGTGTTTGAGTGGTGACCTGAGTTCGGTGTTTTACGGTCGTGTATTTGCGTGGTGACCTGAGTTTGGTGTTTTACGGTCGTGTGTTCTCGTGGTGACCTGAGTTTGGTGTTTTACGGTCGTGTTTTTGCGTGTGGTGACCTGAGTTTGGTGTTTTCCGGTCGTGTGTTTGCGTGGTGACCTGAGTTCGGTGTTTTCCGGTCGTGTTGTTTGCGTGGTGACCTGAGTTTGGTGTTTTCCGGTCGTGTGTTTTGCGTGGTGACCTGAGTTCGGTGTTTTCCGGTCGTGTTTTTGCGTGTGGTGACCTGAGTTCGGTGTTTTCCGGTCGTGTGTTTGCGTGGTGACCTGAGTTCGGTGTTTTACGGTCGTGTTTTTGCGTGTGGTGACCTGAGTTTGGTGTTTTACGGTCGTGTGTTTGCGTGGTGACCTGAGTTCGGTGTTTTATGGTCGTGTGTTTGCGTGGTGACCTGAGTTAGGTGTTTTACGGTCGTGTGTTTGCGTGGTGACCTGAGTTCGGTGTTTTACGGTCGTGTGTTCGCGTGGTGACCTGAGTTCGGTGTTTTACGGCCGTGTTTGTGCGTGTGGTGACCTGAGTTTGGTGTTTTCCGGTCGTGTGTTTGTGTGGTGACCTGAGTTTGGTGTTTTCCGGTCGTGTGTTTGCGTGGTGACCTGAGTTTGGTGTTTTACGGTCGTGTATTTGCGTGGTGACCTGAGTTCGGTGTTTTACAGTCGTGTTTTTGCGTGTGGTGACCTGAGTTCGGTGTTTTCCGGTCGTGTGTTAGTGTGGTGACCTGAGTTCGGTGTTTTCCGGTCGTGTGTTTGCGTGGTGACCTGAGTTCGGTGTTTTCCGGTCGTGTGTTTGCGTGGTGACCTGAGTTCGGTGTTTTACGGTCGTGTGTTTGCGTGTGGTGACCTGAGTTCGGTGTTTTATGGTTGTGTTTGTGCGTGGTGACCTGAGTTTGGTGTTTTACGGTCGTGTGTTTGCGTGTGGTGACCTGAGTTCGGTGTTTTCCGGTCGTGTGTTTGCGTGGTGACCTGAGTTTGGTGTTTTCCGGTCGTGTGTTTGCGTGGTGACCTGAGTTCGGTGTTTTACGGTTGTATTTGTGCGTGGTGACCTGAGTTCGGTGTTTTCCAGTCGTGTGTTTGCATGGTGACCTGAGTTCGGTGTTTTACGGTCGTGTTTGTGCGTGTGGTGACCTGAGTTTGGTGTTTTACGGTCGTGTGTTTGCGTGGTGACCTGAGTTCGGTGTTTTACGGTTGTGTGTTTGCGTGGTGACCTGAGTTTGGTGTTTTACGGTCGTGTTTGTGCGTGTGGTGACCTGAGTTCGGTGTTTTACGGTCGTGTGTTTGCGTGGTGACCTGAGTTCGGTGTTTTCCGTCGTGTGTTTGCGTGGTGACCTGAGTTCGGTGTTTTCCGGTCGTGTGTTTTGCGTGGTGACCTGAGTTCGGTGTTTTCCGGTGTTTTCGTGTTGTTGCGTGTGTGACCTGAGTTCGGGTGTTTTCCGGTCGTGTGTTTGCGTGTGGTGACCTGAGTTCGGTGTTTTCCGGTCGTGTGTGTTTGCGTGGTGACCTGAGTTCGGTGTTTTCCGGTCGTGTGTTTTTGCGTGTGTGACCTGAGTTGGGTGTTTTCGGTCGTGTGTTTTGCGTGGTGACCTGAGTTCGGTGTTTTCCGGTCGTGTGTTTGCGTGGTGACCTGAGTTCGGTGTTTTACGGTCGTGTGTTTGCGTGGTGACCTGAGTTCGGTGTTTTACGGTCGTGTTTTTGCGTGGTGGTGACCTGAGTTCGGTGTTTTCCGGTCGTGTGTTTTGCGTGTGACCTGAGTTCGGTGTTTTCCGGTCGTGTGTTTGCGTGGTGACCTGAGTTCGGTGTTTTCCGGTCGTGTGTTTGCGTGGTGACCTGAGTTCGGTGTTTTCCGGTCGTGTGTTTGCGTGGTGACCTGAGTTCGGTGTTTTCCGGTCGTGTGTTTGCGTGGTGACCTGAGTTCGGTGTTTTACGGTCGTGTTTGTGCGTGTGGTGACCTGAGTTCGGTGTTTTCCGGTCGTGTGTTTGCGTGGTGACCTGAGTTCGGTGTTTTCCGGTCGTGTGTTTGCGTGGTGACCTGAGTTCGGTGTTTTACGGTCGTGTGTTTGCGTGTGGTGACCTGAGTTCGGTGTTTTCCGGTCGTGTGTTTGCGTGGTGACCTGAGTTCGGTGTTTTCCGGTCGTGTGTTTGCGTGGTGACCTGAGTTCGGTGTTTTCCGGTCGTGTGTTTGCGTGGTGACCTGAGTTCGGTGTTTTCCGGTCGTGTGTTTGCGTGGTGACCTGAGTTCGGTGTTTTCCGGTCGTGTTTTTGCGTGTGGTGACCTGAGTTCGGTGTTTTCCGGTCGTGTGTTTGCGTGGTGACCTGAGTTCGGTGTTTTCCGGTCGTGTGTTCGCGTGGTGACCTGAGTTCGGTGTTTTACGGTCGTGTTTTTGCGTGTGGTGACCTGAGTTCGGTGTTTTCCGGTCGTGTGTTTGCGTGGTGACCTGAGTTCGGTGTTTTCCGGTCGTGTGTTTGCGTGGTGACCTGAGTTCGGGGCTGCGGCGGCTCATGGGGCTCGTGCGGTGGATGTGGTTGGAGAAGGTTCCGCAGGAGGAGCAGGTTTTGGAGCTGCGTTTGCCCAGAGGAAGCACTCGGCCTCTGGGGAACATGGCTCCCCATCGCCCCCTGGAGTCCGCCTCCGTCTGGAAGCCGTCGTTGGTGAACTGCAGAGAGTCTCTGTGTGAGTGAGACTGGGGGCCCGAGAAGCAGGGGCCCAAGCACTGCACAGGGACCAACAGACACAACATACACTTAGAATGGAGACTAAACAAGGTCTAATTCAGGTCTAAATCCAGTCTAAACCTGGTCTAAACCTGGTCTAAATCCAGTGTAAACCTAGTCTAAACCTGGTCTAAATCTGGTCTAAAGATGGTCTAAACCTGGTCTAAACCTGGTCTAAACCTGGTCTAAATCCAGTGTAAACCTAGTCTAAACCTGGTCTAAACTTGGTCTAAACCTGGTCTAAACCCAATCTAATCCTGGTCTAAACCCAGTGTAAACCTGGTCTAAAACTGGTCTAAGCCTGGTCTAAACCTGGTCTAAACCTGGTCTAAGCCTGGTCTAAACCTGGTCTAAACCTGGTCTAAACCTGGTCTAAGGCTGGTCCAAGGCTGGTCTAAGCCTGGTCTAAACCTGGTCTAAGCCTGGTCTAAGCCTGGTCTAAGCCTGGTCTAAAGATGGTCTAAACCTGGTCTAAACCTGGTCTAAATCCAATCTAAATCCAGTCTAATCCTGGTCTAAATCCAGTGTAAACCTGGTCTAAAGATGGTCTAAACCTGGTCTAAACCTTGTCTAATCCTGGTCTAAATCCAGTGTAAACCTGGTCTAAAGCTGGTCTAAGCCTGGTCTAAGCCTGGTCTAAAGCTGGTCTAAACCTGGTCTAAACCTGGTCTAAATCCAATCTAAATCCAGTCTAATCCTGGTCTATATCCAGTGTAAACCTTGTCTAAACTTTGTCTAAATCTGGCCTAAACTTGGTCTAAATTTGGTCAAATCCTGATCTAAACCCAGTCTAATCCTGGTCTAAATCCAGTGTAAACCTGGTCTAAAGCTGGTCTAAACCTGGTTGAAATATGGTCTAAACCAAGTCTTAACCTGGACTAAACCTAGTGTAAACCTGGTCTAAACCCAATCTTAATCCAGCGCAAACCTGGTCTAAATGTGGTCTAAACCTGGTCTAAATGCACTATAAACCTGGTCTAAATCTGGTCTAAACCTGGTCTAAAAATGGTCTAAACCTGGGCTAAAGCCATTCTAAACCTGATCTAAATCCAGTGTAAACCTGGTCTAAAGCTGGTCTAAACCTGGTCTAAAGCTGGTCTAAGCCTGGTTTAAACCTGGTCTAAACTTGGTCTAAAACTGGTCTAAATCCAGTGTAAACCTGGTCTATATCCAGTGTAAATCCAGTCTAAACCTGTTCTAATCCTGCTGTAAACCTGATCTAAACTCATTCTAAATCCAGTATAAACCTGGTCGAAATATGGTCTAAACCAAGTCTTAACCTGGACTAAACCTAGTGTAAACCTGGTCTAAACCCAATCTAAATCCAGCGCAAACCTGGTCTAAATGTGGTCTAAACCTGGTCTAAATGCACAATAAACCTGGTCTAAATCTGGTCTAAACCTGGTCTAAACCTGGTCTAAAAATGGTCTAAACCTGGGCTAAAGCCATTCTAAACCTGATCTAAATCCAGTCTAAATCCAATCTAAACATTTTCTAAACATGATTTATCCTTGGTGTGAACCCAGCCCAAACCCGGTCCTAGTCCGGGTCCTAGTCCCGGTCCAGGGTCCAGACCTGGCAGATCTTTCCGTCTCCCTTCAGGACTCTGGAGAGGAGGAACCCGATGATGATGAGGCAGAGCACGAGGAGCGCGGCCATCACCAGCCCGAGCAGAGCCATGTCTCCGGGACGATACCCCCCGCTGGCCGGGGACGGGATCGCCACGGCCGGGATCACCTGGACCGAGAGCGCCGCCGTCCCAAACTCGCCGGTGCTCGAGTCCACGGCCCGCAGCTACGACCAGGAAAAAAAAACAAAAAAAACATCTGAGTCGGAAGAAATGTTTTTATTATCTTTTGTTTATTTATTGATTTCTGACCTGCAGAGCGAAGGACTCGGTTTTGACGACTCGCTTCAGAATCACAAACCCGTCTGACGTCACGTTCACGTAACTGCTGTACTGAACCTCGTACTTCACATCAGGATTTACGCCCTGGAACAGAACAAAACCAGGACTAAACCAGGACTGAACCAGGTCTAAACCAGGACTAAACCAGCACTGAACCAGCACTGAACCAGGTCTAAACCAGGACTGAACCAGGTCTAAACCAGGACTAAACCAGGACTGAACCAGCACTGAACCAGGACTAAAAAAGGACTAAACCAGGACTAAACCAAGACTAAGCAAAGTCTAAATTAGGACTGAACCAGGACTGAACCAGATCTAAACCAAATCTAAACTAGGACTGTATCAAGACTATAGTAATAAAAACCCAATCCAAACCCGGTTTAAACCCAGTCTAAACCCGGTCTAACATCGGTCTTGCCCCCGTTACCGTGGCGAAGTCCTCGTCGCGGGCCCTGACCCTGAAGGGCCGGTTGGTGCTCCGGTCCCTCAGGACCAGACTCTCGGGGACAGAGTTGCTGTAGATGAATCCTTCAAATCTTTCCTTCTCAAAACGAGGAGGACTCCGGCTCTTCTTCATCACCTCGAACACGACCTGAGCCACCGCGAACTGGTCTCTGTTCTGCACCTGCGACGCCTGAAACCACAACAACGCACACTCACACCTGGAGCCGCTAACTGTAGGCACTGCTCTGTCTGACGCTGTTACTCAAGTCGTTTTGTTTTAGTCTGAAGTGTGTGAAGAGCACAGGAGCAGGGCCGTGTCAGAGACACTGAACCTCCACACGGACTGGACACTGTAGGTGTTTTCAGACCGACACAGAACTGTGCCGGTTCCAGTTCCTGCACCTAATCTTAAACTAACTCACGTCTGCACACACTATAAATCAGAGCGTTTGGCAACCGAAAACGGGAACCAAATAAGACTGGGTTTTTCTAAGTGAACCGTGACGACACAGAAGACGTCAGCACGTTCATCCAGGTCACACGCGGTAAAATAAACAATAATAACAATAAACAAAGAGCATTTGAAACTATCACATATGAAACAAAAAGTATTAGATCCCGTTTGTCTTGCATGTGTCTGTGTTGGCCTGATAAGGTTATATTTTTGGATTGAGCGTCGCTGTTGCCTCCGTCACAGCAGATCGATGTTGTGTCACAGTTTGGCACATAAATAATGACTTGTATAAGTACAAACACTCGCTGGTGTCGATGAACAGATCCATGATTGTTATTTTCCTCCCTGTGACGTCTGTTTTCGTTGCCTTGTTTTTATTTGGTGGTAAATCCACACCCTCTGTTGATGACGCGTCATGGGTTCATAAATGGTTTGAACGCAGGTCGTTCACTGGTGACAACTTTGGTTCCCAGTGGAACCAGCACCAGCACCGTTCTGACCGGCCTGAACACAGTTTGTGAGGCAGACGTCTAAATGCTCTGAAACGTTGCTGACTTCACAGTTTGATCGAACATGAATGTTTTTTCAGAGCTGCAGAGACTTGGACTCACGATGACGGTGAGGGTGATGGGGCCCAGGACGTCTGCGGCTTTGGTCATGGTGATGTTTCCCGTGTCCTCGTCCATCTGGAACAGGTTCCCCTCGTTTCCTGGGAAACAGATGAACATTAAAGTGAAGCTGTGCAGACAAAAACGCTCAATGATCTGCTCTACTGGACTGAACATGGATCTATAGCGAAAGTTCAACAAACCATGAAAAACTCTGTATAAATTTAGGGTGACCAGATTTTAAAATAAAAAACTGGGACACACTGGTTTTTGGTGGTTGGTAATAATAAAATCGTTATGCAGAGTTCATTCATGTGAGTCAGTATATTCATATTTTCTTTGTGTTTTAGTCGTTTTTAAGCAGATTTAAGCAGATATTATTGGCACGGATCAGATCGGTTAAAACTAGGACAGGGAATCTGTGTCTCATTCCTTCATTTGTTTGTCAATATGAAACCAAAAATAAGAAAACAATAAAACTACTTTTTTTTTTTCATTATTTGTCTCCAAAACCAAAATGAAAAAAACAGATACAGATTTCCCGTTTCCGTGACTTAAACTGTGATGCCGGACTGAACCAGGACTGAACCAGGACTGAACCAGGACTGAACCAGGACTAAACCAGGACTGAACCAGGACTGAACCAGGACTGAACCAGGACTGAACCAGGACTAAACCAGGACTGAACCAGGACTGAACCAGGACTGAACCAGGACTGAACCAGGACTGAACCAGGACTGTGAACCAGGACTGAACCAGGACTGAACCGGACTGAAACCAGGACTGAACCAGGACTGACTGAACCAGGACTGAAACCAGGACTGAACCAGGACTGAACCAGGACTGAACCAGGACTGAACCACCAGGACTGAACCAGGACTAAACCAGGATTGAACCAGGACTGAACCAGGACTGAACCAGGACTGAACCGAACTGAACCAGGAACTGAACCAGGAGTGTCGGGACGGGCCCGCGTAGACTGTTGGGTGATCAGGACTGAGACCAGGACTAAACTGGGACTAAACCGGGACCGAGACCGGGACCAAACCTGGACTGAGACCGAGACCAGACCAGGACAAGATCAGGACTGAGACCTGTTTAGTCCTGGTTTAGTCCTGGTTTAGTCCTGCTTCAGTCCGGCATCGCAGTTTAAGTCACGTAAACAGAAAACGGTCGTTATCCGTTTTTTCCATTTTTCATTTAAACACAAAATCGAAAACTGATAAAACTAATCGTGGTCTGTCTTTTCATTTTGGTTTTGGAGACAAATAATGAAGAAAATAGTTGTTTTTTCGTTTTCTTATTATAGTTTTTTCTATTGAAAAACGAATGAACGAATGATACACAGATTCAAAACTTCTGTTAACACGATGTTTCAGTGAATATAACATTTTCAAAACAATAAAAAGGTAAATATGTGACGCGTTACAGTTCATCTCCCAACAGAAGTCAAACACCTGATCTTTAATCGTACCTTTGAGGATCTTGTAGCTGATTTGCTCGCTGCGGTTTCGGTCTCCGTCTTTGGCGAACACCGGACCAGGCTCCAGAACCAGAGGCCCCTCCTGAAGATCCAGACAGCGCCACATGAAAACAGATACAACTCATGACTTTTCACTTTACGATGTGAAGAATAAAATATCACTGTCACTCTGTCAGACTCTGTGGAATGTTCCGTGGTGGAGCTTTAGTACCTCCTTCTCGGTGAGGTTGACGCGGCCCCTGTAGCCTCCGCTCACGCACAGTTTGCTGAGGCCCAGCGAGGTCCGGACGCACGGCTGGAACCAGGGAGGCCTGTTGTCCACGTCCCGGATGTTCAGCGTCAGAGTGGCCACCGACGTGAAGAACGGTTTGTTCGACGCCGAGCCGTTAAACGTGTCCTGAGAAAAGAAACAAAAAGGTCAGATGCCCTCCCAGACTCCTACTTAAGGGCGTCACTGTTCTGTTAGACTTTTTAAGGACTATTTTCCATTAAAAAGATCAGAGATTTATGTGGGAAATATTATGTGTTGGTCATGCTAATTCACCTAATATTATGGACTTTGGAATGACAACAGGGTGGAAAACACGTATGATTATCTATAGGTCTATATAACATGTTTTTTCTGTACTTGGAGTGTCATAAAGAACATGTTTTTCTGGACTTTGAGATGCCACGAAGCAGAAAAACTGACATGTGGTCCCCGTGGCATGTTCCCACCCATGATAAGGTGCACTGGGTCAGCAGTATTGTTCATTTTCTTGCTGTTTATGCTAAATCAACAAGTTAATGTTTTGTCAAGATGTAGTATAAAGCTACCCCCGATTTTGAGTTGGGAGAGGCGTCGTTCCGGGGTGACAGTTGTACTTGATAATCAACTTGAATCTCTCTCAATGGAAAATGACGAAATAAAGTGGCCTGTTCTCTCGGATTCTCCATCTCCTGTGCTTCTTTTTAGGACACGCATTGAACCTTCCGAAAAAACCCACAAAATGGTGACCCCGACGGATGATTTGACAGAGTAATGTCTGCAAACGATGCCTCCCACGAAATCCTGGAAGTAAAGACACGAAGAACGCGTTCCCAAAAGAAGGTATGACAGCGACCTTTGTTGTTTCAGAATTCCTGTCAGATTGGCTAAATGTAAAAACTAGAAATTGTGTTTACTTTCGGGACTTTTGTGTGATCAATTTAAAAAGTAATGGAAAACTAATTATCGCATGTTATGCTTCATGGAAAAGAAAAAAGCAAAAGCTCGAATCCGTGTTAAAAGGCTTCACGTAGAAAATAAGCCAGAAGTATGTTAATTGAGATTGAAAACAAAACCAATAGTATGTTTTAGGCTTTAATCACATAAAGCGTAATTAAGAAAGTTATTGATTCCTTGAGATACCGTGTTAACCTTCACGAGAGACAAGAAAGGAATTTTATAAGGAAATTTATTTGCGGTTAAACTTTTTTACGCAGAGAAAAAACCCACATTTAGTTTTAAATTTTAAGTTAAATTGGAAGTTACTAAAGCCCAATTCCATTTCTCTCCAGCGACTACGTCAGGAATCGGAATACACTAGACCAGGCATGTCCAAACTATGGTCCGTGGGCCAAATGTGGCCCTCAGACATATTTTTCTTGCTTTTCTTGGTTTCCAGGTGAATTGGCCCAAATTACCTAAGCATTAATTAAAAATTAACCTTTTACTGCAATTTTTTTTTTTAAAGTCTACCTTGATGGTTGTATAGAGGATTTTTTTAAGGGAAGAGAAATACAGCGACAGTCCTTGTGCGCGTTCAGAATTACTGTTGAAGTTTCCTGTCTAGAAGTAATTCATCGCTGGACGAGATCTCCAAGAATCACCTCAGTTTGTCTTCGCTCCTTTTCCTCTTCTCTTCTTCTTTCAGCGACCTCAAAAACGGACTTTCTTTTGCGGCGAACCGGTCGTGGATTCTCGTCCGCCGTCGCGACAAACTTTGTGCGAAATGCGAGGAAGCGACAGTTCGAAAAAGCCTCTAAGAACCGCTGCGTAAACCACGTAATCCCCGCGCTCCGACGAGTCAGTTATACTAGGGAGTTAGATTGACAACCTAACAGCCAATAGAAAATGAGGGAGCCTCGTTTTCTATTGGCTGATGTTTATCTGGCCTCAACACGTCCACAGTTGATAGATTTTCTTTCTTTTTTTTTTGGTCATCATAATTACAAGGCTGCTGCGTCTCTGTAATGGTATTTTAAACTTTCACTCACAATTTGAAACTAAAAAAAATCCTCCATACAACCTTTAATACACCAGTTAACCTCGTAGCGACCAAATAGCAGCGATTGGTTAAATAAAAAAAAAAAGCACCTACTTACCATCGAGTGAACGAATCCTAACGCTGCGAGGTTTCTACGAAGTGAAACCGGCTCATGAATCAGGACAGCCACAATTTATGGCGCAGTTACGCATCGAACCGACACAGAGACAGCAGGGAAAGCGACGCAGACGAGATGCCAGATGCCCTCCCAGACTACTTTATCCCCATGTATCAGATGCCCTCCCAGTGTGTCAGACTCCTGTATTGTTTTGTGTCAGATGCCCTCCCGTACCTGCACGTGTAGGACCAGTGAGATCTTCTGAATCGTGTCGTAGTCGATGATGCTTTTCACCACGATCTTCGGGCTGGTCGCGTTTTCCAGACGGAAATACTTATCCTGCCACAAACAGACAGAAGCCGCGATTAAAGCCGCACTGCAGAACTTTTCTCGTCTCTGCCTGTGCCCGTTGTTTTTATATAACATTAAAACTGCCTGTAATTGGAATAAGTGTCATTTTCTTCATTCAAGCAACATTACAAACTTTTAAAAACGTTTTAACAACGTTTGCAGTCCGTGTATCGTTTGTTCATTCGTTTTTCAAAATAAAACCAAAAATAAGGAAATGAAAAAAAAAAACAAAACAACTATTTTCTTCGTTATTTGTCTCCAAAACCAAAATGAAAAAACAGATAATGATTCATTTTTTCAGTTTTCGATTTTGTGTTTAAATGAAAAATGGAAAAAACTGATAACGACCGTTTACGTGACTTAAACTGAGATGCCGAACTGAACCAGGAATGATCCAGGATTGAACCAGGCCTAACCAGGACTAAACCGAACCGGGACTGAACCAGGACTAAACCAGTCTCAGTCCCGGTCTCAGTCCCAGTCTTAAATCCCTGTCTGTTCCCAGTTTGGTCCTGGTCTTAATCCCGGTCTCAGTCCTGGTCTTGGTCCTGGTTTCAGTCCTGAGCTCGGTCTCAGTCCCGGTCTCAGTCCTGGTTTAGTCCTGGTTTAGTCCTGGTCTCAGTCCTGATTACCTGACATTCTAAGCGGGCGCACCTCCGGGCCCGCCCAACACTCAGTCCTAGTTCAGTCCTGGTTCAGTCCTGGTTCAGTCCTGGTTCAGTCCTGGTTTAGTTCTGGTTTAGTCCTAGTTCAGTTCAGCATCGCAGTTTAAGTCACTTAAACGGGAAACAGCCGTTATTCGTTTTTTCCATTTTTCATTTAAACACAAAACTGAAAAAAAACGAATCGTTATCTGTTTATTCATTTTGGTTTTGGAGACAAATTATGAAGAAAATAGTTATTTATTCATTTTCTTATTTTTGGTTTTATATTGAAAAATTTATGAACGAATGATGATTGCGTGCGTGTGTGTCGCCATGGTAACTGCTGAAAATTCCACCATAATGATACACGTCCAGCGCGACACAACAGTGAAACATCAACAGGCCCCTGCGCTCGACTCCTGAGTGATTATGAGTTATGGCATCATCAGAGTGTAGAAGGTGAATGTTCCAGAGTGTGTCTTTACTGAGGCCGGCTCCAGGCGATAGTACAGCGGCTCAGAGTCGACGTCTGTGGCTTCGATCAGACCCACGCTGGAGTTCACCGGAGACAACTGCAAACAAACAAATCTAACGTCACTGCACTGTGGAACTTTTTTTTTTTTATCTTTTGATCACTGATCTCAGAGTGAAGTATCTTTGGCTTTGACAAACTTTATTGATTCACAAGAAAAAAATATGGTTAATTTGGCCACACCGGCCGGTCAAAGCCTGATCCTGTCAGATCTCAGAAGCTCAGCAGGGTCGGGTCTGGTTGGTGTTTGAATGGGAGACATTGGGAATTCTATGAGCCACAGTGGTGTGTGTGAGTGATGGTGGTCGGAGGGGCCGATGGCGCAGATTGGCAGCCTCGCTTCTGTCAGTCTGCCCCAAGGCAGCTGTGGCTACAGTAGCAGTTTACCACCAGTGTTGAGTGAATGAATAATGAACTGTAAAGAGCTTTGGGGATCTTGAAAGGCGCTATATAAATGCAATGATTAATTCATTTTAATTCATTTGGTGTCGACATCAGAAGGTTGTATTGGTGCGTCTCTGCTTCAAATCTCAGAGGTGAAATTAAATCGTGCTCTGACCTCGTTCACCTCCAGGACGTAGTGAGTTCGGTCGAAGTTTGGGGGGTTGTCGTTGATGTTCTCCACCAGGACCTCCACAGACTCACTGAGCTGAGGAGCAGAGAGCAGAGGTCAGAGGTCAGAGGTCAGAGGTCAGGGTTCAGGGTTCAGGCTGAAAGCTCACTGTGCATTTAAAGGAGCTGTACCTGATTTTTACCGTCTTAAAAACACGAAAAAAATTGACATGGCTGTAAATGTCATGACTAAACCAGGACTAAACCAGGACTAAACCAGGCTGTGGGTCCCTTCCATGGATAAAACCAAACCAGGACTAAATTTGGACATTTGGACCAGAACGACAATGCGATGCTGCTTAAGCCTATGAGTATCACCCACGAAGAACATCAAACTGGAGAAGGAAGTGCGGACGTCACAGCGGGCGTGAACCAACGGAGCGGAAAAACGGCGGCAGAACGACAAAACAGAGTCTCCAAATACGACTTGAGAGGGTCAGTGAGAAGAACCTGCCCGGCAAAAACTGGAGGGTTCAAATTTCGGGGTGAAATATTTCAGATTGTGGAGTATATCTGAACTGGGGCAAATCAAATTTTACTCAGACACACGAGGAAAAATCAGGTACAGGATCATTTCAAGGTTGTACGGAGGATTTTTTTTTTTTTAGTTTCAAATTGTCAGTGAAACTTTAAAACACAATTACAGAGATGCAGCAGCCTTGTAATTATGATGACCAAAAAAAAAAAAAAAGAGTGAAAATCTATCAACTGTGGACATAGTGAGGCCAGATAAACATCAGCCAATAGATAACCAGGCTACCTCATTTTCTATTGGCTGTTAGGTTGTCAATCAAACTTCCTACGTTTCCAGTGTAACTGACTCGCCGGCGTGCGGGGATCACGTGGTTTATGCAGCGCTTCTTAGCAGCTTT